>NC_041036.1:16870424-17185965 GCF_900634625.1 Parambassis ranga
GTTAAAAGAACAATTAAAAAAATAAAAAACAAACAGGGTGAACTAGACAGCCATGCATTTATGGTTTTTAGCCCAATACAGTGATGTCAATGCATCCCCTCCAGTGCTGTTATCCAGCATGTCTGAATATTCCTCATCATTAGTCAACACCTCCATGCAGCTCTGTTCAGCTCTAGGAGAATTAAGTCACTTGACCTTCTGTAAAAATGTCAGTTGTTAACTGTCTTTCCAGAAACTCAAACAAGTCCAGGTGTTTTGTTTTTAAGCTCTTGGTGCAGGTAGGGTGTTGGATGATTTCCATGCTGTAGCAGTGTCTAGTGATGGTGGACAGGAACACACACATACAAGTGTAATGAAAACTTGTAGAAAGACTACTTAATTCAGTTGTTTGTGCCAGTTCTTTTGTTATAACATTTAATGTTGAACAGACGCACACAAGCACGGAAGCTACCACATAGTTTTAGCATCAAATACTATTTGCAAGCTGTGTCTAATTAATTCTCCTTTCTGTTTAAATCTTATAGTTTTTTTTAACTGTTCTAAAAGCTTTTGTTTTTGTTTTTAGTGTTTTTTTTTCCTGTACCCTCTAACCTTAGGGAAATGTACGTCTCTTGCTATGCTGATGACATTATCGTGTATTCCTGTTCCTCACATCATAAAGTTTTCTTTATGTCTTTGAGTCTATGGACCTCCCTCAGCTGCTCCTCTACAGGATGTGGAACGCAGCAGATCTTAGTGGTGGAGAAATGATCCATAAGTTCTATATTTTGGATGATTATATCATCACTTGCATGACAGGCCTAAGCAACAATGCTTTTTATAGCACGATGTGTTGATTGAAAGTTCGACTGCTGAAATGTGTTTAAATAGAGACATTAAATTCTTGACTCCTTGCCATGGATATTGTAGAGAACTTTATTTAGGTTGTTCACTTAACATCGTGTGTCATAACGTGCCACAATCCCGTGTGACTGAATGTGCACTATGTACTGTGGATGTGTTTATAGTTGTAATTATACGTTGTATGTGGTTTCTCCCTCCACCCACTTATCTGTGTTTGTTATTTATTGCAAGCATTTCTGAGCTGTATTTTAACTCTTTGATTTACATTTGATTCTATTTTCTTCAAGCACATTAACATGAGCTTGAACACCTGGAAGGCAGTGTGACTAAGATCAGTGAGTATGTGAAGGCTGTGATGAGCCAGCCCACCTGTTTTCTCTCATGGGGTCAGTTTAATCAGGAAAATGTGTCTGTACCTCCGTGGTTGTTTTTCTTCTGTCCCTGTTTACAAGTTCAAGCTTCTTTTGTTTTTTTTTGTTCTAAACTTTTTAGTGACAGCCATCAAGCTGCAAAGGAATTTAAGAATTTTACTCTTCTGCTCTCAGTTAGGTGAGGAAAACATTACCAGTCCCCTTCACCTCCTAGAAGAACCAACCCCACCAGGAAAATGTGACGCTGCATCACACTCAACCCAAACAATATTTTTCCCCTTTCATAGTTATACGATGAAAATCCTTATTGCATTAACTATATACTATAAGACACAGCAGCTGTTGTGGAAATTGGAAAAAATGCTTTCTCTTCTGTTTTCACATTTTTTTTCCTGACATTTCTGTGATTGCAAAAAAAAAGAGTGATCTCATGTTATACTCATTCAAGCTGGTGCCAGAGGAAAAAATGGTTTGGTTTGAATAGGAGCACTGTTCTGTTGAGCTCTGTTCTGTCCTGCTAGACGTCTCTACAGGGCTGAGGGATGCTGGATTCGGAGCTACTTTTGTGGCTTTTGGTTCCAGTCCAGTGTTCAGCTGAGCGGTATTTCCCCCCTTTTCCCTCTGTCTCTGTCTGATGTGTGCTGCAGACACATGCACAGCCTGTCCTTACACACTCTTTTACACATAATGCAAACGCCAGCCACGTTGTTGCACACGCGTTCCATCACTCTCTCGCACTCATGTTGACACACACGCAGCGTCTTCCATCTCACAAACAGCACAACAGAGGCTTTCACAGTTTCCTTTCTGCTTCAGCTGAGAGGAGTGGCTGCTGAGGGACACAGAGAGAGAGAGCAAGCTGTCTGTCAGCATTATATCCAAGGCTATGGAGCTCAGAAAGTTTATGACTTTCAGGAATAGCAATAGCAACATACTACACCTTTGTAAACTCGCAAGGCACTCTGAAATTGTTCCTCTCATAAACAACTTAAAGCTTTGAATGATGAAATCAACAGGTTCGCTGGAAGGGCACAGACTTTACCTCCTCTTAAATTGTCTCACCCCTGCACCTTTTAAATACTTTTCCCCCTCAGAGGTTCAGTCAACTGTTGCTCAGCTTTTTATAGGAACTATGTCTAATAGTTCTATAGCAATATTTGATTTTTATTGTATTATGTAACAAGTGTTTGTGAAATCACATTTTGATCAAGAGCAGCCAAAACATGCATCTGTCCTGTGCAGCTTTTCTATTCAGTCACTTTGAGACAATGCGAGGAGATCTCAGCTGTAACTGGTTTTCCTCCAGTTATGATCCCTCGGTCCTCTTGATGTTACACACTTTATGCATCTCTTTGTCCATTATGCATTATCATCCTTTTGTGCATTATGCATTAAAATCACTTTTTATGGCCACCGAGTGCAAAGATGTTTGCTCGGCTTTGTAAGGGTAATACTATATAATAAAGAAGTTCCCTGGCTTTGGACCTCCAGATCTCAATTTCCGTCCAACTGTTCTCATCGAGTTTTTTCATCTTCCCACAGCTCCCACAGCCTACTGAGATTGTCCTCTTTTTTTCTTTTTTGATTTAGTGCCTTTTTCACACCAGATGAAGAACATATGTAGAGGACTGTCGGTTCTGGTGATTCCCCTTCTATGTTTTTTTTGGAAAAACAACTCTCTTTTGTGCAAAATAGGGGGGGGGGGGGGGGGATTCGTCATCCATTTTTAACAGAATGCACATAAACATCAATAAAGTTTTTTGGACTAAATCCTAACAAATAAAAGGTCTGAGTCACATAGGCATCATGAATCAAAGGCAGAAGGCCCTGTGTTTCATGATGCCATTCAAGTGTGTCATTTAGTAGTGGTTGGCCTGGCTTAAAATAAGCAATATTCTTCATGCTTCCACACATTATCTCTGCACTGAAAGCAGTATGGTGAAATGCTACAAGCTTGAATAACCTACAGTAAGCATCCTGTAAGTCATTTGGTGAATGACATACACATGGGTACATCTTTGTGACCCACTGTAATGTGCATCATCAACATAAAAAAATTGTTGACATGCATTTTGCACACGTTGCTCCAACACAATCACAAGCAGAAACAGCTTTTCTTGAAGAATGCACCCAGCGTTCAGTGTCACCCCACAGTGACTGTATGTGAAGACATATCTGCATGTGTGCCTGTGTGTTCCAAAGGTTCTCTGCGCTGTCTATCTTGGCTGCACTCTTTGTTTTTTTCAGATTATGCAACTTTGAGAACTTAGGTCCGCAGCCAGTTTAACCAGGACCAGCTTACTCTCCTCCTATGCCAACCCCAAGGCTTTAATGCCGCCAACCTCTGGTAACTGTTTCCTTGTTTGGCAATATCAGAGGGAAGACAAAACCTTCTGCAAGACTCCTTAAACATGTGCAATCCAAAATCACTTGGAGGGATTATGCAATTTGCAACCTGACACTAATTACAATACAAAGTGGCGTCTGATGGCTTGAACATAGAGCAGCAGGAAGGACGGACCTCTGTAGACTCTGGGTCAGCTGCCACATTGCTGAACAAACAGTCCCAAAATGAGAATCTGACAGAGGCAAAAAGAAAATAGATGACTGCAGGTCAAAACCCTGCTGAGGGGATACTTGTGATGTTTATTCAAAATACATACCTGACGGCTCTTTTATCCCCCTTCATCATGCCTGAAGGTGATCTTGTGACCTTGTGGGTGTCTTAAATTTCCCTCGGGAGCAAGAAAGTATCTATGTGTTTACTTTTAATTAGTGCTGTTCTGACAGGATTTAGAAGAAAAAGAACCCACAGTTTAACTCTTTGTCAGCCTAATATTTGATTGACATTGACAGTCCCCAGAGGATGACTCCTGCTGATTTTAGTGATTTTTGCTACATTTTCTTAGTTACCATGGTGATGATTTCCTTCCAGCCACACTAGCATTCATGCAACATTTTATGGGCTATCATACATGCTAGCCCACTTGGCCTATGCGTAGCAATCATGTGTGATGGTGGGGCATATAGCACCAAACCAGGTACTTTGTAACTTATGTTTGAAGTTTTTTTTTTTCTTGCCTGCACTTTTCAGTTTCCAAGAATGACTTTCCAGATGTTTGTGTTTAACAAACCATCTGGCTGGGTCAGGTTAGCCACTCTGGCTGCTCAAATCAGACTACAAATGGTCTTCTGCATCACTCACAGCATGACACAGAGTGGGTGACGTCAAATCGAGAGTGAAGGAAGAGCTTCAGCGGAATCCATGCTGCTGCTAACGCTACCGAGGACCTGAGTCTAGACGCCAAAACAAATTGTCTGCTGGCGCTTTTGGGAAAAGGCTTCTGTGCAGGCAAAGCTGGGAAGAAACTGACAGCATCTAGTTACTGACATCTATGTTGTCACTGCAGGAACTAGTGCAGATCAGATGTCTGCTCACATTTCAATAACAGTCCAGTTTGTCCCAGAGGTCTGATTTGAGAAGTAAATATGATTTGCTTTTTTTAATTCTAGTTGGATTTCCTCTTTTTTAATCTGTTTTAAATCAAATGTAAAGTCCTTTTGTTTATGTAATAATATCTGAGACACATTATCAAGACACACTGTCCCTATAAGTTCAGTGAAAGGACACTGTAGATCCTTGGCAGACACATTACATCCGCCATCCATCGTCTGCACCGAGACTTACGGTATTTGCAAAAAAGTCGCAGCCACGTCACACCCAGCAGTCCAAAACCGAGACTCAGACAGTCGATAGCGCTGGCTATTTCTCATATGTGAGAGAAAAACAGTGAAAAAAAGGGATGAGCACAATGATGCGTAAAGTGGGACTTTCCACTGCTCAGAGTGAGAACCAGCTGGGTCTGATGTCCCCACTGGGGAAATGTGGAGAAAATACTCAGAACACTGATTGTTTCCTCATTGCTCAGATTCATATATTTCTTTTATTTCTTTATTTTTTTTAAAAAAATGTTTTGCTTTTGTTATTGTCAGGTAGAATGCCACAGTACTCTATTATCTCATCTATAAAGATGTATGCATAGAAGCAGGAACAAACATGTGATGCTGTGACTGTGGCTGCAACTGAAATGTACATGTGGGTACACACACTCCTACATATTAGTCACACAGCAACACAGCTGGTAGGGGTTTCCTGTATTTAGCAGAATTGAATGGAAATACCATTGACTTCCTCTATACCTTTGAGGTACCCTCACCCTCTTCACTTCGTCTCTACATCATGGTACAGATCTCAGATCAGAATAACAGTGGATGCTGTGGCTTATGTTTATGACATTTTCTTAATATTTTATTGACCTTTCATAGATAAAGAAGACCAATTTATTAGCCCTCCATATGAGAATGTTTCATTTCATTTTAGGAAGCTTAGCTTATTTAACTTTTTACACAGGGACAAAATTGTTTCTCAAAACATAACAATTTCAAGGTCAAAACTATGAGGCCCTCCCAATGCTGATAGTCAATTGTGAATCCCTTTCATTTAATAATAGCCTGTAGTTGTGTGTATTGTAGTGTATTTCTCAGCAAGTCATTCTTCTTTGGTGAATCTCTCAAGCTCCTCCAGATTTGATGGTCACCTGGCATGGACCCTGTTCTTTAGCACACTTTGCTCTCCTTGAGTAGTAGTAGTTCAGTTCAGTTAAAATCAATTTTGTTTGCATATCACCTTTAATATTCAGAATTGTCTCAAGGCGCTTCACAGAAACCCCCTTAAAAGAAATAGTGGTAAGGAAAAACTCCCTTTTGACAGGAAGAAACATTGAACAGGACCCGGCTGATAAGGGAGAACCTTCCTGCTGACAGTAGACAGACAGACAGACAGAAGAGGTAGACAGGACAGAGAAGATGAAGGAGAGAGAGAAGAACAAACATCATACATTACAGGACAAATATGGCAGGTTTTTGTTGTTGTCCAGCAAGCTGAGACTATTGTGTTTATATTATAGTGGATGTATCATGAGTTAATTATGTTAGTAACAGAGGCTGGTGCAGGCAGTAAGCATTGGTTTGGTAAGGAGTCGGACTGCAGGTCAGCATGCAGGTCTGGAGGCAGAGAGAACCTAATCAATGCGTGGAAATGTTCTTACTCTGCGCACAAAACAAGTGCGTATGCAAAATAAGTGAGGGATTCATGAAACCTGAGCAATTTTTTTCTCACCACCTTGCGTATGTGTGTGAACCTGAAGGCGCAGGGAGGCGACCCTCTCACATACTGGGGAAAACTCCAACACATGGCAGCTAAGCTGTGGGGCTATATGCAAGCCCACACAAGCCCGCCGCCTCTCACCATGGGCAACTCCAGAATAAAAGAGAGTCCAACCCCTCTCAAGGAGTTGGGTTCCAGAGCCCCAGCTGTGCGTGGAGGCAAGCCCAACTATATGTAGTTGGTAACGTTCAGCCTCCCGCACCAGCTCAGCCCCCTGGGAGCCAGCACAGAGGCTAACATCATCAAGACTGGATCCCAACGATAGAACCTCGTCATCTCCTGGCAGCCTCCGGGCTGGGATCTTCGTCGACTTGGCTGGTCTTGTTGACTTGGCTCTTGTTCATGAATTGGCTGTTGTTGTCATGGCCGTTTTTTGTTTTTTTTTTGGAAAATGAAGACTAGATGAAAAAGTCTAATACGATAGACTTTTTCATGGCTCTGTGCTTCATGTCTAGAGCCTCAAACTAGACATGAAGTTGGTCAGCTCTAGTAACACTGAAGTACTGCTGACTTGGCTGTTCTTGTTGTCATGGCCGTTTTTCTTGACTTGGCTGTTGTCTTGTCACTGTGTGAAAAATCCTTTGGACTTCTCATGGACCGGACGATGCCTCTGATGATGGGTTTGCTTTGTGTCATTCGCAGAGAAAAGCTGAAAAAAGAAACATTTCAAATAGAGGATGAGCTCAAAAAGACACCTGAGGAACAAAAACATGTCTGCTAACAATTAGTAACTTTAATATCATAACTGAAGCTGATATTCAAAAATAAAAGTTGTTTTTTCTTGTCAATAATTAGTCTTGCTACTTGCAAAGTAACTGTTAACTTTAAAAAAAAAATACAATTATTAATATAAAACTACTGATTGCTCTATTGTTATAGAATCCCCTTGATGCCAATGGATGTACCTGGGGAATATATTATTTTATTTTTTAATATAATAATAATTTTAATATAATATATCTGGGTGTCCCTGCTTAGACTGCTGCCCCCGTGACCCGGCCCTGGATAAGTGGTAGAAGATGGAGGGATGGATAATGTTAACATAATTTTTTAAATACAATGATTAATTTAAAACTACTTATTGCTATATCTTTATGACATCAACACATGACATCTTATGACATCATCAAAGGCAGAATGCTGTGATGTCATTTTGATGTTATACTAAGGGTATAACTGGAACGACAAAGGAAGTAAACCCATTAAATCGCATTTCTAAGTCGCAGCAAGGATGTCTCATTTACTTCAAAGACACACTTCAGCAATACGCAACAGGCAGGCCTCCAGGTTGTGGGCATGCCGTAAAATTGCCAGGTACAAGGTACTTGCCCACTATAGGAGAATGCCTGATTTCATTCCTGTCTTACAGCAGCGCTGGAATCTGGATATACTTACACAAAAGCTAGATGTATACAGGCAATATGTGTATAAAACAGCCAACCACAGACTGAGGCAGGAGCTGTATTTTGTAAAAGAGAAGTTCAATGCGACAGTCAGTAAACTCAAGTATGAGAACATGTCACTGAAGGAACAACTTTATGCAAAAGAGGGCTCTTGCTATTACCTGGAAGAAGAGGTAAGAATTCTTAGACAGGAGCTTAGCGAGTGCAGTAGGTGAGACCAAGAGGGACTTATCTTTGATTCCTTAAAACCCACACATTGCTATATGTGGGTCTAATTCCTACACCATGTTTACTGTAATACTCTGGGTAATGCGTTTACATGCACAACTACAAAAAAATAATAAAAAATAAAATAAATTGAGTGAGAGGAGTGCATGTCAGTGTAGAACATGGCACTTCCTGTCTCCACCACAAGGGAGCGCCATGAGTGGCACAGATCATGATCACACACATGTTCAGGGCGGGGCTCTGACCACGTGCAGAAAGTTTGAAGTCGTTTGGAGCAAGTATGTAGGAGAGAGAGCTGTTCCTGTATGAAAGTGACGCCGCAGAGGCCACGCCCTTTAACTTAGAGAAAAGCCTTTAATAACTTTTGATCAGCACGATCGTTAGATGACATCCACCTGATATGAAGTCAATTGGGTGAAATCCCTAGGAGGAGTTTGTCTGCGTACCAAAGGTGGAAAACGCTGAAATTTGACCGCTAAAATCAAAATGGCTGACTTCCTGTGTGGTCTAGATCAATGGTGCAAGAGACTTTTATATGCGTCTGGACGTGTTCTGAGTGTGTGCTGATTTTTGTCTTCCTACTTCCTACTACAAAAAAAACCTATGGAGAGGGGTATTTAAACATTTCAAGGGGGTGCCATTGAGCCATTTTGCCCCGCCTACTTACGAGACCCCCATCAGTTGCTAGGACACGCCCCCGGGAACGTGTGTATGAATTTTCAGTAGCAGTCTTCAAACTTTATGAGCACGAGGGCTCCGCCGTGAACGCCTACATATGTTGGAATCCTGCCTTACTCATGACACCCCCTGCTGGTAACAGGAAATGACCTCTTTTTACCGACATGTACTGCTCCTACATAATTCATAGCATCAACTTCATTTCTGCTCTACAACCTTCCCAACTAGTTAATGAAGCTACACTATGAAGGCCGTGAAGCTGCGTGTGGGGAATATATTATTTTATTTTTTAATATAATATAATATACATTTTAATATAGTATATAATGTTAACATAATTTTTTCAATACAATTATTAATTTCTTTATCGTTATGACATCAACATATGACATCTTATGACATCATCATCAAGAATGCTGTGATGCCATTTTGATGTCTTACTAAGAGTATAACTGGAACGACAAGGGAAGTAAACCCATTTAATCACATTTGGAAGTATTCACATTGTTTCCAGTCGCAGCAAGGATGTCTCCTTTTCTTCAAAGACACACTTTAGCGATACGCAACAGGCAGGCCTCCAGGTTGTGGGCATGTCGTAAAATTGCCAGGTACAAGGTACTTGCCCACTACAGGAGAATGCCTGATGTCATTCCTGTCTTACAGCAGCGCAGGGAGCTGGATATACTTACACAAAAGCTAGATGTATATAGGGAATATCTGTATAAAACAGGTAAAGTCAACCACAGACTGAGGCAGGAGCTGTCTTTTGTAAAAGAGAAGTTCAATGAGACTATCGGTAAACTCAAGTATGAGAACATGTCACTGAAGGAACAACTTTATGCAAAAGAGGGCTCTTGCCGGATGCTTAAAATGCAAATACATTACCTGGTAGAAGAGGTAAGAATTCTTAGACAGGAGCTTAAAGAGTGCAATCACAGCTAGGTGAGACCAAGAGGGACTTCTGTAACTACAAGGAGAAGTATGCACCACAGAACTAAGTAGTGCTTAACTCCTCCAAGGTAAAAGAAGAAAAGGAGAAGACAACCATTTTTATATATCTGTCATGGATATGTCAAAGATAAAATATTATAATATAATATATAGCCAAAATATTGAGTTTGGTGCATTATTAGTTTTTGTGTAGCAGCAGTTTTAAATGGTATTTTCCACTTAGGTCCCATTAACTCCTATTATAATACTACATTTTTTAATATAGCTATAGCTATCCCAATCAGAAACCCTGGATGAACTGTGAGGTACGCTCTATGCTACATGCACGCTTCACTGCATTCAACTCTACTGATGCTGAAGCCTACAAAAAGGCCAGATATGACCTACGTAGATCCATCAGGGAAGCAAAGAGGCAGTACTGACTGAAGCTGGAGGGATACTACAACAACTCAGACTCCCGGAGCATGTGGCAGGGCCTACGTCACATCACAGACTTCCAGCAGAGGAGCAGAATGGTCACAGACAGCCACAGAACACTACCAGATGAGCTGAATGAGTTCTACGCTCGCTTCGACACCCTCAACACCAAACAGCACATTCTACCAGCAGAGGCAGCACAGAGCACTTCACTCACTGTGACTTCAACTGAGGTGCGCAGGGCTCTGAGGAGGACAAACCCCCGAAAAGCAGCTGGCCCTGACAACATCCCTGGGCCTGTTCTTCAGAGCTGGCTGAGGTTTTTACAGACTTTTTCAATGTGTCCCTCTCTCATCTGTGCCCACATGCTTCAAGACCACCACCATAGTGCCCCTCCCCAAGAAAAACACTTCTATTGTAATGAAGTGTTTTGAGAGGATAGTCATGTCCCACATCAAAGACACCATCCCAGATTTGGATTATCCTCCAAACTCCTCAGCAACTTCTACAGATGCACAGTGGAGAGCGTCCTGACAAACTCCATCACAGTCTGGTATGGAAACTGCACCGTTCAGGACAGGAAGGCTATCCAGCATGTTATTAAAACGGCACAATTCATCTGTGGAGCAGCCTTCCCACCTCTACAGGACATCTACAATGCCCGGGTCACAAAGAGGGCCCACAACATCATCAAAGACCGCACTCACCCACAGCACACACTGTTCAAACTCCTGCCGTCAGGCAGACGCTTCAGGAGCATGAATGCAAGGACAACCAGACTAAAAAACAGTTCCTATCCACAGGCCATCAGGCTGCTGAACACTGACTGAACATTTATCATGTAACATCATTGCCACAATGCAAAAATTGCACATATTTGTTTTTGCACATAAAATTTGTAAACATATTTGCCCATTCCAAATGTCCTACCTCTGACAATAATGCATAAACAATCCTGCTCTGCACGCATCAGAGAGGTACGTGCATGATGGCCGAAGTCACAGACTGGTTGGGAGGCGTGGCTTCGGGGTGAGCTCAGACAGAAAGGGGCGTGTGTTTACTTTCAAACCCTGACTCTCACTGTTTTCAAAATCTCCTACCTTACCTTTAAGTTATGTGAAGGGAACTCGCAAAGTAAGAATTTCATTGCTCAGTGTAACTGTAAAGTGCTGTGCATATGACAATAAACTTCTTGAATCTTGAATAACAACATATGATTATGCATTTCTTGATGTAAGTGTTTCATTTGTTAAATTTGACATTTTCTACTGTTCACCACTAAAATCAGCCATTAAATTCCTCAAAATGATTTAATGTTTGGTATCCTATCCATGACAGATTTAAAAAATAATGCCTCAGCCACCTAACTTTTGTTTTATGGAAAATAACTCATTTTTTGTGTTTTCTTCATAAGAAATTACTGTGACATCAAGTAATCAAACTGGCATTTAAAGGGTTAACAAAATGATTTAATGTTTGGTAGTTTTGAGCAGGGCTGAAGTTGTTTAACATATTTATGCAGAAAAAAGCAGAATAAATATTAATCTGATAAGTTTTTATAGCAGATTTTTGGAAGTGTACGTTTTTGCCCGCAAATGACACGGGTAGTAAATTTGTTTCACCATGTGCTGGTGATGTATTTGAAAAATTTAAATTCAAATTCTAAAATGTGTCTAGAGAGAGTCTTTGAGTCATGAGTTACAAAAAGTTGTGCCATATGCAACAACACAGATAAAATGGTGGCCAGAAAATAGGAAAATAGGCAAAAATTAAATGGTTAAAATGTGGTCAAATGTATGTGCTCTATTAAATAACAGTTGGGAATTTTTTTTTTTAAATGGCGTTTTCATAGGGCGTCTAATAATTTTGATGTTTGATGTGGGATGTTTGGCTCCTTCTCAGGCAGTGACAGTAGTTACGTGAGCTAAACCAGCGAAGCCCTAAGTGACTCAGTCAGTCTACAGATCCAGTAACTAAGGGTCACTGTTGTAATTCAGTCTTTTGACAGATATATAACACCTGTTTTCTTATGAGTCAGACATCACTAGCTGCTATAACATCATGGCTTCTCTGGAGAGTGCTGAAAGAGGAGAACTCAGACCAAACACCATGTCATTGTGCTGCCTTTGGACAGTTATATAAAAAATGCTTGGCTATCCCTAACACATTATTATTGTGTAGCAGTAGGAATTTCTCATGATGACATGTGGCTAATATTTTCCAAAGCCATCATGTAGCATCTTTTCTTTTTTCTTTTTTTTGTATTTGGATGTTTGGTTACTTTTGGGAATCCTTTATTATAATCCCTATACTTGTACCTGTAACTTAGCACAGCCACAGTAGCTCCTCACTCACAGGCTGCATTATGTTACAATGCCTAATTTCAACAAATCCAGCTTTAACCAGATTTGTGCTGGTCAGATTGAGAACAAATCTAGAGCGAGGATAGCCTACAGCCCGATCCCTGCTCTAGCCGGATTGATTACACAAGTCTGAACGAGGTCATATACTCACCATCAAACAGGTCTTTGTTTAACAGAATGTGCAGGTTCATCTTACAGTTTATGTAAATACTGATACATTTTCAGTCTCTCTTTCACCCCCCCCCCCCCCCCCCCACCTTTGTGTGAGTGATCTTTAGCCCAGTGTGGCGTGAAATAGACATGTCACACCTTTTTTATTTTTTTTTTGTCTTTCTTCACGCCGCCCAAATGCTTTCACCCTGATAGCGCTGACAACTCAGGGCCACAGTTGCTGGGTCGGCCCTACTTTCAGCCCCCACTCCTCTTTACTCACTCACACTGCTCTCTGGGGTCCCGACGGCTGTTCTCATGTATCATGCAAACACACTTGCATACAACCTTTCTATAATTCTCACAGCTGGAGTCCTTCAACATGTACATGTAAATTCACATACTATACAAAGAGAATTGATGAACATACACACACACACACACACACTCCCACAGACAAACACACCTCATCAACTAAACCTCTGTAATCAAAAGAAACAGCCCTCCACCCATATATTCTTTTGCTTTATAAGACATATTGATATTTGCAAAGAATGCTTGATGTTGTTGAGCAGAAAATGTGAAATGTGCAGTTTAATTCTAAATTATGAGAAAACCCTCCAAACAATAATTTAGTGAGAAGACATACATTCCCAGCAGCAACAGGCGGGTCAGTGTGGCTTCCTGTGATGGCTCTCATGGTTGTGATGTTCCACAGTGTCACAGCAACCAAGACACAACATATTAGTGAAGTGAGAATATACCTCACAGAGACACTGGACACTCCTCATGGTGCAACAGTTTGAGAAATGGTCTATAGGGTTCCTACCTTACCGAGCCAATAATAATAATACAGGAGAGAGGCTTCACTTTCTACTTTAGACCCGTTTGGCTCTTTATGTTACTCCCCATGAGTTTTTTCCTTCAAATGGAAGGCAAACAAAGCAAACATGCTGTAAGCTGGCAGCGAGTACGCAACAGGGATTAATTCTCAGTTATCCTGTGAACTGAAAATAACCGAGCCTGCAAGCTGGCAAAATTGAAGCTGTGTGCTGATTGGCAGCGATGCTGTAAAAGTGTCAGCTCCAAGATGAAGAGATAACAGATCTTTGAAATTAAGCCTGTGTCGCTGTCTAAAAGTGAAGCCTCTGGGGTGTAGTTCATGAAATAGCCAAGTGCTTTTTAGCCACATTAGCAGCCCAGCTCCAGAGATGGAAGTGTCGCCTGTGTCTACTACTGCGACAACCGGAGAGATAGCCCTGACATTTCGTGCAGACATTCGGAGGACGAAGCCTGCAGGCGGAGCCTCTGAAAATTGTCACGGTGTATTTGAAAAGATGTTAGTGTGCAGACTTCTCTGCAAGCAGTTTGGAAGTGCTGAGTAAAATGTGTGCTATGGACTCAGCACCCTGACATATTAGTTTTCTCTCTATTTTGTATGTTTTGGTTGGCTATTAAAAGTACCAGTGTGAACACATACAGTGGAGGACTACATTTAAAGTCCCTGCTCTGGTCTGGAGCAATAGGGCACAGACTCAAAGAAACTACTGAATGGGTTGCTTTCACATGTAAGCTTTTATGTCTCCTGCAGACAGAACATGTATCTAACTATGTAACTTGTGCATGGTAATATTATCATTGTGAGCCTTTAGAACAGTAATATCTGAATGTACCTATCACAGTTTAGCTTTTGATCTGCAAGCTAAAACTTTAAGCCTTAACATAGCTGAAACAAGTGAGATATAAAAATAAAAAGAGATCTTTTTTTTGTATCTGACTGTATACATTTCTGCTGCAGGTGATTTTATAGTAGAGGGTGCGTGGGGACTGACTCACTTTTAGAGCCACCCTCAAGTGGCCACTTGAAGACCTGCAGTGTTTGGCGATTCTGTGTTCTCATTTCTGAGCCTTTGAGATTGAAGCTTCAACCATGTCATTATGAAGGATTTTATAAGAGGAGGTGAGCACTTATCAAAGTAGTACACTGACTGTGTATTTGTTCTGACACAGTTCTGGAGCAGCAAAAGCTCCATTAGTTAGCAAGACAGTTATTTAGACCTACGTGTTGTTATTAGCTGTTAACAAAAGAATCCTGGGACAAGCTGACTGCCAGAGCAGATGCACATCATAAAGCGAATGCCTACTTGTCCAGTAAATCTGTTCCCACTTAATCTGAGCATGCTTTTGTACGCATGTAGCCAAAGGAAACATTGCCTGGCCCCCCGCCGCTTGCAATAATGTGGAAGCAAATAAGTGCAGCACAGAGGTCAGACCCCTGTAAATACTTGAGGTTTGATGAAACATCAGATGCCGAGGAAGGACCTCATCAAAGCACATCCATATCTGACCAGTTGTGACAATGATCTAACAGCTGCCCGTTTAGACCCAGCTGGTCTGTCTGTCTGTCCCCAGTGACACCATGTGAAACCTCGGGGAGCAGTTCACTCCTAAATCTTACCATCTCTTGTCAGAATAGCAGAGAGGTTGCCTTGGCGGAGAAACAGGCTATCTGTGAGTGCCGGCCGTTCTGTGGCCTTCCATTAATGCACTGCCATCGGAGAGCAGCTGAGCTGTGAGCCTGTTGCTGAGCAGATAAAGGCAGGGGTGTGCATAAACACTAAACAGAAGTTGGTCTCGTGGGCTTTGATGGTTGTGATGTGGACACATATCTGTAGCGGTGGTGGTCTTATCTGGAGTGGGACATGGCAGTGTGACCCAGTCCTGACCTCTCTCCCCTCCTATCTTGATTTAAAGCGAGAACAGTTGCCATTCTGAAACATTTGCAACATTCATTTCAGTCTCCAGGTGTGGAGATTTATGATGGAAACAACAGCGAGCGTGTGTCTCTGTCTACACAGAGCAGCTTTAACACAAAGGTTTGGCAACATGCCTGGATGCAGTTGATTCCTTTTTTTTAATAATATCATTAAGAAGATTTTATTCAGCCACTTTGGACGAGAGGGTAAGAATAGAATCAGCTGTGGCTCCTACACCTCAGCACCCTTCAGGCTGGGGAGATAATGCAGCAGTTAAAGTGGCACAAACAGAGTAGTCTGGAGAGTCTGACTGACCTCTACCAGGCTAAAGTCACATAAAGCTCCTTTACTCATCCACCATTTGTCGCTATTGTATCATCGTTCACATCCCCGACTTCAGCTCCTTTATTTTTTGTCACTCCTTATTCTGTGAGAATTTATTTTGAAACTTGGCTCTACGACTTTGTAACCGTGCACTGCCTTGCTGACACCTCCCTAAAAATAGTGCCCACTAATCCTCAAGTCCCCTCTGAGAAGTACTACGCATTACCAGGGATTGACAAGCAAGTCGACTAAAAAAAAATAAAAAAAAATAAAAAATAATTAATTTGAAAGAAAAAGAAGAAAAAAAACATTTTATTGCGTTTCTGATTGTTTCCACTTTGCAGTAATAAAACCCTACGGCCAGGATCCAGAGAAATCTAATACGTTCCATCACCTCCAAGCTGCGGTGCTGCACCCTCTTGTGGGGTTGATGAATACAGCCTTTAACAGCAGAGTGGACAACTGCAGCAGTAACATATCGAATCAATGAGATCGTGTTAACCTCATGTGAAACTCCCACTGATGCAGGCAGGGGTTTACATCTTGCTTAAGGAAGCCTGAAAGGCAGAGTTTATATGAGCTATGTGAGGTGTTACCATTGGTCACACTGCTGCCCCTGCAATGTTTTATGTTGCAAAAGAGAGAAGAAAAGTGATGCAACAGGAAAATAAATTAGCCGAGTCAGTTGCCATAATTTGTTGAAGTAACAGTCATTGTAAGAGGAGCTGTGTTTTTAATAAAAACTGCCGTATTTAATATATTTACTGTAAATTTCGTTTTGTTGCTACCTAAATGATGGTTATACCTGAGTGTTCATGCAGAGCTAGGAGATTTCCAAATCAGCCCACTGGAAAGACAGAAGAGTTTTTGCAGGAGACATTTTAGGACACCTAAATCACACGTTGGTGCGTGGCATGTCTTCACGTAGGGTACGAGAGAAGACAAATTGTGTTTGCAACACACTTCAGCTGCCTAAAGCAGCATGCCAGGTCTCCCACTGACCAGCAGAATATAGTGAACGGGGGCGACAGCAGAGAGTGGCATGTACCCCCTGTAGGGATTTTGTAAAGGGAGACCCTGAAATGGACAGCTGAGCCAACTCGCATGCCTTGGACATCAACTGTCTGAAGGGCCACCTCTACGTTTTCCTGTGGATAGCATGCAAGCGGTTTCACTTAGAAAAGTCTAAACACTATTGAGCTTCAAACAAAGGAAGCTAAAGAACAAAACGTTCCCAAACCTTCATATTTATGCCTGTTTCAGATTAATAAACCTGTACGTGAGCCAGATCATCTGTTGTTAACACACATCTCACACATAATCCCTGAAAGCATCAAATCCATATTTAGTGAAGACAAAAAGATGATGACACCACAGGCTGGACTGCTCGTCTTTAATAAGACTGGAGAGACTCCCACTGACCTTACAATGCACATCAAAATATATTTATAGCATATACACGCACCAGCATTTCAAACATCTAATGAGTCCATGGAATCTCAGTGTGAGTGAGAGAAAACCGAGTCATGCTTTCATGTGTGGAGAAAACTGTTAAATAGCAGAGTGATCCCTCTGCTGCTGTCGCTGACCTGACGTGACTTCTGATTTCTTAATTATCAAGGTTGCATTATTACATCCAGTTCTGCATACAATCAATAATTAGGTATGAACAGACAGTTCGGTTTGTTTGCACACAGTAAGAAGCCATTCCTTTTGAACTAAACATTTGAAATCTTCTGATTCTTCACTTTAACTTTACAAAAGCTGTTTCAGGTAGCTTTATACAAACCAGGGTGTATCATACCTGGGCTTTTATTTAAGGTCTACTCATAGCAGAGTAGTATAAAATGACTTCCTTTCATACATCTGTAATCTCACACAGACCCCCCTCACTCCTTTGTCCAACACACATTTACATTATTCACAAAGAAGTACCCAGTATTTTATATTTCTCTTTGACTTAAATAACTAAAGAACAAAGAAATAAACAGTCCTTTCTCAGCATTACAGGATAATTACTCAAATGCACAAAGGATGTTACTGTTGAGTAACAAGGTGCATGGAGTCGATGCCACAAAGATCTTAACTTTTAACACTGTTGCACCCGCGCTGTGTGTAGCAACACCTTTCATCTGGTTTTGCTTGTGTCCTGATGCTTTGTCATCCTCTTCATTTGCAGCTTAGACGGAGGTCTTTGATTGGCACAGGTCACGGGGGCTCGGCATGCGAGCGTTGGCAGGGCTAGGAAAGGTCAGCACCCTAAAGGCGACAAACGCTCTGACACGGGAATATGTCACAGGACCTCTGTGGAGGAGGGAGAGGGCAAAGGGTTAGAGAGACCATCTGAGATTAATCAACACAAGTGTAGAGGCAAAACAGAGTTGCGCAGCAAGAGTCCTTGTTGAACTGAGTAATGTCGTGGCCTGTAAACCTCTGACCTATTGACAACACCAAATGCAGAAAATGTTGAACATGTTGAAGGGCAAGCATGCGTTAACCCTTACTGACCTGTTTACATGTCGTGAATGAAAAGGCTCATGCATGTTACGGTCAAATGAGGCCAACGTGTAAAAGGCTGAGTTATCTGACTGACAACGCCACATGTGAGACCATGGAGAACTGCACTGTTAACAAGTATGACCATTCAAATACCCTTCAGTCTGCCTCAGAATTAGGGTGACCTGTGGAGTTAAATTACATCAATGCTGCCTCGTCAAAGCTGTCTCACATATCCTGATTTAAAAGACTGAAAATGAGAAGAACGACCATTCACTTTTTATGATAAGGAGAATATTAGAGTGAAGGGTTTTGAAGGCTAGCAAAGGTAGTCATCCTGTTTGGTTTCCATAGTATTTATGACCGCTGGCTTATCTTCAGGGTAACAGGTGAAGGTGAAGATCTAGCAGGAAGGGAGACGAGTAGGGTGTTGCTGACGTTGCTGCAGGGTGCTGGGGGAGTGAGAGGATATATGGTGCGTAATTGCTCCGGAGTCCTGTTTCTAACCCCTGGCAGTAAAGCACTTGTGGATAGGGTCTCCTCATCGCCTTTGCCATTCTAGGAATTCCTCGCCGGGTTCTGGCCCAAGTCAGTGAGGCTGCTGAATAAAAGCTGTCAACAGCATGAAGATACCCTGCTTCTCCTCACTCCACCATACACTATTTCGTTCATATCCCATCTCTTTTTTTAACCGTATAAGAATATAATAATTCATGGACAGCTTTTTAACAAGATGACAAAAAGCTTCTTGCTGTAGCCCCCAGAGAAACACTTTTGCTGTTAATTGCCACACCTCTGTGTGCACACTCTGAATCAAAGGCATTTCCCCTAAAATGATTGCTTGAATTCCAAAGACTCTGGCTTCAGGCTACTGAAGCAGCAACAGGGTCAGGAAAAGATAACTGTGCATGCAGCCAACTGTGCAATCTTTCTGAGCAATTGAGAAGCCTTGCTCTTTATCTTATATGAGAGTATTAGAACACACACAGTCATTACTCTGTTTAAATCATATTCATCTAAAATGCTGCTGCTATGGTTTGCTCTGCTTCTGCCTGATAGACAGGACCATTACTGCTTCTTACTGACTTGACGTTAGCTTTAGTGGAGGTGGGAGTTTGTATTATTACTGCCATGGCAATACAATGCAACATCCATGAATTAGGGGGTATAAATCTGAAGAGAGTGGTGTGTGTTTTTGAGCTCAGGCATAGTGTTCTTCATCTTTAAATACAAAGCTATTCACAGCCACTGCTCCATATTGTTTTTCTGCTTATAGTGAATTTCAGCCTAATCATTTGTTGTTTGTTTTGAAGCGGAGTTAAACTCTGTACCTGCTACATGCTGAGGCGTCATGGGGCCTGCTTTTTTCATAAACGACTCCTCGGTTTCAAAGGACAGGATGGGCTCGGTGGTCATGCTGTTCTCAGACTTGTCCCTGGCTCCATTAGTGGTATTGCCGTGATTTGTGAGGTGGATGATATCATCAAAGTGTGCAGCGTCTCCTTTAGTGGACAGGCCATTCTCGTGTCTGGTAGGCTGGACCCCATTAACCACTTGGACTGAGAGGCTGCTTGACAGGGAGACACACAAAGGGGGATGTGGTAAGAATGACTCAGTCATACCGCCTCTGTCTAATTACAGGAGGCCTTTGTAAATCGACCCCAAGAAGCGTGTTCAAATACAAAAAGTAAACATTTTAAGAAACTAAATATTCTCCCACTGTTACAACTGTTTACTATGGGCCTGAACTGTGTGGCTCCTTGTGTTTTCCGCTGAGGTTTACAGTAATGCAATCCTTCTGCAGACTTGATTGGTAGTCCTCTCTTGGTTTTCTGGCACATACAATTTATACTGTTCATGGTGGTCTCACATCAGTGAAAGCACAGTAAAGAAGTTTTTACCTTTCCTTGACATCAGCCTGTCCATTTTCTGTCTTGTTGTTGACTTCCGTCTTTGGCTGATAGTCAGCAGATGCTAAAGGAAAAAAAATAAAGAGTCATTGCATGTCCCACGCACACCAATGTCACCCCATAAGTTCCACATTCTACTTTACCATGCACCCACAGGGTCACATACAGGATCATAAGTAAGCTGTGTCAGGGGAACATTAACAAGAGGGACAACTGCCATATTTTGGATGCATTAGGATGCATAATCCTGATTGCCCTTACTCAGCTTAACTGTGGTTAAAAGAGCTCTGAGCAGTCTTGCCAGGAGCTCTGACCACATCAGTGGCTTGCAGTTAATTTCTTCCTGCACAGAGGAACTTCGAAACAAACAGGAATTCTCTAAGACTACATTAATCCCCCTCCTCTCATACACCTAGCATGTATTGTGTAGAAGAGAGGCTTCATTAGCATACTTATATTAAGGTGGAAATGATTGTTTAAAACCGAGGTGAATACCACATCACGTGTATTCATCATGCTGCAGGCTATTGTCATGAGCTCTCTCTTCCTCCCCAGCCTCTCAGTCCCAGGGACTGGACAACAAGTAAGCACACATGGATCCTATTGTGCAGACAAGAACAACCCCAACTGCAGCTGTACAGGATATGAGGCAGATATATAATCTAATAACCTTTTTTTCCTACAAAATGCTTCATTGTGAATCAGACTCACATGGTAGACTAGAACAGTTATCTGTGCTTCTTTGTTTTATTTAACACATGGAAGAGGTGAACAAATCAGAAGCACATTTATGTGTCATCAGATAAGTGGAAATGATGAATTAAACTAGTTCATCTGCCATAATAGAAGTCTCTGAGTAAAGGCTGCTGTGTAGCTTAGTCTCTAAATGGATGTTGAAACCTAGCTGAACACAAAGCATGCACATCCCCTGTTTTATATCTCATAACATTATCACACATTAATGGAAAGTGCTTCCGTCTGATCAAAGGCATACAGGGAGTAATGATGTCTACCTTTGCTGCTTTCTGCTGGTTTGTCGTTGACATGTGAGAGTGGAGAGGACTTTGTCTCTTTCTGTGAAGATGAGAAATTGGTTTAGTCAGTCTTTTGTTGTGTGGAAAATTAGGTTTTGGCATACTGTTTTATTACAAAAAAAATGGAGAGCACATGTACCTTGTCACCTCCATCTGTCTTGCGTGTCCTCTTCATGATCTCTTCCAGACGCTGAGAAAGAAAGAAAGAAAGAAATAATTAAAACCCTTAAAAAGGCCACAACGAACCAAATTCCATTGGGACTTTTTATTTTTCATAGAATGGACGTTAACGCATCAAAGGATCAGGGTAGTCGCACCCATAATAACTGGGTATGTTGCCTGGGCCCACACACCTTGTTTGAATCTGGGGTTTCTCATTTCACTGGTCATTACTTCTATTCACTGGTGAAAATGGGGTTCCCTGTCTTTGGTGTCTCTTGTTTTAAAAGGACTATTATGCTTAATGTAAACTGAGCCAATGTCAATATGCGCCACTTGTGTATTCAGCTGGAATAACAGCATACAGTGGATGCACAGTGAACAGCAGTGTGCAAACCACTCTGCAGGCCTAATTTGTATGCACAAAAGTTCGATACAAGATGCGACCTTCAGTTGAGGACACAGTGAGACCATTGCTGCAGCTGCCACTCATAAAAGGGAGGAATATTTAAGATCCAAGATCATTCATGGACAGCTCACAAATTAATGTCTTTGGCATCTAGTTTGGCTGCAAAATGTCTGTTTTGAGATGAAAGATTTTTGTTCATCTAACAAGTTTGATATTCAGCTTCTAAGCAGCGACTCTCTGGGGCAGAGGACATGCTGTTCTTGTGGGATAACCCCTGCATAGAAGCAGTGTTCAGCTGGCTGAGCTAGGATTTGGCACCCCCAGATAAGAACCTCCCATGCATGGAGAGAAGACGAGGAGAGGGGAGAAAAAAAGGCTTAACTGGCACACAGACATGTGAGCTTATGTGGGTGGTATATTTGGGCAGACGGTCAGTGAACGCACACATATCAGCGCACATGTACAACGATCTGCACAGATCCACACAGAAATGACTGGCACAGCTAGCTTGCTATCATTAGTGTTTATATATAGCTTCGCACTCACACACATTTTAAGCCCTATTAAATCATGGCATTCAGACAGCCGATCCGGGATAAGCCAAAAACATCATTCATCTTAGTTTCAGGGACTCAACTTTCAAGTCTGCTTTTGTCATGTCAAAAGGCAGACCACAGAATAAATGTAGCAGAATATAATACTGCCACTGAGGGGAAGGAGCTTTAGTAAACTGGCTGCAGAACTGATCTTGTGTTACTCTGAGTTGCATGCTGTGGGATCATAGCTGGCACCTTTCCTTCTTTTCACATCAGCCAGTGTTTTCAAGCTTTTTTCCCCATCACAGTTATCTAAATTTGATTTTTTTAGATTACCGGTCTAGTCCCATTATTCATAAATGTACTACTGTGTGACTGTAAAATCTGGCTGAAAGAACAGATGTATGCCCTACCCTTTTCCTCTCCAGCCTCTCCTGCTCCTCCTTCTGGAAGTGTTTCTCCCTCTCCAGGCGCTGCTTCTCCGCCTCCTCCCGGGCTCTAGCTTCAGATTCTTCTTTCTGAAACACACAGGCGAGATTCCAACCACAGTTTTAATGCTGGCAGAAGGAGGAAAACAAACTCCAGCCAACACAACATGCTTTTACGTAACAAGGGTGTGGTTGGTCTTTGGAATGATTGTTTACAACCACAAAGGGGATATTTTTCCAGTATGTTTGAGCCAAAAAGATCTATTTTCAACATTTACAGCCTCATGAGCTCCATTCAAAGGGAAATACAATACTTAAGCCTTTGCACAATTCTACTGGATCATGTTTAACCACAAATGCCACTTCTGTGAGAGACCACCAGGGGGTGGCAGAGCATAAAGGCTGATAACAATGTGTAATAGGCTGAGCTGCAGGTTATCATGTTACATCATGTTCAGCATAAACAAATACTGTTATGAAGAGCAGCATTTTCCTCAGCAGCATACACAAACACAGGAAGTGTCAATATTGAAACAAGAGGTAGAGGATATATACAAGGGGATGTGGTCAGAGTAATTTATGAAAAGAAAGACTGAAATTTCATACAGTTTGTGCCTGTTTGTGATGGAGCATATTTATACTGATGGACGTTTTAAACCAAAATATAATAGTTTTACTGTTTTCTGAATGTAGAAGACCAGATGTGTGTATGCTGCAGATGTGTAAGCCTTGTTCCCTCAAAAGCCAGTGTGCTTCACTCTTACCTGACTAAAATGCATAATGCAGTTCTTGTCAGGGCAGGAAATTGAAGTTGCCAGTCAGTGTTTTACCTGTTTCTGCTGGCGCAGGTTCTCCTCCTGCTCAGCTTTGGCTCTCTCCTGAGCCTCCTTCTCTTCCTGCAGCCGCTGTGCTTCATCCCTCTTCCGCTGCTCCTCAGCCATGGCTCGGGCCTCTTCCTCCCTGCGTTGTCTCTCTTCTGCCTCCCTCGCTACTCGCTCCTCTCTCAGGATTCTAAAGAGTTTGAGCATTAAAATTTAACCCACAAAGATTTGGGCCAAATACTGAGAACGTGGTCTTTAGTTTATACATTTCTCTGGTGAGTTGAAATGCAGCCACCCAAACAATCAGGTTTAAGGTTGCCAAAAACAGAACACATCAGTTCCCAATTGTTTCATTGTGGTCAGAATAGGCTAAACAGCCTCTAGGGCTTCTGCTCTTACATCACAGTCAGTGATGAGTGAAGGATCGTTAAAACTTGCATGTGCTGGAGCCTTCCCAATTAGTCTTTTTTCAGCTTCGGCAGAATATTCGATGCAGGCCATCTCTCTGTGATGTTACCAAAATAGTTCCTTATGAAAAGCTTCACCCTTTGACACTGCAATTGTGCATTTAAATAATATTCCCTCCTAAAAACCTTCACTACAGTACTTGACATTTGCAGACAGGAAATAGAATGCTATGTGGGAGTGCAGCTTGGGAATTACTGTCATCCACTGATGTGTTAAAATCCCCTGACAGGTCTTTGACGCTGCAAGCTCAGCACTGTGCTGGTGCTCTCTTGTTGAAGCATTTTAAAACTGGACTGACCTCTCTTTCTCCTCCTGTTCACGGCGTTCCTGCTCCTCCCTTTCTCTCTGCTCTCGGGCCTGCCGCCGTTTCTCTGCCAGGATGCGTGCCGCCTCCTCTGGGTTGTTGGTGCCCGCCATTGGTTTGGCTGCTGGAGAGGGTGCAGGTGAAACCGTGCGGACAGGTGCAGCTAAAAGGACTGGCTCAGGTGAAGGAGACGTGGTACTGGTTGTGATGGGCGTATTTGATGTATGAGCAGTTACAGCGGCTGATGAAACAACAACAGCAGGAACCACAGGGGAGCCTAAAACAAAAGAAGAATCAACATACATTCACTTTAACTATTAGTGTTCCTTCCGAAAAGGTGGGGCCTGTTCATCATTACTAATAGGGCTTTCAAAGGCACGCTTTCATTGATGTTAACAGCCATAGCTCCAGTCTAAGAACTTGAATTACATATTTAATGGCTGATTAGTGCAGTCTCACTGTGTGTGAGAAGATCATGGAACTGTGTGTGGCTCACTGAGTGCACTCCCTTTGTTTTCACGGCTAATTACATCTGATGGTAATCTTTGCATACTGCCTCTTTAAAGAAAGACAGATTCTTCCAGAAGCTCATTCACTTTTTCCATTAGGTCTATTATTCTGGTCAGTCCCAGAAGACACTGAGACAGAGAAGAACTGTTTGGAAATATGAGAAAATTATAAAAATACTCTGTGACTCAGCCTCAGAGGGAAGCTACCAGATGCCATGTATCTTTTATTTTTGTACTCACTCTTTCTCTCCTCTGGCGTGGCTGGTCTTCGTGGCTCTCTCACCCTCTCAAGGGGAGCTGGGGAGGAGGTTCGGTGGTCTATCCTGGCTGGAGTTCTGGCTCTCTTAGGTCGGGCCTTGGGGGTTGACGGGCTTCCACGTGTTAAAGGAGGCTTAGGGGAGGCAGCAGGGCTGGGAGAGGCAGTTCGACCCTTGGGTGTGGCAGGGGATGCCGGCCGTTGTCTTGATAAAGGACTGGGGCTGAATGCAAGAAAAGAAAGCAAAATGAGATTTGGCTTTCAACCAAGATAGAAAATGTCCTGAAGAAACCTCACTTCAGCAAACAGGTTTCACAGCAGCCAAAGCACAAGGGAACTGCAGTATCCCTTATAGTGCATTATCAGTCAGCATTACTACAACACTTGGAGGGGAAACATCCATTATGTTGGATATGTTTTTTTTTCCTATGAGGCTTTCAGCACAGACAGCTCTTCCAGGCTCTGTGTTGCCTTTTTGTAGAGTAAAAAGAACCTTTTTCTTCTATTTCATCCTTTCTGACTAATGTCATTTATTCTGCCTGGGATTTGAGAATTTATCTGTCTGCCTGTGTGTCTGCCTGGGTAACCCAGTCATTGCCCATGGTAAAAGCAGTGGGTCAAGGAAATCTAAGATCAACCTGTTTTATAAACAGTTTTAAAGGCCAATGGGTCTTTCACAGGATTTCACACAAGCCTGGTATTTATTAAATCTGTTAAATGTTCAATTGATTATTTTCTTTAATGGCTGTGTCCAAATTTACTGTGATACAAGATTATAACTTAGAGTCACTTTCCTTGCATATATGTTATTTTGTTATGTGCATACATTGCAAAACAGCTGAATATTTAAAAACTGAATTAAAAAGAAGAGAAACTCTTTTACCTTGGATCAGGCCTGTGTCTCATACTGGGGAGTGACTGTCTCTTCTTCAGCACCTTTTCTTTAGTGATGGCACTTTTTTCCTTCTCGTTCTCTCGTTCTTTGTCTTTCTTTTCTTTCTTGTTTTTATCCATCTGTACAAAAGCAGAAAGTGATTTCTCATCATTGCTAATAGATTTATACAGCACATGAAATCTTGTCTGGGATTATGATTCAATCTGTTGGCAGGAACAGTTCAACAATCTCATAATTAGATTTTTACTCAGGGTCGGCTACTAAATTCACACATAAGCAGAATCAGCTGTTGTAGATTTTACAGCTTCTTAGCTACGCTCTAATTCTGGAGGCTTTTGATAATGTCTGGTCCCTTTCTGAGCTTAGTGTAACTCTGGCAGTGGTGACTATGCTTTTATGCAGAGCTTACGGGTGTGGAGCTACGCCTGTGCTGGCGCTGGGTGATGTCTGGTGTGCTGGAAGTCACCCTCCAGCGGTCAGAGCAGCGGTGGTGAGGCTGGTGGGCACACAGGGTGAGGGGACTGGCTGAGGCTGAACGAGGACAGAGAGGAGAGTCTGAAGAAGAGAGAGACAAGTATTTACAGCTTGTCATTTATCCATCAGCAATTAAATCAGTACATAAAAAAATTAATTAACTTACGACCATCTTTGCCATTGGTTAGGACACTGGCAGCACTGCGGCTCCGGGCGAGAAAAGACAGTGTCGGAGTCATCAGTCGGTCGACTATGCTGCTCTCCAATGGACTCAGTGCAAGGTTACGGGCTGCAGGTAGGTCAAATATTTATCAGTAAGTCAGTTAGGTCCAAAGATAGGTGTCAAGTGGATGTTGACAACTAGAGTTCAAGAACTCAAAGCTCTGAATGAATGCAAGAATCCACAAAATAAATACACAAAGCCGTTAAGACACCTCTGTACAACCCAAAGTGATAAAAGGGAGAGAAGGGCCCAGTAAATAAGTCTGATATAACCTTGGGCTGTATCCACCCGAGAGTGTCTAGACAGCAAGCTGGTTATTTATAACCAGAGAGGAAGACTGGAAACCCATCAGAATTTATTTGCAGAAGAAACATTCCTTACAGCCAGTAAGGTGTCGGAAAAGAAAGATGTTATGCTGAGTGTTTGCAGTGCGCCGTCATGTTGGGCTAGATAGGAGAGAGCCAAGAATGAAAGTTACCTATCTATTTTTTTTCAGCAGCACTGAGGAACACTACCTGCTCCAGGGAGTTTTCAGAATACATTATCTCCTAAAAATGCTGACTCACTCACTAACTCACTGCTTTTTCAAACGCAAAAGTTTCTCTTCTTTTGCAGGAGTACACCGTGACCTGGTTATCTGTAGACCCATAAAAAGCAGCATTCATCCACCAAGACTTAAATATCATTGACCAAGAAGACATTCCAGACAACAGAAAGACATTCTTTACAGTGTGTTGTGATGAAAATGAGCACAAACGGACCGTTTTGACAAACACATCAGGAATGAGATGACCATTACCACAAAATGAATCAACCAAAGGATAGCAAGACACTCCCATATTAAAATATGAGCATGCAGAGCATGTCAAACAAAATCCCATCCCAAATCAGGAGAGTAAAAAAAAACTGGTTTTGGAAGATGGAAATAGGTCAGCCGTCAACCATCAAGCACAGGACAGGGACTGAAGTCAGAAAGGGGAAGAGGTAACTGAAAAATAATAATGATGGACGGGTTTGGAGGTTTGGGCAAAGTGATGGACACATTTACACAGGAGCGGGGCATTCCAGATGTGGCCTTACTTCTGCTGGGGGAGTTCCAGAGCGTGGCGGAGGACTTGGAGAGTCGCTTGTTTATAACAGAGTCCACATGTTTGGGCAGGTTGACCGTTGAAAGAGAGCATCTGCCTAAGAAGCCAAGAGAGCGCCACACAGATGTTCACACAGGTCACATGACTGAGAGGACAATGGGGAGAACGTCTGTGGCGCCGCGTATACTGATGATGCTTTTGCAAACACTTATTGAAACACTGTGAGCAACTCCTATAGAAGTCAACTCATGTGTGCTGCCTACTGTATAGAACAGCACTGACTGATTTACCGTGCAACATCTGTTCACCTCAGCTAGCCTCCAGGCAGCTATCCATGGCACGGAACGTGTTATTACAGTTCTTCATTACTCACTGTAAAGGGCAACTTCGCCTAACTAACAAAAGCACTGTGATAGTGTTTCAGAGAATTTTGATTGTTTTATCCAGGTTCTGATATACAGCCCAGCTTTGGAATACTATATGAAATGTAAACAAAAAAACTAATTTCAGTTATCTGCAAATGATTTGAACCGTACACATAAATGCAGACTAACCCATACACAGTTAATTGAGTACACTGCAGACCACATATTCAAATGATAAGAAGCCTCACAAGCTGGACCAACAGAAGTCCCGTGGAATTACAATAATTAACCTAAGAAAGTGTATTTTAAAGCTTATCATTAGGTGCTTCAAAAATGAGTGTATATCCCTTTAATACACTCTTCAACTTAAAACACTTTCCCTGAATGGCATGAATCACTGCAGCAGAGGAGGTATTAAAGCAGGTCAAGCATGAATGTCTCACAAAGCTCTTTCGAATGAGGCCAAGATGGAAGCTTTTCCTAAATAACATCCTGTGCTATCGACTATTCTGTTGCAGTCTGTTTACATTTGTTCACTGTCATCCTGTGACAGACAGCAGGCTGGTGAGGGACGAAGGGGAGATTGATTTGAGTGTCAATAATTCCCCTGGCAGATGGCAGAGGCGATTACGTGACACAAGATGGGACTCAGGACACTTCATATTTAGACCTAAACTCAAAGGGAAGGATTTATCACAGTGTACGGTTGAGAAGTCATTTCTATGCTATCACTAAGCTTCTGCAGCTGCTCACACTCAGATCTAATGGGCTGTCAGGACATTTGTTCATTCAAATAAAACATTCATAGAAAACAAATTAAATTGCGTTGCCAGTCGATACAACACCGCTTACTGCAACTGTTGCAGTAAAAGCAGCAGAATATATTTTCAAGTTGTGTAATCAATACAGTCTGGTTATGATAATGGGGTGATAATTACCCTAAAAGTAATGCTCAGCATGCACAGAGCTGCAGTGGGAGGAGGAGGTGGTGTGTCATGAAGCAGACTAGGCTGTACTGTAATCTTTTTTATGCCAAACAGTTGTTTGATGTTTCCTTAAACTCAATTTTATGTGCTTTCAGGTACTCACTTTCTTTCCGGCTTGAGTTCTGGCTCAGTGCGCCGGCCCATGACCACCTCTGCTGTCGGATTTCTGCCCACGTCTTCTTGGCTGACCTGTGGATGGCTGCATCATAGCGTTCCTGGAAAAAAATACAGCAGCCATCCATTGAGTCAATGTGCAGGGGTGTGACTTTCAGCTGAAAAAGCCTAGAACCAAACATTCTTCAAATGTCCCCATGTATAACCCTAAATACCTCCATCTGCAAGTGGCAGATGTTCACCCATTCCAGTCATGAAGGGTACTGACATTTCACTGCTAGGTTATAAATATTCAAATAATTTCATCTTTTACTGTAAAAGCATACAAAGCATAGATACAGTAAGACTTGAGTTCGCATCCAACCATACTTTGTTCTTCTCCAGTTTCTGTTTCTGTCTCTCTTCCAAGGCTGCTCGGCGTCGCTCTGCCTTGACCCGCTGCTCCTCCAGCTTCCTGCGGCGCTCCTCCAGCTGCTGCTCCCTCAGCTGCCGGGCCTTCTCCTCCTTCTCCATCCACTGGGTCTTTTTGGCAGCTGAGATTGGGCAAAGGACATGGTCAGAAGATAAAATTCTTCCAAAAAAAGCTCTGGACAAAAAAGACTGTAGAGTTATAGTGTGAAGCTAGAAGAAAATATAACTCAAAGCAGTCTGATTTATTTCATCTACTGCTGTCTTTAAAAAAAAAAGTTGCCCTTCTCCCTAATCCCCTTTTGAGTTTGGAAAAATAAATTCAATTATTTGACTTTTCTACTGAATACCACATAATACCATGACATACTTCTGAAGTGACATTTTTATGTCACACTAATCGCATAAGGCTCGCACACCAGCCTGAATAAACCACACACTTTGATATGGAAATCATCCCTTTGTCCCCGAGCCATCCAAAGAGGGTGTAACGAAGCCTTCTGCAGCTGCCTCTCTTGTGTGCAGAACACACTACAGTTCTTTAAACTACAAAGTAAAACTTCCATGAAGAATCAGCCTCTTCAGTGAGGATGATTTGGCGCTTAAAGCAACAAAATCAACTGGTTGTGAGATTTCATATTATAGTGATGGATAATCTCACAAGTGCTGGAGGAAAGGAGGAGTAAAAATGTATTGGTAGGTACACAGTTTGGCTTTTATCTGCGGGTGGAACAAAAAGCTGAGTTATAAGGGAGCGCTGCCTGCCAGCACCTTGCAGCAAAAGAAATTAACTGGTGCAGTCTGCGTCGCAGCTTGATGGCCTCGATGTGAAAGAGACGCCTTCGCCCTACCTTTCACAGTGATGCAAAGCTTTAGGGGACAGAACTCTATAAATAAAGTGTAATGGAAACAGTTTCATAATAAATTGGTATTGTGCCATGATGACAAGCTGAGGCTGCCCTCTGTTGTGGTTAATCACTTTTCTGTGTCTGCAGCATTTCCTGCCTTCGCACAGGGAAACCTTTTAGCCACATGCATTTTGTAACAAATTCGATCTCACTCTTAGAGTCTGTGATGGACAGTGTGTGGCAACCATCAGCAGCAGTAGTGTGTTGTAATGGTTTTCCAGAATATAGCTGCTGGTTGCAGGATGAAATGTGCTGGAAATTTGGCCGGGGTCTTAGTGGGAGTTAGTCTGATGACTGTCAGCTCATAATTCAAGAGTGGCATTTATCATGAGTCATTTATGTTTCTATTTTAGAGCTTTAAATCGTAAACAGATGTCCAAACCTGAAGCTTTTCTAAGCCCTCTGCAAAATGCATCCTGCATGGTCTCCTGACTGTGATCAGTGCTGACAAGCAGCATCCAGACTTACTACAGTAAGGTCATTAAATAGTCATTACCATAGCGCTGCTCTAACCCCCACTATATGAAGTATTTATACATTCCCACCAAAGACAGACAAGGCGGGAGAGAAGCTTCTGTGTGTCCCACATGTGACTTTACCAGCTCTAATAAGAGACGAGCTACAGCATGTAGGCCCTTTCTACTACACTACTACATCTTGTAACATGGCAAGATTTCTTTTAAGCCGATATTGTAAACACAACATTTGGCAGGATCTCATCTTTTATCCTAGTCTGACTGAGAGTATTAGATCAGTCCCGTACCATCTGGCATGCCCTAGTGATCACCCAATTAGACTGATCCGCAGTGTGAAGCGTGTCCAACACAAACATGGGAAAGACTACACAACAAGGCATTACTAAACGTAAGTATGATAACTACTAGTTAAAAAATCTTTGTTGTGTGAAGATTATGCGTTTAAACAGGGAAAGTAGACAGCTCTGGGTCTCATCTAGCAAACAAACAAACAAATGTGAATTCTTTTCTTACTGAGAAAAAATTCAGTGGTTTTTCAGTTTGGTCCCAAAAACGTGTAATCAAGATTTCACAGCCAAGTTAAATTTGGCTGTACTCGTTTCTGAACACCTTCAATTTCTCCTGTAAGTTAGTAATTAAAGTCATTCTGTGGCATGTGGTTCAAACATGTTATCTCTAAATTCAAAATCCAGAGAGTTTTCTGGTGCCTGCAGCTTGAAATGTAAATGAACAGAGTTCAAACTCAGGGCAGGCTCACGCCACTAGTGCCCTAGTAATTAACATCAGCTTCACATACAAATGTGGTTGAAGATGATTCCAGTATTTTTGAACCTGGGTCCTATATTCCCATGCTTTTTTGGGTCAAAATGATTAAACAGAGACAAAAACGTCAGTGAAATGCACACAGGGCAAAGTCTACCAGGCCAACAAAATAACAAATAACATAAACCGATCACCACTTTGCCCACAGTAGGTCTCTTTACTCCAATGTTAATGTTTAAATCGGTAAGCTACACTTTGTATACTTTAAATGATCTCAGACAGGGACTGATTTCCCATGTTAGACACACATTTAGCTCTGTGTGTTTAGACCTTGGCCAAAACATGTCTTTTTAACAGACTGTGGTGTGCATTTCAGTTTTCACATTCATCCATTAAGACCCAAAAGTATAGGAAAATAGAACAGTGGTTTAAAAATATTGGACTTATACTTGATGTGATCAGTCTTTAGGAGTTGCATGACTTTTGTAAAAGACATGTTGACAAAACTTGGATAGTGCTACAGTTAGTTGAAAGTTGTTATAGCAAAACGAAAAGACACCTTTAAAAAGAAAAGAAATAAATATTATGAACACTAAATAAATGAAATAGCTCTACATGGCTGGGCAATATGACCAAAGCCTTATATTCTTATGTTGTATATATTTTAATATAACTGAATAAAGTTTTACTGCACTCATTCTTTTGCATTCTGCTCTGTTTAATGGAAAGATATAAAGGAAAGATAGATCTGAAGACTTTGGTATATTGCCCAACAATTCTACAAAAACATAAAATACTGAATCCAAAGTTGATACATCCATATAAAACAGAAAGATTACAAAAAGTTCTCCACCACCACCACCACCACCACCACATAAATACAGGTGAGTGGCTTACCTTGCAACTTGCTGAGCTCTTCTGCAGGAAGAAAAGGTGAGAGAGAAGACAGAAGCAGCTGTCAATCATGCAAAGCAGTGCACGGTCTGCGTGCAGCCAAGTCATAAAGTGACGGCCATGTGTTGAACAAAATATGAATAACTCAGAGACACATCAAGTAGAGCTGTGTCAGTGCTGCAAACAGTGTCAGAAGTTGGATTAAATAATAGAAGTGGTTTTGTGCTTTCAGAACAAATGTTAAGCTTTATTTTGGTCAACAGGTAAAATATCTGTTTCACATTTTGTGCACAGGTGAGCAACAGCATGATGAGCCGAACTACATGCAATACCAAAATGACTATTTCAGCATGCATGCAGAAAATGGATGCTTATTTGCCTCTGTCAAAATGGTTGCCTGGCATTTGCATGTTTTCATTTTTCTGCAGAAGCCACCCTGCCCTTTTATCTTGTCCAAGTGTCTGCTCGACATGTGCGAGCCATTTGCAGCTGCCCAGTAGCAAAACAAACTACTAACAACCTCTTCCACCCCAACACCAGGGGGAGCTCTCTTCCTATGTAACAGGCATGTCCTCCCACCAACCCCTTCCCCTTGAGTCCACTTACCGAGATATTTGGCTTTCTCCTCCCGGCGCTCTTTTGCAAGCTTCTGCCTCTCGTCTGACTTCATGATGTCTGAGATGAAGTTGGGAGAAAGAGGCAGAGAATATGTGAGTACACACTTCTCAGATACATTTGCATTTATTAAAAATAACAATGTATTATCTAGCAGGTGAAGACAAATGTGCAACCACTGCAAAACCAAGAAAAAATACTGAGATCGAGGAGTAGGCAGAATGTTGAGGCATTCATGACAGCATAAATAAACAATTATGATTAAAAAGCTCTTACTAAGAAGTCAATTAATGCTGGTTAGTCAACCCCACCTTAGCTACAAGACACTTGTTATGCTTAATACATAATTATGTATGCTTAATAAATGATTTTTCCACTATGTCTACTGTCTTATTATTTTGTAAATAGTGCATTTTCACCCTCCATCAGCTGTCCTGAGGCAACCATGATGCACCTGCCTTTTGACAGATAAAAATGTGAGTAAATATTTTCTTCACTGCAACCAAGTCATAAGGCTTTTTAAACTGTATCCACAAAGACATGCATGTAAAGCAATGTGACAATGTCAACACATCCCCGACTGAGACCCGAAGCTAATGTTCTAGATTTAGGAAAAAACACAAATGTTTGAAGAAAATTATCCGGGCAGGCCAATCTCTTTACAGTAACGGCTGTCACATGTGGTAGGCACTTTAATGTGGGTGTACGTTTGACTCAGATATGTTATGACTAGAGGGGGTCACTAAAATATACAGTATCTCTTCACTGCATGGCATCTCAGATGTGTGCTCACACATAACGTTGCATCCAAATACCTCAGAGGAACCACTCCGTGAAAGGAAGCAGAGAGGAGCAGCAGTACAAGCTGCTGAAATGCCATGCCATTTCAAGAATTTAGACTACATCCTTTGATGATAAGTGGTGCTACTTCCTCTGAAGAACTGAATTTTTATTTTGCCTTTATCATCCTTAGAATATCTGGATAAACATTATTATCAGAGATCACTGTGATATAACATTGTTATCTACAAATACACCAGTCAGCGTAAGATTGACATTTTTCGTGTGGCTAATGATGCAAGAACAGGTTAATTAGCAAATTTATACACTAAAGACAATTCAGCTGATGACAAAACAAAAAACTAAATTGCCAATAATCTTATAACTTATGATCTTAAAATCTCTACACATTACATGCTTATGCATGTAAAATCATATGGCATCAATACAATAGATGTGTTATGTGTGTTACCATAAATAACTTGTTCCCCACTAGGAACTACCGACAATCTTTCTCGAAGCCTTTACACTGCATCATATCCTCAATCTCAACAGACCAGATGTTCAACATCAAACACAAAGGAACTCATGCTTTGTCTAATAGGGGGAGGCATGAATCATAAACAGCAAAACAATCTGCCACGCAGCACTCCTGACCCACTTTGATATTTATAGGACGATGGAAAGGTCGTGTGCGTGTCTTGGTCAATGCGATGTGCTGCAGTTTGTAATGGTAAAATCACATGCACTGAGACAGACACAGACTGCTAGGTGTCTGCACTCCAGACTGTGCACACATACACTTCTCAAAATGTCAGCTTTGATATTTATTTGTGTCTAAATTAGGGTACAAAAGGAGCAGTGAAGAGCAAACTGTAGTGTGATGGAGGACAACTCTGAGCGCACCGAAGAGACAGGAAATAACATCAAGACTATGGCTTCTGACACAGGCTATATTACAGTGTAAACGACCAATACAAGCAGGGCTGTCATGGAAAAATATCTGAGATGTGACAAAATACAATTAAACATGCCTTAAGAAGCAGCTCCCAGCTGACCTCAAAGCCTTAAACGTTTCATTTCACTAATTAAGGAGCCACAGAGTGCTTTTACTCTTCATCATACACTTTGCATGGTGCAACTTTCACAAGTAATGAGCTTCAGAGAGCCAGAGGAAAAGGAACTCGAAGGACAAAAGGGACGTGTGAGTCATTTTTGGAATTTTTGGAGACAACCACTCTTTTGCCACTGAATGAAAAAAATAGAGCAAAGGCTATATGGAGCTATCCAACCTGGTAGCAGTGTTTAGTTTCAGGAGCAATTCAGATCTTTAAAGGTTTATCCCCATCACCTCATGCTAAGGGAATAAAGACCATGGCCACAGTGAATGGATTAAAGGATAAAGAATAAAGAGGAGAGAGAGAAAAGAGGCTTACACTCCAAAAACCCTCAAACATGCTCCTTAGAGTTTGCCAGTGACTGCAAGGAGTTCAATTGATGGCATTGTGGAAACAATTGCGGTGCCACTGCTGGGTCAAACTGAAAGCCTTCATGGCGTCACTTTAAAATGGAATTTCCATTCAGGTTCCCTCAGCCCACCTTTAATTAGGGACCAGCACATGGCCGTAATTAGCCATCTTCTTTTTAAACAAATCTCATCCGCCCCTATTTAACAGACATACATTCGTTACTAACTTGATTCTGCCTCAATTCTTTTCACATAAAGCTCCAATGTTCTCACCTAACATATTCAGTAAAGATAAACTGCAGCCACTCTATTGGATTTTTACCCTGTGTCTGAAAGCATGTGGTCATTATTATTCCAATACTGCCTCAAGAGACATTATCGGAGCATTACATCAAGTCAGGCCCATTATAGGTTTTTCACTCTAAACATCTATCCAAGTAACATGGACACTTCAAAAGCTTTAGTTCTTGTTTACCTCTTTTTGATCTTGGGGCCGGTGATGCCGGTGAACCAGGTGATCGAGATATGATGTCAGACTTCGTGGGTGTAGCCAGTAGTCGGTCTGTGTCTTTTTTAGCCGGAGACTCCATCCTCTGGACGCTGTCCATCTTCGAGGGGCTGCTTTCCCCCTCTGGGTCAGGCCTCACAGGGTTTGTGTTTAGAACTGAGCAGGGAGCTGGACCGACACACAAAATAAAAACAAATGAGTTACAAAGAGGTAAAAGGTAAGAAAAGTACAGAACCAGTTTGTCTTCATTCCATTCTTGTCTGAGCCTATAAAGTTGTTTGGTGGGGGTGACGTAAAATTCCTTAAATGGCAGGTGGAGTCAACGCTTGTGAGGGGAAGAAGAACTGTCAACACTGTGAAAGATAGTGTAAGAAACAGCTCTTGAAATCTTGATATCTCAGTTACTGCATAATGTTTCTCTTGTTGTTGAGCAGCATTATCTGCTGCAGAGATAATGGCATTTGCTCAGAAGCCAATGGTCTAGTCTAGAGCCTCCTCCAACTCCACAGCTAATACCATTTCTGTTCTCTGAGACTGATTTATCGACAGAATGGCCTGAGCAAAATAGCCTGAATCTCTGGCAGAATGAAACCCAGTAATTGCTTTCTGGCATCCAGATAATTCTATTGAGGTGAATGAAGAGCTTAGGAAAACAGAATCAGAGTATTCACCTACTGAGTTTAAATAGTTAAATGTAGTTTCATATGGTTCTTTATGCTCACCAGTGTGTCATCTGTGCTCTCTTGAGTTATTTGATCAAATAGCCGAGCTGTTCTTCACTCACAGCACCATGACTCACATTTTGGCAAGCTGCTGAACTTGATTCTTCTACCTGAACATTAGTTTACCCAGGCTCTGACAGCCAAACAAAGACCCTCATGGGAGGGACACTTGGCTTTGTCCACTCAGCACTGTATCCCTGTGGAACCATGTCGGGGCACAATTTCTTCTGCATAGTCTCTGAAGGTAAACACTGGGGCAACATGCTGTAAATTATTCAGAGCTTGGCTAAAAACAACATAAACCACAGGGGGCTGTCACACAGAGGCAGTCACTGCACTGGAGAGTTACTATAAAAATGCTGTGCTATTCAACAGTTTGCATTAAAGAACAGCAAGACCAATTCTGTGCAACTTCAAAGAAAATTGGTTATAGTTTTCTGTGTGTTACTGTACAGGGAGCTTACCAAGTCTTAAACAGCTGGGGCCATTTTGAACTGCCCCCTTTGAAGTAAAACTTTATTTTTAAGATTATTATTGCACTATTAGATGCTTCCATAGCGTTCAGAGAGACATCAGGCCTCATAGTAAAGATTGTCTGAGTCCAGCTCAGCACACAGACAGGGCTATGTCATCAGTCTGGGAAATGGAGGCTGCTGATGACCCTGAGCTGGACAAAGCCTGATGGGCAGTTAGGAGTCTATGAAAGACTTCAGCTGGGAGACAAGACGCTGCGTTTCCCCTGTCAAAGCATGCCACTATTAAATAAGCATTCCTCAGGAAGCGATGTGGTGTGACAGAGAGAGGCCATTGTTGTGGTCTCTGCATGGCAACAGGACAGCAGCCAAAACACTGCAATGACAGCAAGAGGGGAAAGGAAGGAGGGGATGGGAGTGAGATGAACTGAGAGTAGAAGATGAACAGTGGAATCTGCTCAGAGCAAAAACATGCATTGTGGTAAAAACAAAAAGTTTAACAGCAGGAGCCAAGCGTGTGTTTAGAAGAAAATAAAAATAGAATACAACACATTTTAAGCTAAATCCAATAAAACTGACTGTTCTTGCTTTTTGTGTCCCTGTTCCCCTCCTGGATTTTTATAGGAGGAGATTTAATAATGAACGAAAGATTTAATAATGTCCCTGCAACATTTTTGCAAACAAATAACGTTAAACAGAATCTCAGGACATTGTGACTTCTTCAGTGCTGAATCATACCACCCTCATCTGCGATTCACCATCCTACAATATAGAGAGACCCTCAGAGACCCCTGAGGGCAGAAATGACAGCTCGGGGACCAAAGGTGATAGGAGCAAGTGCTGCTCTGACAGAGGAGTATTGTGTTGACTCATATCTTGCGATCACTTTTCTGCACACCTGGGATCTGAAGCTGAAAAGAATTGACTGGGCTGACAGGACTGCATGTGGCTGGTCAGACAATTACTGTGATCTATACTCTCAATGATGAAGAGAATGAGAATGTAACATACTCTGTGGAATGTAGGTGGCAGTGACAATGAATACCAATGAAACCTGAAGCTGTCTGGTGGAAAATGGATGAGAGCTGAGGGAGAGGACTGCTGCTGCGTAGCAAGAGACTCAGACAAGGGCTGATTGATGCAGCGCTCGGCCTGAGCTAACAGATAACTGAGAGGACAGAGTATAGAAAAGAAGACCGAGAGTTTAAGTGAATGAAAGTTATAGAACATGAGAAAAACTTTAAACTTTCAGAGCACATTACAATTGCAAATGCAATTCTCTAAAATTCATTGAGAGAATAGTTTTGAACAGTGCTGAGAGTGATACATGTACCTGGCTGTTGTTTGAATGTTCTGTAAGCTTGTTTAATTCAAAATGTTTTACCAAAATAGCAGCTAGGACATAGTGACGAAGAGTCATCTATAAAATATTTACTGAAGTTTGCATGCTACGTTGTGTTGTCCTGTACATCAAGTGAGATTGTATGTCTTATCCAGCAGCAGCTCATGCGATGCAGGTTGGTACTTAGATGACCTGCTGTACTCATGCCATGGCTTTGGTAGATTACTCTGATATCCATGTACCATTAAATTAAATTGATGACTGACAGTTGATTATTCAATCAATTGACTGGGTTATAAATTATACAACCAATAATTTAATCAACCTTGCTATGAGCTTCTATATTTAGCCATGTGCTAACTAACAATAAAGATAAATGCTTTTATCAAAAATGTGTCATTTATTCATATATTCACTGCAATGTAAAAAAAATAAAGGATAGTTACGAAATACAAAAGCACCAGCTAGGATACAATGAAGGCTGTAGAGAGAACATCTTCACATATTTTCTAACAAACTGTACCTTTAACACTGTGTTTACAAAAAGCCACCACAGGGCACATTTACCATAAAAAACAACAATGAATTCTGCTCTATTGTAGTATAGCAGTTTAATTACTAATTTAGAGACAGTTTTCTGTCCTTGGCTGACATTCTGTTTCGAAAACCCTCCAAGCAGTGACCTCACACAGCAAACAAACCCTCAGGCGGTCCCTTTAAGTTTAATGTTTAAATAATTGCAGCACAGACGGACTGAATTACAAAATCTCTGTCACTGATCCAACTCGACCATCTATGAACTTCATGTTCTGGCTGAAAAACGAAAACACGACCTGAGCAAACCTAATTAAATCATCCAGTTGTTATAAAACAGAATGTTCTCATTAAGTGTGAAATCACTGCTCAAACAGAAATACCAGGCTAATTCTATTATGTCTCACGAACAACAGAGAAAGTATGTCACAGGAGGTTGCTTGCATCACCTCAGTAACTGCATCCTCTTTGCCATATTTACACTCCAGCTTCCCCTGAGGAAATGCACCCAGGGGAGGATACAGCCAAAAGCCATTAGACTGCCCGCTTGTGACATCATTTACATTATTCATATTCATAAATCACTGGAGTCTACATCAAGCATTAACATGGGAAAACACTTTAGTTAGCAGCATTATTGGAAGGAATACACAGCACTGCTGGGTCACTATTTCACATGCCTGATGAAACCTCACACTGAGAGGCTACAGATTTCAGCATGTGTCATACTGATTTCACAGATTAGTCTGTAACACTGAGGCTTCTAAAATGAAAAGACACATAAAAAACCTAAATTTAATTTAAAAAAATTTTTAATTTAAATTTAAAATGCCGTGTGACGTCCTAGTTTCTTTGTCTTGCTCCCTTCCTGCATATCAAATGACAACCCAGAGACCCTTACAAAGCGGGTCAGAGGAGGTTGAGGAATCTGTGGCATGCTGTGGGTGATCATTGTTTGAACATCACACATCACACCGTCACTCTCCAAACCACCTATGGGGCCTCTCTGCAGCAGGTGTCGCACAATGCCTGGGGCACTCAGCTAAACCCATTTACATGCAAAAAAAGTGATACAATTGAATTAAGATATCTTTAAAAGTCAGCAGAAATGGTAAAGGAACCCCTGCAGAAGTAGGTGTATGCATGCATGCATGCATGAGCACACTGTGGGAGCAGAACGGCAGGTTGAGGAGCAGCAGCAGGTAATTAGCACAGACTCAGTGCCTTTCCCCACTGAGAAGCTTGTCGGTTTGGACCAAATACACAGTACAGTATTGGGAAACAAATGCTGATTTCAAAATAGAGCACAGTTTCTGAAAAAGGTTTTTGTCACACAGGAATTAAGAGCTTTACAGTTTGGCTGATGACATTGTGGGTCAAGTTAAAACTGGGACAACTGGTAATACTGCAACACAAAATGTGATTTAGCAGAAATCCAATTTCACAGCATATTACTTTGTGGTCTATAAACACACAGCCAGTTTCTTCATAGATTGCCAAAAACACTAAATAAATTACCTCTTCAAGCTGCAGGACCCTGTACAAGAGCCCTTATTGTTTCATTATTTTAATAATGACAGTATAAATGTGTTTGTCTAAACAATAAGCATTCCATAATGAGGGAAACTGAAGCAGAGGCTAGAGAGGCTGCAGTATGTCCTTGGAACAACATGTGTGCACATGACTACAGAAACTCTTTCATCACAACAAGTATATAGGCTGCAGTGTCTGCACCGTGCATAGCTGTTCAGACAATAACCCACACTGCTGTTTTTCTACCTGTTCATCGACCTCACTGTGCAACAAAAGCTTCTGTGCTCTGTAAAGCACAGCAAAACACACGATCCACTGCATGACAGAATCAGCAAACTATGACAGCTCAGGGAAGAAATGTTAAAGCAGTAAATACATAGAAGTGTGACAGAAAACCACTCTCCCAAAGTGGACTATATAAGATTACGCTTGTAAAAATAAATTCAGCTTACAATTGCTGTACAACATCCTGAGCTTTGACAAAGTCTTGCCAAGAGGCAGGGTAAAAATATAGGGCAAGACATGAAATATTTATAAAGCCAAGAGCTTCCTTCCTAAGCACACCACTACCAGACAGACAAGAAAAAATGACCTCACTGTCACAGAACTAGCAAAATGCACTAAAGGCTTCTAATACCGAGATTTAGAAAATCTGAATACACCTAATCTTATAAAAAAAACTAAAACAAACTGGCAAACAGGATGGAAATATATCACATTCACAGAGGATATGTAAATAAGCCAAAAAGAGGTAAGGAAACTGTATTGAGAGTGGAATCAAAAGACTAGAAAGGGAAAAGGGCAGCAACAAAAAAAGAAAAGAGGAACTCCGAGAACACACAGACAATGGATCCGCATCTCATTTGGGATGAACCAGGGGGACTAATGAACTACCTCACTGCTTACCCCTCTAACCCATCACCCATCACCCCGCTGTGTCTCTCTGGCACCGAATAGGGTGATGTAAGAGGGCAAGGGGGCCCAGACACACAGGAAGCACAGTGTAAACAACAAGTAGTGACTCCATGCCAGACCAGACTCTGTGTGTGGGTGAGAGTATTTAAAGACTAAAGTTTCCATACAACTGGACCCTGCAGTTTTTTATAGAAAGAAAATTACCTTTAGTCAGACTAAATATGCTGAAGCAGCATATTCTCACATTTTAGAAGCTGAAAGAAGGAAATCTTGTTTTTTTGACCAACAGACTACAACCAACCCATCACTTTCAAAACACAAGTATTCCAAGTAAAAGATTATTAATCATCTTTCTTTGGGGGAAAAAGGGGGAATAATTATGATTTAATCGACCAAAATGAAAAACACATCAGATGCAAACTGACCCACTAACCAGATATTAGCTGCCTATTACAGACAAAAAGAGGTTCCACACACCAACCGACAAAACTGAAGACCCATCAAAAGACAGCATACCCTCACTGCATGTCAACTGACCAATGAATGCTAATGTGTGTCAGTGACTGCAGCAGCTTTCATGCCATCACCTGGCCCAGACAATGCCAGGCATTTAGCTACTTCACTCCCCTTTCACCAGTGTTATGTGCCAATGCCACTGCGTTGATGAAAGACACTGCTTATCTGAACTAGCAGCGGCTCCCTGGAGACCCTGCATCTGCTGCTGCCACCAGCAGGCCCCAGCATAAATGGATAAGCAACCCAGAGCCTAGACCGGTCTGACAAGAAGTGCACGAATGTGTCAAGCACCACCAAACTCAAGCCGCTCTGAATTACATCAGATGACAAGGGACGGATTTTGGACCGCGCACGCTGCTTTTTATAAATGGAAGCAGTTTACAGGCATGCCAGTCTGTCACTCCTGGCAACCAGCTTTAGGCTCCTTTTGGGGGTTGGGAAAATGACTATGTTTCTCCTTGCCTGTTAACACAGTCCAAGAGCAGACCTACCTAAAAATGGTTCACAGCTCATAATACTTTTGGATTAAAAGAACACCTCTAAGACACAGATTTCTGGCTTTGGTCTGCAATGCAAAAGGGTACAATCAGCATTCACATCCAGGTCATGTGACTCTGCACAGTGTTCATTGGCTCCAGCATCAATCAGCAGCCAGGACACATTAATTTTAGTCCCCTTTTTCTTGTCCTGTCAGTAAACACAACATGTCTTTTCCATCTTAGCCACAGATCTCAGCTCTCTGCTCAAGCAACACTCAAGAATAAAAAAAGATGACATGATTACTACTGTAAGTCAAGACTTTAAAACTTTAGACCTCATTATATCAAAAGCCTCCTGACTATGTTTATGGCTGTTGCAACACCATAAACTTACAGGTCGAGTTTGGTCCTTTCCTGCATCTGAATCATATTTGGGAACATTCATTCAGTTGAGTTGCTGTAGCTGAATGTGTCTTTTTCAAACATAGTTCACAGAGCTGTTTGTCATTTTTTTCAATATAGTTATTTTCAAAACAATACCTAAAGCGAAGATTTACCCAAAGCAGTAATCTAAAGGTTCTTCAACGTACAATTATACCCAACAGTTATCATTAACTGGATTTTTGTCTCCATGCATAAAAACCCTGAACTAGTTTGCTGCCAACAGGGTCCACTCACAGGTTTCATAATAACAGCCAAGAGGAGGCGATCTTCCAGTCCCACTGGGTTGAAATGCTTTTATCCACAAAAACAGAAACCTGCAATATACTGAAACTGGGTCAAATGTTAGTTTAGGATGACATATGGAGCACCTGCTGAGGAACAGAGAGATCAAGGTGTGTGTTTACACTGTAAGAAGTATGCCCTTTAACAGAGCAGGGACTGCTCTAATATTAGCATGTAGGTCTGGTGACTGGAACTTTTAGATGACCAGAGAGCAAGCAGTCAAGTCTGAGATATTTTCAGACCTGATGGAGGTGGTAGTAGGAACAACTGACACAATCCAAATCAAGACTTCCCGCCTGCTTGTCCTTCCTCTGGTGTCCCAGGGAGAAGGGAGGTACCGCTGACTGACAATAAATTTCGACTCCTGCACTGCAGCATCAATGAACCCCACAGTCCAGACTCAGACAGTAAGGGCTTAGGAAAAGCAGATGACTTTCAAGTAGCACATGTGTGTGCTGCTTTGGCTTCGTCTGCTTTTAATTAGTGGTAACATGAACCCATTCTCTACCCAGCTGCGAAATCTGCACAGTAACTTTTTGTCATTGATGTGATTTAATGCATAATATAAGGCACTTTTAATTGCCTTTGTCTACTGACTGCTTTGCACTGTTGTCTTTGATTCATCATTTCTCTGGGGCACTAATCAAATATCATTGAAAAAATGCAATTTCTAAGTCTCCCATATTTGTGTATTTGAACTCTCCATCTCTATCACACGGTCTAGCCAAACTGGAGTGTACCCTGTGCACTAATAAAAAAAAAATACTACCTGCACCTCAAAAGTAATCACAGGTGGTCCCTGAGTCATATCTGTCTGAAACATCAGCTCTATTATATATCAAAGGGTCTTGTTATAAGGAAAAGAACAAAGGGAGCTGAAGAGGTGAAGACAGTCTTAAAAAGCATTCCTAAAGTTAGACATATGCCAGTAACAACAACCATCTCATTTCAGAGGCTAATCTGTTCAAACTGTAGCCCCCAGTCGTTTCTATGTGTGACTAATAACATGCATAATGGGGCAGAGTAAATTGAGTGAATTACTTATTAGAGATGGTTCAAGGGCAGACAACTTAGCCAAACATAGCGTCTGACATGAGGGTCTATCATGGAGGACAAACATGAACCATGTGGGTGTACAGACGCTGATTGTTACATTCAACAGCTAATGTGTGTCGGGCTGAGAGTTTACACACTTTGAGTGCTGCCTGATGTGAAGTGCTCTCATTACTTGCCATTCCAGAGTGCTGTGCTAGAGATCCAGCTCTATTCCCTTATGAGAGTTCATTGTCAGGGTGGTGTGGTGTTTACATCATCTGGATGCTATAGCATGGACCAACAATGACGTGATGCAACCTTTTTTGTGGGGAGCTGAACTCTTAAATTTCCTTTCTTAAATCTATGCATGGCATGAATACAATTTCCCCTTAGGCATTATTACAGTGACATTGTTTTTAGCTGGAAGCAAAACAAAACAGCAACTGTGCAGTTTAAGTGCCAACTTTCAATTTGGATTTTAGAGTATTGACAGTATACTTGATGTCTCATTGTAATTCTAGCTTCACCACTGCAAAGCAATATGATGTGAACACCTTTGCAACCTGGGCTTTTAAACCTTATCAATGTCTCAATTTGCATCCAGTATGACTGAGAGCACAAAGGAGCCCGAACAACAGTCTACTGCACTGCAGCTTCAAGAGCAGACCTCAGTGCCACAGTTCTGGCATGACTTCAGTCAGTTTTCTGTGACTCAGATGTTTCTGTTCTCTCTCTCTTCTTTCACTTAAATGTGCTCATCGTAAGCTCCGAACACATCTGAACATGTGGGAACCCTGCTTATAGTTACAGGAACAATTGGTGAACCTACACACCAAAGGAAAAAGTACTATCTTCCGACAGTTATCCGTTTTACTTTTTAATCCATTCTGCCATGCATGCAGTTTGCCTTATTAAAAAGGTTATAGAGATTAAACTGCTTGGGTAAGAAAAAGAGACATTTGATTGACAACATAATCTGTGATTGCAGCTTCATATGCTGAATTAAATGGATTAAGCAAGGTGGCGCCCACTCATAGATTGGTCCTCTTTGCGTGCCAAACCCACTACTGTAAAAATGAGATTAAAAGCAGAATGTAATGTGCTACATTTTATTTGCTGCCTCTGATCAATTATTAATTTTACAAAAGAAACTGCTTTAAACTTTAAATTGTCAAGCACCAAGGGGGAGTTTTAATGATTATGAATGAATACAGTACAGCAAATCCTGCTCAAAGTTCATATCTATGTAGTGTTGAAGCATGTTTATGTTTACTGGGGTGATTTTACATGTGTGATATCATCTGGAGAACATGAAAACATCTTCTTATGACACACATGCCAACAGTTAATCCTGCACAAAAACAAAGACTCCCCCTCTCTGGATCCATTATTAGGAGGTGCATCTCGGGAGATGCTGCTGCCCTCTGCTAATTTACAAAGACGCTAACAGCAGCTTGGAAACTGGGACGCAGTCGTACGTATTCCCCTGATTACATAACAACTGCTGTGGCTGAAAATGTGGCTCTGTTCATTACAGGCTTGACAGCCAAAGCTTGTGTATTCTCCTTTATTACACAATAGACCTAAAGGACTACACTATAATCTGTATCCCTGTCAGTGAACTGAGGCCTGATTGTGACTGTGGTAAAACCGCTTCACCATACTCCTAGTGCATCTCAATCCTCCTTTAAGATAGGAACAATTTAATCCTTCTGGCATGAGGTACAAATTGTAAATCTTAAAGGCAAAATAAATAGCTTCTTCTCAAGTGGCCACATAAAAGAGGATGACCAGACAGAGCAGCAGCAGAGCAAAGAGCTCAGGAAGAGAAACTTAAACTGAAAGGAAGGATTAGAAGCTCTTCAAAAGTCCTGACTGCAGATTTTCACAATGCCAGATGAAGCTTTCAGCAGTTCCAAGCTGAACCGATCAAGTGAGCTTCCTCTAGTGGTTCAAAAAGGAAAGAAAGGTTGTTCCAACTGCTCAAGTGCTTTCAGGTGTTGTTGGTCACAGATGTTTTCTGACATTCTCTCAGAAGGCAAGAAAGTGTGCCTGCACCCTCTCTTCCCCATCAATAGAATCCTGACCTGACTGACTGACACTTGTACTATTAAAGACATCTATCTCCTGTCGTATGGCCAGGCAGCAACTTCCAGGGCTGAGAAATGACGACATTGCAGCTGCAGTTCTGACAAATAACTGTGACCACTGCAGAGAAGTTTTACATGCAGATCGTGCCGTTTCTCACTAAAAGTAAAACCCAGATGTTTGTGGATTTTTGTGCCACTGTCCAACAATTGATAACTATTGCATGTGCAAAAGGTCATAACTTTCTACCTCCAACCCATCTGGCTCTCTTACTCATCAGACAGCTGAAAAATGCCAATACCATAACAATCTGGCTTACAGACTGTAAATCACATGAAGCATGAGTGAGACGTGATGTCAGACTTTGGCTGTGAGTCAGAACACATATGATGATGATGACGATGCCTCTTCAGTCATAACACATTGTTATTTACTCCAGCCTACTGGTTAAGATTCCCACAAAGAGGGTGGAGCATGCATCTCCTTCTGCTTGATGCCGAGCCAAAACAAGCTGACCTCCCTCCATGAAGCCCCCAGTCAGCAGGAAGGAAGTTTTTTTTTTGTTCTGAGGAAGAGGAGGTCGCATTGTGTGTCCCCTTCTATTTCCAGAAACAGGCAGATGCATAGACATTCAAACATTGTCCCAAAGAAAAGTATCTTGCACACTGGCAGATGACCAACTTGGGTATTCTCTTTCTTTTGTTAGGGGTTAATGGGAATACATTGGCCTTGAACTGTATGATCATGAGATCACTTAAGTTTGTAATTGCACATATAAATCTGTAAGTCGGATCTGGCTGGAGTGTGATGCAGACTCTTCATCCTGCACTTTGGTCCTGAGCTGATCCAATTAAATGTCCCAGATTTCAGGATGCACCAGCAGAAAATGACCACTGCACCTGTGCACAAGCTGAATTTGGAGACACATCCTCTGGTAGAGCAGAACCAGCGAGGGATGCCTGACCGCCTGTGACTGCATCATGTTAGAGAGAGCTAAAGATAACATAAGGAGGGGGATGGGATGGGACTAGTGAGATTACCTCATCTAGCGCAAATTGTGTTATTATAACCCTCATGGCCGAGGCTCTCTGCGATGGATGGGACATTAATCTGAAGAGGCAGCTATCAGCAGTCAGCTGACGGTCAGACCGGCGTTTTGTTTATATCATGAAACTGATAAATCACCTCTACAGCGAGCCACACAGGAAGGTTGGCTCCACGATCAATGGACAGACTCTATCTGCAAACTGTGCTGCAAATCATTCAGACACAACGTGACGAAGCCGTCGTGAAACAATTCAAACATCTCGCAGACACTTACATGTTGCTGCTGGCAGAGTGTTTTCCTCCATTCCGGCGGCGCTTCGCTCGCTTTCTGTTCTTTTGTTCATTCAAACAGGCGAGTTTCGGCTCTTCCTCTCGCTCTCATTCCTCAGGCAGGATTTACGGGGGAAACTTGGTCGAGTCACTCCAGCTGCCTGAAAACTAAACCAAGTGGTCAGAAGATCCTGCGGCGACCGTGCACATAAAACTAAAGTATAAAAAAAACACCACCGGCAGCAGCGCTGTAGACCGGCCGCAGCGGCTGCTCGGATAAGTTAAATTACAAAGAAGTGTCCCGGGGAATTTGGGAGACGGAACTCCAGCAGCAGCAGCGACAGGAGGAGGAGGGAGAGAAGTTTCTCACTCCGCGACCACAGCTGATGCTCTGCTCGTGCGGACGATCCCCCCACTGGCCTCCCAGTCGGACTGTACCATTACAAAAACGGGGTGCAGCAAGAACTCGTGGTGCTTTTTCATAAACATAGCCTAAATTCAATGTTGTGTGAGTCATCTGACGTTTCTAATAACATCAAAGTTTTCCATATTTATTGCTTTATAGCAAAGCCACCGATTCATTTTGTATGGGAAAAAAACTGCATCTCCCCCGGTGCGGTGGTTTGTTCTTACACCCACAAAACTACAAGCAGGTTCACAGTTCAACCTAAACCTTCTCCTGGGAAAACATACGTGTAGTGAACATGTGTGGTGTGCTGTGTGATGTATCACTCAACAAATAGTTAAAGCACTTTTCATTTCATTTATATATGTTATAATATAATAATCTGAATTAAACCACTTATTTTAATCAACATGATACACACAGTCTGCAGGAAATGTTTAGCATATATATCCCATGCATCCACAATAAGAAGGTGAAGAATTTAGGATTTTAATCCAACAAATTATTAGCTTCACACATATCCACAGTGAGTGTAAAGAAATTACGCTGCATCACCTAAATATCATAAAACGCAACATATAATGGATCTTTGATAACAGGACAGCGGCGTGCCTTCTCGTCTACCACCTGTGGATCCATCAGAGCATCTGCCGAGGAGGTGGTGGTTTGGTGGGGTGAGCTTGGGCCAGGGGGGTGACCGGCACGCTTGAGAGGGGACACCCTGTCAAAAGGGAACTTAGTGGGGTTCTTTTGTGCAGCTGTTGAGTTGTGTTCACCCAAACCCCCAAGAGCCACCTGTCACTGCAACTGGAAAGCGGGGGGATGTTGAAGTAAGCAGGGGGTTGGGTGTGCAGTGGTGTGTGTGGCTGAATTTGCAGAACTTTAGTCAAAGTAAGAGAGTGTTAAATATGTGTGTTGACTTCCATCAAGTAAAGGAAACATAAATGAAAAATCAATGATTTCTTTACAAAATGCTTTGTTTAGCCATAAATGTATCGTATTCTCTTGAAAGTATCATAAAGGATGGTTTCTTGTTATGAATTTCAGCCCTTTGAATATTGAAGCATATGAAATAAAATGCTTCACATGCGTCACAAACATTCACTGCTCTGCAGACAGACCTTTTGTGCTCCCTCATTAGTCAACATATTGACACTCTCCTGCCTTTTTTATTCTTTCATTCTTGTTTCTATGCCAAGCTCTTGAGCCAACATGTCTGCACACACTTTCACTGTAACATGTACACACAACCAAATAATATATTTGGGGGGATAAAATGCACATAAAGGTCATGTATCAACATCTGGAAATGGTTTTAAGCTTTAACATTAAAAAAGATGACTGCACCTTAAAAATATTGGGCGGGGTCACAAAGAGAAACTCAGCACACTAGAGGTACTTGAGCAGTCTGATGGGATGATTAAAGTGCTGGGGATAAAAGCACTATGTTTACCACACGTCTGCATACCTCACTGTGTTAATGAGCCATTCACAGTAAGATGGATGCAAATCAGGGAAAAGAAATAGCACCATTAACTGTTGCTTGATGTGTTGAAATGTTGCTTGACTTCAGATAGTTCTGCAGACTAACACAATAAGTAATGGAAACTGCTTTAATTCATAGCAGCCTTTGTCAGTAACTCATAAGCCTGTATTATCTCCATTACTGAGCCACTTCTACACACAGGAAGTGGAGAAGTCCCCTCCTCTTCTGTCCATCCTTCAGGACTCAAGAAAGGACTTGATTTTGAGAGCTGCAGCTGTGCTCCTTGTTAACAATCCTCATACCACAACACACACACACAGATCTCATTAAACTGCCTTTGATTGCTGTAAACAGTTCATGCATTGAATGAAGGCACTTAGAGAAGAACACTGAAAACAAAATCATTACAGACAGAACATGATTGCATCAGTAAGCACACATCACAAAAAGAGAGGCAGTAATGCAGAGAAAAGATGAAAGGGGGAAGGGGATTCAGTAACAGATCATATGGGACCTTATCTGAGTTTATCTGTAAAGTATTTGAAAAACCTGTTGTGACATTTCCTTCGCACCTCTTTTACTATCTGTGGATTTCCTTGGAGTAACTATGGCATGAATTCTGGAGAGAGACATTGCTTTTGTGGCTTTAATTGTATTTTAAAACCAACTTAGGACCATCCATGAAACAGTTGCTGAAAAATCTGCATATAAACTGAACAGCTTTCAAACATACTTCAAGGCTCAGAATGAACTCTTCACACTTTCTGTTCCAAGGAGGATGGTCGCCATCGCCATTATGTCTAGAGGTCATCTTACTGTGAATGGCAAGGGTAACCCTCATCCTGGTAATGAAATGACAATAGCAGGAATGTTTAGAATCTCCCCAGAGAGCGCTGACCCAGCCCATGGTATAGACTACTGAATAATACACAGAGCAGCATTAAGGAACAGTGGATATTATTAACTATGATTGATTTACGGCAGAAATGTGTTTGTTTGCACTAATGTATTGTGACGTTTATAACACTTGAGTGATGTCACTAGAGTTGGGTTTGCTTGGTTTCTGTCAGGTTTCAGAAAGTGTCACCGTTCCTGTTACCACACCATTATCTGGAGTTAGCAGGGCAAAAGGTCACCAGCACCTGCAGGGAGGCCTGAAAGTTCAAATAACTTACAGCCATGTTGTCTTTTGTTTCCTCTAGTGTGATTTAATCATGTTCTACATCACATGTCACACTTGGTAAAAATGTGCGCAGAGGTGCGGGCAGAGATGGAGTGTGGGAGAGTTGCCTCTTTCTTTGTGTTTCTCTCTGGGGTGCTGGGAAAAGGAGTACTGTTCGGTCTGAATCATCTCAATTTAATCTGCTTCTTATTGTGGCCTGGATGGTCTGACTGGAGCTGGGAGGTCTCGTTCCATTGTGAGCATCAAATACAGCATGTTTTGAACCTACAGCTACATTGTATTGAGATGGAGCAAAGCTTCATTTCAAAACACACTTCTGGTCTCAGCAGGCTTCACATTAAGCACGGTCTTAGCTTGATTTGGAAGATGTTATATAAATAAATAAATATATCCTTAGTTGTGGGGCGGCAGCGGGACAGACAGCTGCTCGGACTCAGGGCTATGGCAAATTTGGAATCACAAGTAAACATGCATCTGTTCAGACCGTGGGTCTTTTAGTGTTTGATAAACGTCACTAGGGATACATTAGATTTGATTTTTGCTAAAGTCCAAAAGACACCTACATGCACACATATGTTCCACCTAACTGCATAGAACATATTAGTCTTTCCCCTATTGTAGATCATTCTAAAGCTGATATCAGCTGATTCAGAGAACATGCTAACACCACTGTGCATCTATTCATGTATAAATAATTTATGTAGCTTCGATCTCTCTGCCAGTCTCTACAGCCTGAGTCTGAAATAACACATTATTCATAAAACAAACAGTGAGTGCTTGTTGTGTCAGAGGTCAACCAGCAAATAACAAAATAGCCCTCAAGTCTGTTTTTAAATAACTTAAAGTGTTCTCCATATGTCTTAACTACCATAAAGACAGCAGTTAACACAGCCCACCACCGCTCATAAACACCTTTTGCACTGCAGCCTCAGACCTCTCCAACAACAGGTGGCCTTTTTTCAGTCTTCCATGAAGGATGAGATTCCACAGCAGCATGTCTCACACAGCAGAGAGCCTCACAGACCATGATGTAATGGTCTAAAACGTGCCATCAGTTAGAAACAGGGCCAAAACACGTGGAGTTGGCTCTCCCCTCCGCTCAGCCCCCAGGGGCCCCTTTCTGTTCTCTCCTTTTCCCTGTTGCTCCCTTCCTCCCTCACCCCCCACCTCCCCCACCACCACCTCCCTTCTGCTCCACCGCACTCTCTGTTTATGAGTGCATGAATTGCTCCATTTCACTATACTCGACTCCCTGCCCACTACCAATCCCACAACTGCTTCAATAATAGAATCCCCCCGTCCTCCTCCTCTGTGCGCTTTCATTTCCATGACAACCCACAATGAGGAGAGGGAGAGAGAGAGAGAGAGGAAAATAGCAGAGGTAGGAAAAAAAACGTGAATGAGAGGGTGGGAGTGCCTTTCCTTGACCTCTGGTTCTGTTTGTAAGGAGGAAAACCTTTGCTACAGCAGCCTGAGGTTAAACTGACCAGTCATGAGCACCAGCAGCAGCAATGTGCAGTAAAATAGCACAAGTCTGCTAACTTTAACCCAAATCAGAGTGCTAACATGCATGACAATTGTGTTGAGAATGGTAACATTCATTTGATAAATAATAAACAGCACTATACAACAGTAGAGCTGAAAATTACGTTGTTTTGTATGTTATAAATAAAGTATTATTTGGTGGCCAAGAGAGCCGGACAGAATGCTTAAAAAATGCATTAAAATGAACAAAGAATAAGCAAATTACAGTACGAGAACAAACAACACTGCAAGTACTCACAGCACCAGCATATATTAACAATCTGTAACATGATGGCAAGTTGCACAAACAACAACAAAAATGTGTCCACGGCACCTAAAAAGGGATTCAATCAGATTATTTGGCCGCAATTACCAACATTTAGCTAAGAAATGGCAACTAGGATGTTAAGACTGAACCAAACAATATTCCAAAAGTCACAAGAAGAACGTATCAGAAAGGCATCAGATGTCAGAGCACCAACAATATTACAGCATCAGCTAACAACAGAGAAATGTTCCAAAACACTAAAATACAAATACCCTTTTATTGCTTAAACATAGCAAAGCCTACACCTTTAACAAATGAATTGTCTTTGTCATCTTTGGATTGTCTCATAATAAATACATGTTACTAGATCATTCTCCTGTGCTGGAAATCATTGATTCTGTGTCACATGAACGCGTGGCTCAAGCACATCAGAGATAAACAAAGGGTTAAAGGTCTTCAGGTCAAGCCCCAAACACACACACACACACACACACACACACACACACACACACACACACACACACACACACACACACACACACACACACACACACACACACACACACACACACACACACACACACACACACACACACACACACACACACACACACACACACACACACACACACACACACACACACACACACACACGCTCCTGCACACATACATAGGATTAGTATTTTTAATTCTAGTCTTTAGATTACAGACAGGATTAATTACTCCTCAGCACTAGGGAGGGAATATTTCTGTCCCACTGTAAGTACCATAGCTGCCCATCCATTGTGTGTCAGGGTTGTGTATGCCATAATCTAATACGCTTTCTTTCAAATGAATGGAAGCAGAGATAACACACTTGGCTTCAAGTTAATTGTTTGTAAGATAAAGCCTTGCTCCTACCGAGGGTCATAAAGATAAGAAAAGTCCCATCAGATTTTCCTGTGGCAAACAGAAACGTATAAAAACATACTCACATAGATAACAGTCAAAGTTCCAGCACAGCAAAGTGTCATGAACCCTCACCCAGAAAATGATTTTATGTGATCATACTTCTGCAAAGAAAATACTGTACATGCGAGTGTGTAAACACCTGCAGGCATGAGGCATGAGGGCACACTTTTAGAAATGCTGCACTCGGCTTGTTAGCACACTGTGCTGTAAATGATAAAAGCGAATTATGAATTTTTAACATGCTCTGGAAATAGCGCTGCACGACTTACTTTCCTGAAGTCTGACTCATACTGCGTTGCTTAATTTTTAATTCCAGCAAGAAATAAAACGATTCAGCCTTCGTTTAGCGTGCTGCTGAGAGATGAGGGCAGGACAGTGGGGGTCACCTGTCCTGTGGGAGCTGGCAAAGAAGAGGGTGAGCTCAGTAATCCCTGAAGGTTCTGGGCCTCCCAGTGTGGTGTCCTCAATCCCCCCCACCCCCAAAGAGCCTGCCAAAATCCCCCTGACAGCAGTCCTCATTATTTGCCTATCAGTGGTTTAGCTCCCCCTCCAGACAGAAAGGAGATGAAGGGAGTGAGAGTAGAGAAGGATGAACAAAGGGATATGATGACTTTAGAACAATATAAAGATGACAGAAAGACGATAACTAAGCAAAATGAAGGCTGACCACTGAAACAATAAGAGAACACTTTAACCTTCTGTAATCAGATCTGTACTCCTACATTACTCAGTTAATACTAACTCGGTGCATCAATGTCTGTTCAAAGCTAACAGTTTGCATCCTATTACCCGGACAATCCTAATGCTATTGTGTTATAAAGCTTATTAGAATAAGCAAGACTCAGAGGGATGCCCTCCCATTACATTCAATTATCTGTAATAGGAAATGAGTTTGAGGTGACAGCTGCTGCTTGCGTGGAAGCCATAATAGCATGTCGCACATGACAACAACCACATTGTGTCGATTACTTGGAAGATATGTAGAATTCTCTGTGCATCTATTATATATTAATCCATTAAACATATAACAAGTAAGCAGGAGACTGGAGTGGAGTCAACAAATTGAATTTGGTTGATAGCATCTCAGTAGTAAATTTCTCACTGACGACACAAGGACATAGGAGGAAGATGACAGCTTGAGTTACTGTCCCAGCCTCTTTTGATTTGTTCAGCTATTCTGGATTATTGCAGAGATAAATCACAGCTTATGATCTTTACTGTGGAGAGTCCTTATCAGTATTTTGGCCAAGGGTGGAGAGAGAGATGTTGATGAATAAAACAAGGAATGTGTGGGTACCCTGCTAAGGTTGCCCATTTGTCCTTGCAGGTCACCTTTAGTTCTGTGATATCACACACAGCATGTCTCACACCTACCCACATATTTAGTTAAAGTCATGGAGCTGTGAAGGTTGGTTCAGTTTTTAAATATCAGCTATGGCTTAGATCACTGATTCAGTTTTTTGACTGCTGGCATGACATTTGCAATATTTAATTTGCTGCCATTTGGGATGAATTAATTTTTCGCTCCAAGAATAGAAGGCTTCCTGTCATACAGCAACAAGGGTTCAATTTTAACAGCAATCCTGTGATGTAGCCCTGACCAGGCTGTACCCTGTCTCTCGCCCATTGGTAGCTGGGGTAGGTCCTGGATGTCAGTAGGATGTCAGTCTATTTTTTCTGTGTAATAAAATATGTCATTTGAGTTCTCAAAGTTTGGCTTATGTTAGTGAGTGCCATGGTTACTAGGAGCCAAACCCGGTCTCTCAATGAAGTCATTTCCCTACTGACACAGGATAACATGCACATGACATGTTGTAAGCTTCTGTAGAGCTTATCAGAACCAATAAAAGGTGACATCACTATGCAGTGATGAGAGGCTGGAAGAAGGTAATCAGAAGTCTTCGACACACTGGAAAGAGTTTCTGCATTCTTATGCGTTAACCCTTTAATGTTCTGCTCCTGGTTTTGGCCCTGCTTTTGATATCACACAAGACTAAAACTTTAACATCCACATGTATGATGAAGAATTAAAAAACAGACCTACACATAGACCACAGTAACACACAGCCAACATCAGTGTCACTGTTTCTATGGTAACTGTCAACATTGTGAATAACAGATGAGGAAACGCATGTGGAATCTGAAGGCTGTTCTCCACTTCCTCACTTCTTCCATCCTGCGTCACTCCCTTTAAAGAAATCTCTCTGTGTTACAGACAAATGCCTGCATGCAGATAACAATCTGAGAGATTCAACGTGCCTGTTTATTATTTTCAATGAGTTTTGAGTGAATACAGTAGTACACAAAAACCCATGTTTCCCCTCAGAAATGCTCCTAATAACTTAGATCCTGCTTAGTTTTCTGTATAATACAATAAAATATTATCTGAAGAACATTTAAAAACAGAATAAAACTTGTTTTTTTAAGACTCCTTAATACTTCTCAATCAGGCAATGTTATATGAAGAAATATTTACAGTCCCACTTGCAAAAGCCTTGAGAAAATGTAAAAAAGTCCTAAGATTTAGAAGAAAATATTTGGATGCTACCATAAATTCACAGTTGAACAAAGTAACAGAAATCTATCCCTGCAAAGTCAGCAAAGTTTACCACTGCCCTGCCTTTCTCTAGATCACACAGGTCCAGCCTGTCGGTGAACATGATGTGTCACATCAGCAGTCACTAAAGAAGAGTGTCCTCACAGTCCTCATTGTGCGTGCTGAGCTGGGTCTTCCTGTGAGCTTTAATGGCCGCCCAGATTCGACACAGCATGCCGCCTCTGCAACAGCAATTTTGGATGGATTGTGAAAATTTACAACTATTGTCAGGCAACCTAATGCTGCACCCATGGGACCAATCCCCTTCCTGTGACAGATTATGTGGTGTGTGGAGGTGGCTCACCTTATTCCACAGTACATCAAGTCGTCCCTGGAGGCCATGTGGAGGAGACAGTCCAAGGTGAACTCGTGAGAGAGCAACTAGAAAACAACAACACGCAGGTGTGGATTAACAGCAAGGGGGGGTGGGTAATACAAAACCAGTGTCAGGGGTTAAATGAGGATGACCATCAGCTGCTTTTACCTTAGTGATAGTGTCCTGATCAGCAGGGACAGACTTGAGCCAGCGTACTAAAGCCTTTGTCTCTGGTTTAGAGTTTGAATGTGAAGCCATCTCTCCATCTATAAAATACAGAGTTTACAACAATGAGTCTGTCCTTAACATCAAAAACACTTAAATAGTGAGACTGTATAATCATTACCCAACCTGACAAGTCAAGTTTGATCACATTACCTGCTGATCAGTCTACGCCTGACAGAAACCAGTCAGGCAGAATCCACCATCAGCCTGAAGCTGAGGCGTGGTAGGGATTGACTCATACAAATGTTAAGAAACAGTAATGACAAGAGTTAACTGATAATCCAAAGAGGGCTTGGTCCATGGATGTAATACTGGTCATGCTGCAGCGTGTGTGACTGGTGATGACGATAGCAGACTGAGCACCTAATAAATCTTTGCCTTTGTAAATAAGCTGAGGAAATAATATCAAACTGTCACTTTATATGGATTTACATGTTTAAAAGTGACACATAGCCCAGATCAAACAAGTGGCAATACATAAATGTTTGTTTTTACCAGCCTGGAATACAAAGTCAGCAGGTCATATGATGGCTGAAAAAAAGTACTAGATCTCTGAGATCCATCTACTAAATAAGAAAAAAAATGGGGCAAGATGCTGGATGAGGGAGATGTGGAGGTGTGAGGTAGGGATTTCTCCTTTATGTTTTATAAGAAATTCCTAAATAGAGCTGCTTTTGTCTATGTATTTATATTTCTGCTCAAATGGACAAAGGACAGTGTTTCTTTAAAAGATGCTGATTGGTCCATGCTGAAATCCTGATTTTAAATCCTAATCAGCAGACAGTGTATATAGATAGAATAGCAGTGCAATAGATATTCAGTGTATCTGATTCTCAATTTGTTTTCAGAAGTAATACCTTCAGTGACTGCTGCTCCCCTCAGTGCATCTATCTGTTCCTGTTTCCTCTGGACAGAGCTCCTCAACAGCTCCTGGTACTCTGTCTCCTTCTCGTTCAGCTGACTCAGCAGTCTGAAGCACAAACAGCCATCAATACTCAGCAAAAAACAGTGCAGCTCATAATCTAATGAGTCACAGCCTTAAAAGAAATGTCAGTGTTGTGATTATTCACATTTTTATATCAAACATTTAAAACCAGCTGTCAGATAATGTAGTTATACCTCCTGGTCTCTATTCGCATGTCTCTTAGTTTCTCGCTGAGAGGACAGTCACTGTTAAGCACGATGTCTGTGGGGGAAATAGGGCTGGCTGTAGGCAGGATCTCATGTGTGGGAGCTGACTGTTTTGTGTCAGGTGGCGCCACCAGCTGGTCAGGGACAGGAATGACGGGAGTGTCTGGGTCAGCGGACTGCTCGTCAGGAGTACTGTCCTCAATATCAAATGAGGACTGCAGCTGGAGTTTCAGTTCTGTAAGGGACAGTAGGAGCTGCTTCACAACATTTCTCTGCATCTTTCCATTACCTGATATAAATATATGTATATACACAGCAGCTCTACCTGGCAGTAGCACAGGTATGGCATCCTGCACTGCCTGTCTCAGCAGGTTGTCCAGAGCAAACATCCAATGAGGTTTCACCTGCTGCTGCTTCAACACCTTCTTCACCTACACACAGTGAGGATTGTAGTGATGTAAGATGGCTGATTCTCAAAAGCACTTTGAAGATGTCAGCAGGGTAATCACCAAAAGAGACTTACAGCATCTTGGAAGTTGAACAGCACCGCCTGCAGGCTGCTCACAGGTACTGTGGCCGCAAGCAGAATCCCGCGAAGGTCCTGCAGGCTGCTGGTCAGCTGCTTCCTGTCTGGAGAGCGAATGTTGTCTCGCAAGCAAGTGATGAGTTTGGTGATGTGGTCTGCAGTGAGCGGTGATCCCTCATCGCACTTTTGATAGAGAAAAGGAGAATTCAGTATTGATATAACAGGAGACAGTGCGTACTTTGTTCACTGATTATTTAAAGAAGCATTTAAAGGTTAAATTGAGCAATGTATTTGAATACAAGTAAAAGTCATGCATGACACTTTAATTAAAAGTACCACTGCTGTTTGTAGCCCTATGGTAAAATAAATTCAATTCAATTTTAAATGTATTGCATCTTACAGTTACACAAACCAAAGCCTGACCCAAAAGCCAACAATAGCAAAGAAAACTTCTGTTATTTTATCCACTGTGCCAGATATACAGTGGAGTAGAATGTATATTTCCTTCTGACATTACAGTATAAAGTAACTCAAAGCTGACACAATGAATGATTCCAAAGAAAAAAAGGAAACTAAAACAATGAACCATGATTATAGCTGTTTGTTCTACAGACCAAAGATGCTAGTTTTTAAGTGGAGAAAAAAGCCGGTGTTACATTCAATCTCTAGATTATGAACCTGGAAACAAACTTCAGTGATTAAGTTGACCCTCTCTTCAGGAAGACGTGCCTTGCTGCTGGATTTCATGTCAAATTTCTTTGTGCAAAAGAAGTTTGTGTAACATTAAAACTTGGTTAGTCAGGGGGAGAATGGCCTTTTCCCAGCCATGTACACTACACAAAACCAGTTGCATATCTTCATAACTTAATGTCTCCTTTAAGAAACTGGGCAGTGAGTGTGTGTGTGTATGAGATGAGAGAGAGGTTGTGTGCCCGTTAGTAGAGAGTTGTTTGTTGGTGGTATTAAATGTACAATACTTAGTAAAACAATAAAGCTGCAGCGTCTATGCATGCATGGATGTGGCAGAATTATTTATTTATTTATTTATTTTTGGGATGAAGTCAAGGCGGCCACTATAAAGCGCTGCGGGAAACCCTGCTCAGATTAAATCCAGACATTGTAGTCTCATTTGGTGGTTATAGTCTGAATAAATATCTTAAAACTAATTTTGAGGAAAAACCTGTAAGCGGTGCTAACTGTAACTACTGTTTCTTCACCCACCTGAGGCACAGACTCCTGTATACTAGAGACGACATGAGTGATGTACTCTTTGAGGACTCGGTGCAGTGTGGCTCTCCTCTCACTGTCTTTTCTCAGCATAAAAAGTCCCATGTTTTCCTCTGTCGCGGCCGGACTGCTCATGTCTGATGCAGAGTCTTCTGGTATTCTGAACAGCAGAGATACATCAAACAAAAATAAACAAGCTGTAAAGGAAATGAAACTAAAATCCCAGGGCATATTAATGGAGGTATGAGTATTATTAGATATGGAAACATATAGTGTAAGTGACACGGTTAACTATGCACTTTGATACAGTGGCCTTTCTTATCGAGGCAGGATGTAACCTCACCAGTCTGTCGACATGAAACCTCAGTGTGGTTTACCACTGATGTAACATTAAGATGTAAGTGTGCCAGCTGCAGAAACAATAAGGTTTTATTTGTTCTTACGCAACGAGCAAAACTCACGACAGGATGCTGCTGGTGCTAGATGGGCTCCCTGAGATTTGATCTTCTCTGAGGACAGACTGCCTCTTCCTCAAGTCCAGAGAACTAGTCAGATTAAGGGAGCCCGAGTACGAATCAGTGTCTTCCACAAGGATGGAGACAGGCACGGACAGGCTGCGCTGGTAGTCAGCTGTAAAAGCAGAGGTGTCATAACAGATGTGTGTTAACAAGAAATGTTGAGATGTGATGCAATACAAGGAAGCAACTCTAAATTTTAGAACAAGGGCAATTTAGATAAACTATATGAATAAGAAGAGCAAACTGTGAAGCCTCACCTGCAGACAGGCAGTCCTCAGGTTCTGCTTCGCGTGGAGTTTTAGCCTTCTTCCTGGGGGACGACTGCAGGAAGGTGTCCTTCAGCAGCTCTGCAGCTGTGGCTCTCGTGTCTGGATTTGGCACAAAACACCTCATGATGAAGCCCTTGGCCTCATCTGACATGCACTCTGGAACCTTGGGGTGGATCTTAAACATGCCCACCTAGATGACATTATTTAAATGTGAATAAGTGAGATATTGAAAAAGTCAGAGGTCGCTTTTTCAAACACATACTGTATAATAATTCCCTTATTTACCTTAAACATGGCTGCCTGTGGGCTTCCCAGCTCATGGAAGGGTGGTTTGCCTGTTGCCATTTCTATGATGGTGCACCCCAGGGACCAGATATCTGCTGGCTTCCCATAACCCCTAGGCCCCTGGTCTATAATCTCTGGGGCCATGTACTGAAGAGTCCCTATTAAAAGGTTGTTATTTAAGTCATTAAATGCAGTTCTTAGAAAAAAAGGAAAACATACATTGCACCCTCATGACAGTCATCTTGTTACCAGTAAAGGTCTCAGTGCAGGGGTTGATCCCTGCCAAGCGTTTCGAGGTGCCAAAGTCTGAGATCTTCAGCACGCCACTGTAGGTGTTGATGAGTACATTATCACCCTGCAGCAGAGACAAAAACAATCAAACTTTCCACAACATAGAAGAAGGATTTGCTGTGAGTGACAGAGAGCTTTGCTCACCTTGATGTCTCTGTGGACTATCAGATTATCATGGAGGTATCTGAGGCCCTCAAGAATCTGCTTGGTGTAGAAGATGATAGTGGCTTCATTGTCTTTCAGAGGACCCCATTTGGAGCGCAGGAGAGAAGACAGACTTCCTAGAAACAGGAATGTTACATTTCACAGGTAGGCCACACAGAGACATGGAGTCATCTCTCCAAGTTTTCACTGCATGCGTCATATCAAACAAAGGTTCAGATTAACAGTTCACTTCAGGTGACTTTCCTTTAATCATGTGATTGTCTGAAAACATTTTCTCCAGGATAAATCTGCAACCACTCAGTTCTTTAGAACTAGCTCCCAGTTGATGTTACACAATAAGCTGATCATTTACATATCTGAACATGTGACTTCCTCAATGCCAGAAAGTGGATCACCCTATTACAATGCCATGCTGTAAGCAAGGAAACTCAAGAGGCCAGGCCTCCTGTTTATTTTGGAATTTCCAAAGTATCATGACGTAGGCCCCACATAGCACAGGTCCACCTTGTAATCCAATATTACCATCTTACTGTATGATTAGTTTGTTGATTACATGGAAAGAGAATGATCTATTAGGAAGATTTCCAAAAGAAACAATTACATTAAAACAGCTTCCTTTAACCTTTCGTACTATAAACCTTTCAGAAGTATAACACATGTTCATACTGTATATACGCTGCTCAATAAAGGGGACACTTAAAGGTAGGGTAGGAGATTTCTTTCTGATGCACTTTTTGTAAATTAGTGTAACTTCTCTTTGCAATCCGATAGCAACCAAGTTGCTAGTTTGGCAGTTTTGCATTAAAACGAAGAATATTAATCATCTGTGGAAGCTATAAAACGCTAAAAACATCAGCCAATCCTCCAGGTGGACTCTGCACGGAGTATTGGCTGGTTGCCACTCTTTTCAGGCTCTTTGCGCACCAGAGAGGTACGTGCATGATGGTCGAAGTCAAGTGAGAGGCAGTTATCAAGACAAGCCCTATAAAGGAGAGGTTCTGCAGGTGCTGACCACAGACCATTTCTCTGCTCTCATCCTTTCAGCCTGATGCTTTTCTCACTTGCTCTCACCCCTAGAGGCAGCATGAGGCGTGTGTCTACAACCCACACAAGTTGCTCAGGGAGTGCAGCTCATGGCACATCAATGAGAGCTGTGGCAAAAAGGTTTGCTGTGTCTGTCAGCACCTTGTCCAGAGCATGGAGGAGATACCAGGAGACAGGCCAGTACACCGTACTGGAGACGTGGAGGGGGCCGTAGGAGGGCAACAACCCAGCAGCAGGACCGCTACCTCCTCCTTTGTGCAAGGAGAAGCAGGAGGAGCACTGCCAGAGCCCTGCAACATGACCTGCAGCAGGCCACTAATATGCATGATTCTGCTCAGACTGTCAGAAACAGACTCCATGACGGTGGTATGAGGGCCCGACGTCCACAAGTGGGGCTTGTTCTTATAGCACAACACCATGCAGGGTGATTGGCATTTGCCAGAGAACACCAAGATGGGCAGATTTGCTATTGGCGCCCTGTGCTCTTCACGGGTGAGAGCAGGTTCACACTAAGCACATGTGACAGACGTGACAGAGTCTGGAGACGCTGTGGAGAACGTTCTGCTGCCTGTAACATCCTCCAGCATGACCGGTTTGGTGGTGGGTCAGTAATGACATCATGTCTCGTTCCATCCACCAACGCCACCTTGCGCCACAGTCTGTCCAGGAGCTGACTGATGCTTTAATCCAGGTCTGGGAGGAGATCCCTCAGGAGAACATCCGCCGCCTCATCAGGAGCATGCCCAGGTGTTGTAGGGAGGTCATACAGGCACGTGGAGGCCACACACACTACTGAGCCTCATTTTGACTTGTCTTGAGGAATTTCACTCAAGTTGGATCAGCCTGTGATGTGATTTTCCACTTTGATTTTGAGTGTGCAAAATCCTGGTCATCTGCTGAGGGTATAAGGGAGCCCTTCCTCCACCCTTCACTCTCTCTCTCTCAGCCAGCAGGAGCAGAGCCACACCACACCACCTTGTTTATTTTGTTAGTTCAGTTGTAAATTAATTTGTAAATAAATGTAAAAATTCTTTTAATCTTTTAATTTAATTTAGTTGCTACCCCCTGAGCCAGGGTCGTAACATCCACTATGTAATGAGATAAGATTTTCAACTGGATTATTTCATTAATTGAGATCTAGGAGGTGTTATTTTAGTGTTCCCTTCATTTTTTTGAGCAGTGTATTTGTATCCAGGGAGTCCAGTAATATACTGTTAACCTTGTTTGCTTTAGGCAGAGAAATGTATCAGGAATTTAAATTTTTCTTTGTGTACCTCCTGGTACTTCCTCCATGAAGATCTTGATGAAACCATCCTGGCTGACAGAACCCAGGTACTGGACAATATTCCTGTGTTTGAGCCTCTTGTGCAGAGCTATCTCCTCATGGAGGGGCTGAGAGTACCTGGGTCACACAAACGAATAAATGCTTTTTAATAAAAAAAATCCTAAAAACAGAAATCTTCCACAAAATAGGCTAGTTCTGCCAAATCCCTTCCTTTTAAGGGTACAGTGGAAAGAACATTAATGTGAGAAACAGTGCAGCTCTGTAGTCCCCGGTGACTCCCAATAAAAAGCATGTCTGTCTTACGTGCTGTCCTTCTCAGGGATCTCTTTGATGGCAATACGAACTTGGTTGCTCAGGTCCCTTCCAGCATACACCACACCATATGTCCCTTTACCAAGAACCACCTTGTCTTCATTCTCATTGGTCTCATAGATAAACTGTAGAATAAGATAAAAAACAGTGCAAACCAGTGTGCAGTGAAGTAGAAGTGAGGAATTTCACACGCATATAGAGAAAAGTCAAAAGACGAACATGAGCAAAATGTGACCAAATGTTGCTCTGTGCTTAAGAAAACAGTTGTTGCAGATGTTTTTCTACTTATTGAGCCAAGCGAGGCTGAAAATAGAGCGCACACTGCGTCAGAGCACCGACCTCTAGTATTCCCTCATTTAGATCTTGTAGGTCCTCTTGTAGGTCTTTAGGCTGCTGGAGCATTGAGTTCACCAGCTCACAGAAGCTGGTGAGAAAACATTGTAGATTAGTGTTATTGAATGTTTATTTTCTGCTGAAATCATGCATTTTGGGGGTCTAGGGGTCTTTGAGGCCTCACTTAGGCACCCTTAAGTATCACTTAAGACACTTGAGGGGTGTGTGGTGTGCCTGACCTACATGCAACACATTCTCTAGACCTTACGGAAGCACTCAGAGTATGTATATGAGAAACTGAATCAGCTCATGTAAATCACAAAAACAAACATCTCAATATTTACCTGCTGTCTCTGCACTACAGCAGGGAAAAGTTCCAGCAACAACATTTCGGAATAACCATGATGTTGTGTTTTAAAAAGTCCTTTGGCTGTGTATCATGCTAAGATGGCAGCAGCGGTTTCAGCAGAATCAAGGTAGTTCCGGAGGTAAGATATACGTAAATGGTTTTGTGATTTAGGTCAAGTGGCTTTTTTGAAACGAGAGTGGAAAACATTCTTTTTAATGAGTGCATTAAAGGAAACATGACTCATGTAGCGCAGATTAATTACATCACACTCTGTCGTCATGCTCATTGACCGCTCTCTGTCTGAAAAAGTGGGTTTGCCTATTTGCCTGCAGACATCTGATTATCTTCCTGCTCCCTGCATTCATGGTTTGTTTATCTTATCTTATCAGTTGGTCGGCGAGCGAGTCATTCACACGGCCTTACACACACACACACACACACACACACAACCCTGCTGTATCTATGCAATTGTAGTAATGCTCACCCTTTACAATGATCCTCAGATGGGAACCAGAGCTGGAAGTCATCCGAGTTGTAGTGGACGTACAGGAAGCAGCTCCGCTCATCATTTTTTGAGACACTTCAGAAAGAGGAAAAGAATTTGATCAATGTAAGACATGTCCTTTATCTGCTGGACCTTAGTCCTAATTTAAGATTAATCAATGAGGCATAACTGATGGTAAGTTGCTTCCAATCCCTCCTGTTGATAACCACAAGCAGCTGTTTTAGTTATTTGCTGGAAACTTCCAGACAACACAAGGCTAAAGTCCACAGCAGCACTGATCTGTAGCTGCAGAAGAAGTCAACAAAAAAGTCCACAAACAGCAAAGAAGGAAAAAGCCTAAAGCTATACTGGCAAAACAAAAAACTAAAAGCCAGCCAGAGTTTCCCAGGCAACTCATATGTTTTGGGTCCTCTGTCTTTGCTGTAGGCTGGAACACACCCAGAGCTGGGAGGAACTGTCTGCACATGCTGTACTCCACTTTACCTCACTCCCCGGATTGCAGATGCAGGGAAAGTCCACTGATGTAATCCTTTCTGGAATAAAATACAAAGTACAGTTTATGCACAGTTAAATATGTAGCCTATGGTACACATGAAAAACCTGCTTTTATTTGCATGTACATGCAAGCCCTGAGGCAGGAAGGCATTTACTACACACGCTGACTCTCAAAGAACATGCCCACACACTCCTCGGACTCACAGAACATTCACCATTCATGCAGCTATATTCAACATTTGTACGTCTGCAAGGAAAAAAAACAAAGAGGCAAATCAGGTCCGAGAACAGAGGGTCTACATACCTTTAAGGGTGTGACGTGTTTCAACTGGACCGTTTCATCGTCCTCACTCACACTCAGAATAGCTGGCTGGAAGACTTTACTGGGCTCCAGAATCAGGACCTGAAAACAGCAATCCCAAATTCAAAACCCATTGATCCATATTGCTTCATACCTCAATGCTTTCTGTTTCTGGTCAGTGCGCTGTCTGTCTTACCGGGCAGTGGTTAGTTGACACGGTGGGCTTGCAGGTCTGCAAAAGCAGCTCCATCCAGAAATCCACTGTATCTTGTTTAGGGGATCTGACCTCAGGCAGTTTGACAAACTGACGGTACAGGATGTAGGTCTCCATAATGGATGCAATATACCTGAAACAAAGTAATAATAATCAAGAACACCTATATTAACGAAGCACTGCAATGACTTTTGTGACAGAAAGTTTAGGAAACTATTGTTTTATCTAAATTTACTGATGCAATCTACAGCAGCAGGTCAGTGTCTTTGGTCATCGGGTAAGTAGCATTATTAAGTAGCAGTGTAAATAAAAAATAAACTACTTCTTAAATGCATTGGGTCTTACCACACAGGTGCTTCGAGTCTGTAGAGCTTCTCGGAAGCCTCGATAACTTTTCTGTGCTCGTTGGCGAGGATGTTCGCTCCGAGGTAGAAACCCACATCCCAGTAGTCCTTCATTTTTTCCAAATTGCCCTTTCGACCTAGCAGGGTGCTGATAGTCACACCTAGACATATTTATATGTAAAAACGTCACAAACATTGATTTTAACTCTTCAATTTGCACCACAAGGATATTATTTTATTTTTACCAAAATCAAATGTGATTTTAGAAATCAGGAATGCAGCACATTAAGTCCTATAATTTATACCCCAAGAAGATGAGGTGTCATTAATAAGTACAACATTTATGGCATAACAAATCTGCATTCCATTAACTTAATAATGATCAGAACAGCACCTATTTTACGCAGCTCAATAGAAGTCTCAAATTTATGGCCTGCTGCCATCAGGAGGACCACGTTGTTGATGCCTGAGTGAAGAGTTGGCTCTGTCTCAAAAGCTTTTCCATACCTAATATAAAGTACATCAGGGGGAAAAAAAGCAAACCAATCAGGAGCAGCCACAGAGCGGAGAGGTATGTATGACTAAACACATGAACGGTGTGTACCAATAGCAGGCCTGCTCTCTGCTGCTCTGGTCAGTGAACCCTGAGTTTATGAACATGTCTTTGTAAATACGTCCACACAGGCAGTAGACATCTGACGCCACGTTCTCCCCGGACTCTACGATTGGCAGAATTTCTTCCAAAGCTTTTTTGCGATCTCCAGGTTGATTCCTCCTGCAATGGGAAAACGTCATAACACCCATGGTGATGCAAAGCCCTTTTTCTATCTTGTTTACACACAGTACAAAGCTGATAAAGAGCTTCAGGCTGAGAACGGCACAAAAAGAGGAAAAGGAGATTACAATTGTTTAATGATGTTGGGTAAATCCAGATGCAGCAGCAGCTGTGTGGGTACCTGTTTAGAGCAAATATGTAGTGAAACTTGATATTCTGGTGCCTTGCTACCAGACACGTTGGCAGGTTATTCAGAGTCTCCACCAGTTTGATCATGGCATCATAGTCCTGAGAAATGGTATTTTATTATTAATTATAATCAATACACAATCTAAACAGCATTAGATCTTTCAACTGATCAAATGTGTTTTTCTGAATATTTTTTTAAACTGACACCTAGATGAAATCATAATAAATTCACACCTGAACATCCCTGTATGACAGCAGCAGGTTCATAACTACATCAGGGGTGAGCAGATCCACACTATCCAAGCGTTTCTGGATGCAGCTTAACTCGTGACTCAGAGCTTGACCACTGAAGCGCTCCCGTGCCATGCGAATCTCATGGAGGATGGACTCCCGGAAGTACTCACTGTGTCAGAATAAAAGGTGTGACATTCCAGCTTGCACACGAGACAGGCTGTGCTTTATGACAGAAACAGATACATGTAATGATCATGTTTCTGCTCTGACCTGGACTGGACATGCACATTGTTGAACAGATGCACCAGTCTCTCCACCAGCGGGGTCATCAGGGGCTCCAGCTGGAAACTAGGCTGCATCAGCTCATTAATGCAAGTCATCATCGTGGCATCGCAGGCAAACACTTTGCCCTGAGGCGACACTACGTAAGGAATGAAGGTGTAGCTTCCACACTGCTCCTAATGGAAGACAAAGCATGCATTGTATGAGGCCAACCCCACAGACATGAAGTCTTTTTTTAGCCTTATACACATTAAACCTTTAAATATTTGCAATTGTAAAGATTGTAAAGTTTATCCATTTTTGTCAACTAAAGGATTTTAAATGTTCAATTGGGCAACACAAAATGCCTCACACAACCCAGGGATGCACAATATTATACACCACTATGCAACATAGTTGCTGTCGGGTTGTGAAGTTTAATACCCAATTTGGTAACCTGTTATATTTTACTACAGGCAAGGTTGGATGTTCACCTCATTTTGGTAGAAAAAAAATTGCACTGCAAATATATGTCAGCATCAAAAATTGGCTGTATTGAATATTGGCATATTAGATATCTGCAGAAATTCTGTTTTGCATCAGCATTACAGACAATTAATCAATTTGATATTCAATAATTCAAATAAAGTGATAAATACAATGGCCAGCAGTGAAAGCTGCAGCAGCCAGGCTGGATGTACATAGTAGTGAAAGCAAACCAAGCAGCTAAGTAGAGGCGTCCACTGAGTGCTGCATGTTTCTCACTCCATTTAAATCTAATGCGCAGGGGCCCCTAGTAGCAAAGGGCCCTGTAATCTCAATTACACCTGTGAAAGCGTTGCTAGATTTTTGGCCCCTCTTTTCACATGTTACTTAAATGATGCATGATGACACAATGTTAGCCACTCTGTAACTCAGCAGTACCAGTCAACGTGGGCATGTGTTACCTTGATAGCATGTTGGTCACTGTCCTGCTTGTAACAGTACAGAATTATGTTGTTAGTCATGCTGAAACTTTCCCTCACTGCCAGATGGTAGAAAAGGGAAGGCTGGCAGAAGGAGTCACTCATCTCCACCACCGCTACATCTGTGTGAGGGGGGGATTTAACAGGGCGGTGAGTTTGCGCAACTGTCTACGTCTACGGATCCAAACAACCATGCAGTCAGCATGTCTGCACTTGCCTGCATTGTAGAAACTATCCAGGATGTCAGTGGTGCCCATTGATATCCTCTCACATGAAATCGTTTTTAAAGCAGCATTCGCGTCCGCGCAGGCTTCCTTCAGACATGTCAGCGACAGGTTTCCCTCAGTCTGTGGCACCGATGCGTCCTCGTTCACAACGTATGCCACGGATACAGCTCTGGTGCGACTCCGCGGAGAGACGATCTGCTTACTCGAGCCGCCGCTGCCGCTCAGCTCTATCGCCAGCGAGTCCTGCCACAAACTTCCAGCGGACACCCAGACCGGATCCTTCCTCTTCACCTCGTGCAGGCTCATCCGCCTGCGCTCTGTCGTGTACATGTTGTGCTTTAATTCCTCACCTGAGAGTCAGTGAGAGCAGTCTGCGGACACATTAAAAGGCAAAATTACGGCTGCTTGTTCTTGTGATTCCCCAGGTGAGCCACCGCCTCCGCCGCCTTCCACATACCCAGCACATTCCCAGTACTCCTCTTCGGAGGGACCCGCCCAGCTCTCCTCCCCTGTTGCGCTCCGCCCGCTGGCATTTCGGCAATGAAACTTTACTCTTCGCATGCACGACTCTCGTGTGACCTCTGCTGTGGAAAAAAAATATTAAGCAGGCTCACATTTCTGAGTACTGAAGCTGCTGGTAATTGTGTATGTCCTACCCTCAATGGCTCCTTGTAATGCCTGTTTATTTCTTCCAATTATCATCTTACGTAGAAGTAAATGAAGACATGCAGGTATATGAGATGACCTCATTATATATTTATCATACAGACCTACATAATGCATCCTAAGGTGTGAGTCACAGTATACATAAACACAGTGGAAGCCCATGTTAAAACATTTCCAGCTTTTATTTACAGTACAAAAATGAAAATTTACTCTGAATGCTTCTGAACTGACAAAAATAAACGCAGTCTTTAAATACACACTGCAGTGGCGCAAGAAAACACAAGAGCGTCGATTATTTCCCCTGCACTAAAAATAAAAATCCTTACAAGTCTGCAAACTTTACTTTGACAACAAGCAGAACTTGTTAAACATGAACCTAGAGTAATTACACTGACACATATAGCATGGACATCACAACAAGCTATATTTTGTACTCGGTGTTTGTGATCCAAAAATATATAATCAATTATCGATTCTTAAGATATCTTAATCTGGCACTGAGCGCTTCTTTAGTGTAAGCACTGTCTGGTGTGAGATCGGTCATGCGTGACGCAGACATTACACAAACTACCTGAGAATAGGAAGTAGGTCTTCTTCGAGACAGTTGTGGCAGGTTTGAGCAATAGTTTAGTAATTACAGAATATACACTACAAACCGAGCTTGCTCCTTTGTTTCCCAGTTTAGATGTATTGCTCCAGTCCGTTGGTGATGATGATGATGGTGATGATGATGTTGTTACTTGACCAGAAGAGGAACGCATCATTTACTCATCAAGGCCCTCGTCTTCCTCTTCCTGCTGCTTGGTGTCCACCTCGCTTGTGTCTGAAAACTCGTGCAGCAGGACATACTCTCTGCTGCTGAAGCCAAACTTGAGAACATCTTTTTCTTTGAGCTCGTAGTAGCGCTGGGACTCGATTCGCTGGTTGTTCAGGTAGGTGCCATTGCCGGAAGCAAGGTCGATAATGTAGGGTTTTACCCTGCGACCAGTGGTGCCATCGGCTCGTGTAAACTCTGTCAGCCTGCAATGAAACACATTGGTATTGTTTATTATTAACATAATTTGACACATTGGTCAAAATTAAGTTACCATACATAAACTGATGGTTGTTTCTCCTACCTGTACTGAAACACTGCATGTTGCTTGGAGCAGGATGGGTGATCAATGGCAATATCAGCAATCTTTCTTTGTCGCCCCAACAGATAGGCACTCTGTCTGTGAATGTACATGACAGGAAGAGGTTCATCATTCTTAAAAGGGTACAGTCGCCATCTTCGCTTTGGAATGCGGGCCTCAGGTGGCTCATTGTACTTGATCACCACTCCCCGGAATGTGTTGGTGTCTTCTGTGAGTGCCCCTGAAAGTTCAAAGTTTGGCTTCTCTTTCTCAGCAGGGGGAGCATTTGTATTATCGCTCCCTTCTCCCGATTGTCCAAAATCTTGTTCTTCATTTTCTTCACGACGCTGGCGATTTTCTCTGCGCCGCTGATCATGCTGCTGTCGCTCAGCTTGTTGGGAGGCAAGCGCATTTCGTTCCCGGCTTCTCTCTCTACCTCGGTCTCTCTCTCGTGGCCTGTCTGTCTCCCACCTGCTCCGTCTCTCCTCTGGTTGGTCATTTCTCCTTCTCCGGTCATCACCAGTAGCCCTATGATCATCTCTCTCCTGTTAACAAGATAGGATAAATGACATGTAAAGAAAGGAAATTATTAGCCCAAGACAAACCACCAGCATTGTATACTCATTACAGTTACAGAGTATGTACCTCGTTACATCAGTCTGATTGACATTAAAAAGTGTGCCTGCCTTGTTTGTTTCCATCTAGGCAGTTTTCTTCAAAAACTATCTGGAAGTAGCAGGCCTTTTAAAAAACAGTAGGTGACAGGATGAAGCACTTGTTTAAATATAGGATAACTCATAATAATCAGAATACTTCTTTCTAGGAGTCGCAGGATGTTGACTGTTTTACTTAACTTAAAGAAGATTGAAGCAAGACATCTGGACTTGTAGAGTTTTCTTGAAGATGTTTCGCTGCTCATCCAAGCAGCTTCATCAGTTCTAACTGTTTGGTGGGGAAACATGGTTTATATCTGGTTACAGACCTCAGTGGGTGGGTCTGGGTACAACTTAAAAAAAACAATAGCAATAAATGCTTCCATACTTACCTGTGGAAGCATTTATTGCTATTGCAGCGAAACGTCTTCAAGAAAACTCTACAAGTCCAGACGCCTTGCTTCAATCTTCTCTACGTATGATGAGCTGGATGACTGAGAATCTTCATCAACATGTTTTACTTAACTGCTTCTCTATCACAGTCATGGTGATCACAGCCTAACAAACAAATGCTGAACATTCAGCTAATGATGTAAAAAAGAAAATAGTTGCTGATATTGTAATGTCAGTCCTAAATGCATCAGTGGTTCATGAGCGACAAGTCCATAGAAAGCAGCCTCAGTGGTTTGTGGTTGTTGAGTTTTGGACTTTTTTAACATTTAATCTAAATCATGGACGTAACCAATCTATAATATTATTAATGTCACATTTAAACGAAATTCTGGAGCTGTTGTTAAGTGTTGTAAAGCCACATTTCTTAGTAAATATGAATCCAATCACCCGCTTTATTTTGACGTCTCCGCCACGATGAGGGCTACGACTTCTCCTGTTTCTGGGAGATCTGCTGCTTCGCCTGGCGGGAGAGGTCTCTCTTCTAGCCGGTGAACGGTCCTTGGCCCTAGGAGGCGACCTAAATAAGAACACGACTCTAAATGACTGTACATAAAACACACACTTAATATTTCCCATTAGCTACAGCTAGCGTGTAAATGCTAACGAACAAAACAACGTAGCTTAGATTATGATGCCGGAGCGAACAGCTTAGATATTGATATATGTCAAGATAGAAAGTACAAAATACGATTCAACGGGGAGGCGATATGGTGACTCGGTAAATCATACCTGCTCGTTCTTCTCCTCTGAGAGTTGCCGGGGGATCTCGACCTCGAGCGGCGTGATCTCTGTGGCCTAGCAGGACTCAGCTTCTCCTGCTTTATCTTAACTTCTGGTTCGCGCTCCGGAGATTCCCTCCTCCTGTGTCGCTTTTCTTTGGCCATTCTGTAATGATAACACGAACTCCAATGTTGTGTTACTAAACAAACATCGCCATCCGCACAAAACGTTAAAAATTAATCCAAAACTCTCGAATGCAAAAAAAACTTGTGTTGTCGTAGGTCGCACACTTCCGTTTCCGGTTGTTCGCAAAAGAAATATCTCGACGAGCTCGTTGTCCCCTGCACACTTGGTTCCGGCACAAGTAATCGTGTTATTTGTTGCGTGACGTCTTTGTTCTATATGCAACAAATAAAACGATTGAACAAGTTTGATTGCTGGAGCTGAGACTAGACTAAAATGGAGTCTGTAGCTTGAAATTAAATTAAAAGTTAAAAATGCCTAATATTTGAAAAACTATACTTTTTTGAAAAAAACCTTGGAATTTACCCGGAATGTCCTCTGTGAGATGAACACCTCTGACAGAGGTGTGTCAGAGGAGGATGTTGTCCAAAAAAAGACCATACTGGACTGTCCCTCTCACCCGCTCCACACTGTGCTGACCAGCTACAGGAGCTAGTTCAGCAACAGACTCCGACTCCCACGATGCACCACTGAGAGACACAGGAAGTCATACCTGCCTGTCTCAGTCAAACTACTGAACTCTGAACTGTCACAGTCACTCAGACACTGTACATTCATACTGGTACATTCATGTCATGCTCTTTACAACGTAAAGGTTTGTATACAGTAGCAAATATGTTTCTTCTTCTTTAGAAACAACTCAGGGATTTAAATGCTATCTAGGTATTTAGATATTTATTTTATATTCTATTTCATATTTCAATGTATCTTTGATTTTTATTTGTCTGTAACAAACAAGAATTTCCCCTCGGGGATAAATAAAGTAATTCTGATTCTGGTTCTGATTCTGAGCTTCTATTGCTGCATTTCAACACACGAAAAACCAATCATTTTTATCATGTTTAGATTTCACGACATTCAGTCACTGACCTAAAATTTCATAATCTTTCTGCAATTTCAGCTGCAAACCAGAGGAGCAAGAAGAGGAAAGCTGAGGAAGACGAGGAGTCCACCAAGTCGGTCAAACTGACGTCAAAACAGGTATGCAGTGTTTGTTCTACCTGACATCAAACAGGCCTGTCTCAGTAGTCGTGCTAGATGAAGCCTCAGAAGGTCAAAAGGCCAAAAGGTCAAAGCACTAGACTGGAGTGTAATAAAAACACAACACATGTAATAACTCTATGTGTAACCTGATTTAATAAAGTAAAGAGTAAAAGTCGAAAAACAATGGAGAGCTAACTGAGAAACTAATGTATCAAGTGACCACTTGATGCCTTCTCTGGACCTTGGCTGTTTGTGAATGACATGTCGTTCATCATTTACAAGTGTGCTGCTCTCTTGATGTTCAAGAGAAACGTGCAGTAATTCTTTGTAAGTGTACTTGTCAAAACAAATAAACATTTGCATATAATATATACATATAATATATTGCTCATTTTTTTGCTTTGTTTATTCAATATGACAAGATAGAATTCAGCCACTGGGAAATGGCAGCTTGGTTCTTGAATTTCATCACTTCGATGATATTATTCCTTCAAGTTGGGTCTGGAAAAAAGACAAGAGATATAAGGCTTTGAACAAGCAACACAGGTCCTGTTTGAGTATAAATTAATATTTTTCATAAATAATATAATATTTATATCTTGGATTTATTCATAAGTGAATACCTTGAGCTGTTGGTTGGCTCTCTTCAAGAACTGGATCTCATCCTGATGCTTCTTGTCTTCCGCCTGTCGCTTCTCAGCTTCTCTCTTTTCGATTGCATCACATTGAGCTTCCTGCTCGTTCAGTTGCTTCTTGTATTGTTGTATCTCGTTCTCAAGATCTGCAATCTTGGAGTACAACAAAACAGTCACATGCTGTTTGGTTCTGATAAAGGCTCAGTTGTGTTGACAGGCTTGCCGAGGTGACTATTTTAAAGTAAAATAAAGAAATGGTGCTCTCTGCTGGACTCATTATAAAATGACAGCTTTTCTATTATGATTTTTTCCTTTGAAATTACATTTTTTGTGCTCCATTGCTTGTAAGGTATATAAAATTAACATAACATAACTGGAGGCCTTACTCTTTTTTCCATGTCAGCCTTCCCCTTCTCAGCCTGCAGTGCTTTCCTTATGCCGAAAGCCATGCTGCTGTCATAGAGTGTCCGGAAGGCATCAAGAGTCGACTGGATCTCATCTCTGACATGCAACAACAGCAGACCCCTCTCAGCGCAGTTTATGGTGACCTGCCTTATAAGCTCATCTTGAAGACAGAGAAAAATTAAGGTGGATCAGATGGTGTACAAGGATCTGTGGAAATGTACAGATACAATCCTGATCTCTATGATCAAGAAAGCCTCCTCACCAAAGCACTGAGAGTAGAGCTCCCTGCGGACAGGGCATATGCCTGTGTCCTTGGCCTGCCTCTGCTGCATCTTTGTGTCCAGGGCTTTTTCTAACTCTATAACGTCAGCTCTTGTACACGGTGCACTGGACACCTGCTGCACCCACACCTGGCTATCCTTTGCCCATTCCCTGTAATGGCAGATATTACGAAGGTTGCACTTGTTGATCAATGTGATGTAGCAGCATAGAGCTATACCTGGGTGGAAGGATGACATTCAGGATGTTCTGCATTTCCCGATCGGCGGCTTCAGCAGCGGCTGATTTGGGTTTGGGAGGTACAGGTAGCACAGGTGAGTCCACAGGCGGCTGAGGGCTCACTCTCAAAGACCGTCCCTGCAGTCAGAACCATTTCATGTTTCAGGAATGTGTATTGTCTACAACACCATCTGAGTGGGTGCTTTTTGTGAATTTACATCAGTGCATACTAAAATAATTATGTCCTCCTTTGTTTAATGTCATCTGGACTTCCAAAAGACTCGTGATCATTTAGCAGCAGGGATGGAATAAGTAATAAGAGCATTTTGTTTTATCAATGCAATGTAAACATACTGCAGTGACTCCTGTTCTCTAGCTAATGCCATATTAGCTAAGTAGCCCAACATTAAATGAACGTCTCACGACAGCTGACCGTGTAGACTCACCTTCGGTGTTTTTTTCTCTGTGGTTTTAATCAAAACTGGCCTGTCATATTTCAGCAGAGAGTCGACTGATGGAATCATCGTGGTTTGTGATAACAAAACAACAACAACTACTGGCTCCAAACAAGAGTTTCCTCTCGCTCAGTTTAGAGTTCTCTGTTTACGTTGTCATGGCAACGGCGTCTAGGCAACAGAGGCGTGGACTCGCGTGGCTAATTTGATGACTTACGACTTGACTTGATAAAATGTAAAAAGACTCGCAACTCGACTTTGACTTGAACGTCGGTGACTTGGATGTGAGCCGCATGACTTCTAAGGACTCGATACTTTACCCAAAACCTGAAGGTGACAAGTGTGATTAAAGGTGTAGACTAATCAATTCATGTCGCGCAGCGCTTCTCTCTTACTCGCACCTACGTGTGTGTGTGTGTGTGTGTGTGTGTGTGTGTGTGTGTGAGAGCTGTCAGCGCAGCAGTAAGTCAATGAATGCAGGAGGAGCTGTGGATCCTCAAACAGCTGGCTTATCGCTAGGCCTTTAGCTTATTTTCACAACACTGCATGGATGTGCTGTGTGTGTCATCCAGCTCATATGTTGCTGCCAAATGGAAACAGAGTTCTGCTGTATGGAGCCAAATCGGGGTCATAAGTTTTGGGGCCAAACCGGACAGACAGCAGAGCTGCAGGCAGAGACAGAGGACTGTAGTCTGATGCTGGACTGAGAGTCTGATGCTGGACTGAGAGTCTGATGCTGGACTGAGAGTCTGATGCTGCGCGCTGTGTTTTCATAACGTCCATCCATGATGCTGCTCTGGCTCGTCGGTTAGCGAACAAGTTAAGTCCATAAATAAGTCCGTCCATCAATGACAGGCTGATTAACGGTAAACTAAAGTTAGAATACTGCTGTCAGCTGGTTTATGAGTTAAATACAGAGTAAAATGTGGGAATGATTATTTTTCATCCATATTTATCAAACATTCACTCGATCCACAGCCTGGACCATCACACAGTCGTCAAAATGACTAATTGTCCAAAGTGTTACACATTACAACCTTTATGCTGCTTATTAAAATCTGAAAGCACCATCATTGCTAACAAAGAATCATACTTATGTATAAAATGCAGTCCTATGGTAGTACAGTGAAATATTTTTGTCTAAATAAGAAAGGACATGTGTTTGATCCAGTCCAATTGTTAATTAAAAAATATAGACAATGGGGAATTTATTTTTTATATCATTTATCATCATATTATTCATTTTGCAACCTGTCATGTTTGTTTTCTCTCTCTCCTTCATCTCTGTCCTGTTTCCCTCCCCTCGCTCACAGGGGGTCTCGCCCGGGGAGTAAATCAATGTAGAACCGCCACTGACCATGGATGATCCAGAAGGTCCAGCAGCTACTTAGAGAAAGGAACTCTGCATTTAAGTCAGCAACAGAGACCAATACAACACAGCCTGAGCAAACTTAAAGAAAAGAGAGCCTTCAAAGAGGCCAAAGCAGACTACAGGAGGAGGGTTGAGGACCATCTAGGCAGCAACAACAGCCGGCAGGTGTGGCAGGTAGTAAGTAGGTAACATCAGAGGTGATCTCGCACTGGCAGAGGAGCTGAACATCATCTTTGCCCGCTTTGACGCCACGACACCTGAAACAGCACAGCCCCACCAGGCCCACAGCAGCATGATCCTCACTCTTGAGGAGCATGAGGTGAGGCGCACATTGCAGGCTGTCCAAAAAGCCCCACATATCCAGCCTCAATGACTACAGACCATTAGGGGAAGATGATGAGGGATGAACTCCTCAGGCCATGCATGATGATGGAAGTTCAGATAGCAGTGATGCAGGTTGAGGTCAGGGCTTCTAGACTGGAAAAAGAATTCAGATTAGCCCAACATGCTATACAACGGCAGTGTGCAACATGCGGTCTTCTTTGGACTCCCTCAATTTATTTTGAACTTCCTGTTTGTTTCCTTTTCATACTCTTAGTTTCACTTCCTATCTATGTTGTGGTTGTAATTCTCACTGTAAAAATAACATTTGTCATGATTGCAAACCAATTATAATCAACTGAGCACATATCATCCACCAGATGGCGCCAGAGGAAAAGACAAGAGCTCACCAAAGTTAACATGAGTTAAATGATAACACAAGATGTAAATACATTGCATTTTATGTAGAGTGTCATGTCTGTAGCAAAAATAAAAACATGTGGTTTTTACATTATAATTTTATTTATGACAGAGAAGTTTAGGACAACTTTTCTGAAGTGCTTCCTGTCAAAATTTGCAGCAGCATGAGAGAAAAAAATCATGAACCACATCCACAACACACACTTCCTGAAAAACACAAAGATGTTTTTAAAAGTTTACTTAACCTCTGTGGAAATCCAGCAGTGGGTGAAAGAAGCTGACACTGAGAAACTGTCAGTGGCTGAGAGGGTGAGTGTTACAGCCCCTGGATACGGGGAGAAATAATAAGAAGAATGTAATCCCAGCGTTGTCTCATCAGGAGCTTTATCAGGAGCTGTACTTCATTCACAGATGTCCAACAAAATAAAACAAATGCATTTTCTTGATACAAACTAATACTAATACTATGCATATAAACAACAGTACAATTCCCCCGAGAGTCAACTCTCTTTAATATATATAATTTAATATAAACACTCCACAAATCCAGCAACAATGTGCCACGCCCCTCCTCGCTTCACGGAATGATGGACATGCGCCGTGCTCACTCACTCATAGGTGATCAGTAGGTGATCAGCATACTGATCACATACTGATCACTGTTCATTTTATTAACAGTATGCTGATCACAGTATCGTCCACTGTGCGCAGTAAGGACAGAATCTCCCCGTCTTAATCCAAGCATGAACTAAAACTTTTTAATTAAATCTTGTAAATGAGTCATTTTCCGATGTGAGCAGCAAAATGGTTAGGTTAGGCTACTTATAAACAGTTCATTTTTAATTACAGCAATAAAATGTATGTCGTAATAACGAGAAAGCGTCTTATCACGTTATAACAATAGCGTCTTATCACGTTATAACGAGATAGCGTCTTATCACGTTATAACGAGATAGCGTCTTATCACGTTATAACGAGATAAGTTTTGACGTCATAACGAGATAATATGTCGTTATAACGTGATAGCATTTGACGTTATAACGAGATAGTGATGAAATTGTTTTTCTACTGTGGCAGTTCAGCGCTTCCGTAGATTTTACCTGGATAAGGGGAGAAATAAAAAGAACAATGACATCACGGTGTTGTCTCATCAGGAGCTTAATCACGAATTGAGAAACTACCGCGAGTCCCCACCAGGGTCTGAACCAGACCAAAGCAATATATCAGGATTTCTAGTCGAGCACAGATTGCAGGTGGAAAGTAAACAATGATTTTGCCTTCCACCTCTCTTTTTATAACCATTTTAGCTTTTTCTTTCAATCAAATTTTAGCTGTTTTATAGCTTTATTATTCTAAGCACAAGTTACTCAATTTAAGCAAATGGTTTTATCGTCTGTTTCTGTGCAGAGGACAATTTGATGATGTGTGGTCTCCTGGTTGATATTTAAAGGACTCCTGGTTGTGTGCTTCTGCCTCCTGGTGGGAGGTTCTTTTCTCTGAAGCTGCTAGGATGAGCAGTGAAACACCTTCAAGAAAACTCTTCAAGTCCAGATACCTTGCTTCAGCCTGGTTAACGAATTTGCCCTGGATGACTGAGAATCTCCATCAGCATATTATTATGAGGACAGCATAAATAACCAACATGATATCACTGTAGGAGAAGAAAGAGGAAGAGGAGGAGACCATGTCCAAATCCGAAAAACTCTCAGATCAGTCATATCTGTTACATAAACACAGACATGATAACATATAGAAGATATTTTTACATTTACACTCATTTTCACAGTAAGATGTTTCTATGAAAAATGTTCATTGTTTTCTGGACTCTGAGAGGCACATCACTATGAAAAGCAAACCTACGGGATTCCCCTGAGATGTTGTTCTGATGTTGATCTGTTTGGGATTTTTCATGCTTAGATGAAACACATAGCATGAGTTTCTTCCTCATTCTTCAGCACTCCCAGAACCAGTTTATCTGCATTTCTCCAGATAATCTCCATTTATCAGATAAATCTAAGCTAAGGTCACAGGTGCAGCAACACATTCTCACAGAACACACCTCAGCTGAGCTGATAGCTGGGGGTGCTAACAACATGCTAGCTAAGGCGAGACCATCAGTGTAACGTTCTGTAATTCTGAAACTTAAACATCCTTCATTTGATGAGGCTTCAGTTTTTATTCTCAGTTGGGCCTGTCTACTCAAACACTGACTCCCTGCACATTCTTTAAGGGTGTAAAGAAATATGAAGTGTTGCTGCCTCTGTGCAGTTCCTCCTTCACTTTAGAACTTCAGGCTGCTTCTTCATCACTTTGTGGAAAAAAGAATACAGGGGACCTCAACATAAAGACAAAGACCATTCTAAAGACGTGCTAGGTTAATTGGTTACTCTAAATTGCCCGTAAGTGTTAGTGTGGATGGCTGTCTGTCTGTGTGTTGCCCTGTGATGGACTAGTGACCTGTCCAGGGTGTACCCCGCCTCTCACCTGAAAGATAGCTGGGATAATCTCCAGCCCCCTGTGACCCTGCACTGTGGGACAAAGCAGGTTAATAGAAGATGGATGGATCGATGGCTCCAATTGTGGTAACTCTCTTGTTGCTGTGCAGCTCGAGTTGCAGTTTTCTAGTGTGTTTTTTGAGCCCAGTCACTTTCTTTCCAACTACCTAAATGGACTTTTGGAATTACCTTAGTCTTTGTGTAATTAAAATAACCTAAAGCCTATCCCCTGTCTGCTTTTGGGTCCTTCAAAACTAAACATAAGACAATTTAAGGCGGTAACATTTGCAGTTGGCATTATTCAGGTTGCAGGAATCCTCACACACCGTCTCCCACTGTCCATCAAAGGAGAGATCCACACTGGAGCTGATTCTAGGATTGGTTGTGTCCACCTCTATTGACAATGAAAATAATAAAAAAGGAAGAGAAAACTGTTTGATTTAGAGAACAACAGCTTATTTGCATTGTCAGGGAAATGAATGGATGTTAGAGATATTTGAAGTGGAACAATACCTGCACAGTATGTGGCGTAACACCAATTTGTCCGCACAAGTTTGTAGACATAGAAGTTTCCATAGCAGCGTTTGACATAGATGTCACTTAGTATATAATTGCTGTTATTCCAGGCAGAATACACATAACGACTTTCAATTTCACTGTACTGTGTGGGGTGAGGTCCTGCTATCCACATGGGATAAATAGTTCCACATCTGTAGATTTCCACAAACCTCGCTGGAATTTGAGCATTATCTTGTCCCAGAAACAGACGATACCAGCCAGATGCAATGTTAGAATCACAGGGTGTGGTAACACCATCATAGATATAATTTGTTGAACGCCACGTATCATTCAGTACAGTGTAGTGCTCACATGGGTCAGCACATCGGTCAGACCCATTAATACTGATGCAGTCCTCGCCTAAAGGACAAATGCTGCTCCCACAGCTCATAAGAAGCCCATCTGCCAAAGAGAGGAGAGAATGGATTATAATTATGAGGCATGCAGAGTCACAGTTATGTGTATTTTGTGCAGTTTTGTCACTGAAATTCCCAAAATAAAGTACTTTGGTACTTTAATTTGGGAATTACCACCATCACCTTACAGCTATAAGGTGGTGGTGCCAACAATGAGTTAGTAATGTCTGTAGCTCTCAGTGTTAAAATGTCCAGCTTTACAGAACAGATAAACATGTTTACATATAATATTCAACTGTGTGGGGGTGACTTCTTTGTATAAAACTGTTACATTACATTAAGAACTATAGGTTATGCATCATTAAGAGTGCCTCCAAGTCTGAGCCTTAACATGCTCAGAAAACCTATGGGTGGAAAACTTGGAGATCCTGGAGTGGTAAAAGATGGGTGTCATTACTGGAACCAGTCTCTGTGTGTGTCTATGTGTGGGTCCTTGTTCTTATTATTCATGATGTAATTAAATAGAATAATTATACATAAAAACTGAATCAAGTGGTTTATAATTGTTGTGGCTTAACTACGTTGTGACTTTGACACACATTTATTTTGTCATGAATTTTAATTACTGTTATAATAAGATAATAGATGAAAGGCCACAGCTGAGTGTGTCTGTCTATTATTGAGATGCTCTGAAAATTTCATGAATCAAATCTATTCAGGCAAGCTCATGTCTTCATGTATTTCATGTTCAGAATATAACTGCATGCAATTGTTCCAATTAAAAAATGTGTAACAAAAACAAGAAACGTTTAGGAGAACTTACCTGAAGTGCTTCCTGTCAAAATGTGCAGCAGTATGAGAGAAAAAACTCCCCAAGGAACTTCCATCATGAACCACATCCACAACACACACACCTTGAAAAACACAAAGATTTTTTTAAAACTTAGTTTTTTCTGATGCTGTCTTATTCTGCATTAATGTACATACTTAAGCTCTGTGGAAATCCAGCAGTGGGTGAAAGAAGCAGACGCTGAGAAACTGTCAGTGGCTGAGAGTGAGGACTTTATAGACCTGTTTCTGTGCAGAGGACAATTTGATGATGTGTGGTCTCCTGGTTGACTTTTAAAGGTAAACTCCTGGTTGTGTGCGTTCTGCCTCCTGGTGGGAGGTTCTTTTCTTTCAGAATGGTTGGGTGTGGTTTCCTGGTGGCTGGCTGCTGGCACACCTGAGCCTCATTCATGCATCTCCACTGCTTATATGCTTTGACATGGCTATAATTAGCACTGTCACCTTACAGAATGGAGGTTCAATTCTGACTGGGGCTTTTCTGTGTGGATGTTGCACGTTCTCCCTGTGCCTGTGTGGGTTCTCTCCGGGTACTTCGGCTTCCTCCCACATTCTAAAGAAGTTCTAGGTTAATTGGTCACTCTAATTTGCCCGTAGGTGTGAGTGTGGGTGTGAATAGTTGTCTGTCTGTGTGTTGCCCTGCGATGGACTGGTGACCTGTCCAGGGTGACCCTGATGGCTAATGGTTTGTTGTAATGATCCAGGCTGTCTAAATTTTAAAGCATCTGTATATATTAGGATGATACACATAGCATGAGTTTCTTCCTCATTCTTCAGCACTCTCAGAACCAGTTTATCTGCATTTCTCCAGATAATCTCCATTTATCAGATAAATCTCCATTTATCTGCAGTTCAGAGAATAGAAGAAAAGAAGAAACACCTCCCTATTAATAACCTTAGGCTAAGGTCACAGGTGCAGCAACACATTCTCACAGAACACACCTCAGCTGAGCTGATAGCTGGGGGTGCTAGCTAACAACATGCTAGCCAAGGCGAGACCAACAGTGTAACGTTCTGTAATTCTGAAACTTAAACATCCTTCATTTGATGAGGCTTCAGTTTTTATTCTCAGTTGGGCCTGTCTACTCAAACACTGACTACCTGCACATTCTTTAAGGGTGTAAAGAAATATGAAGTGTTGAAGTGTTGCTGCCTCTGTGCAGTTCCTCCCATCTATTTTCTGCGGTTTATCTGGAATCAGGTTGCCGTGGCAGCAGCTTAAGCAGGGAAACCCAGACCTCCCTCTCTGTAGCCATCTCCTCTACCTCTTCTGGATGGACACCCTGGTGTTCTCGGGCCAGCTGAGAGATATAATCTCTTCATCGTGCCATGGGTCTGCCTCAGGCTCTGCTCCAGTCTGGACATGCCAATTGGAGGTGAGGTGTCTGAGCTACCTCAACTGGTCCTCTCAATGAGTCCCTCCTGGACTGTTACAGCTACAATCAACTTGCAAAGCTTGCACTCTGACGCTGTGCAGGTCATAGCAGGGGATTTTTATCATGTGGAATTAAAGGCAGCACTCCCTAAATTCCACCAGCATGTCAAATGTGCCACTAGTAGTGTGAACACTTTGGACATGTTTACTCCAACATCAAACTGGGCAACAGGGCTAAACCACTACCACACCTGGGCCAGTCCAACCATCTGTCTATGCTTTTAATGCCCTCTAGAACAGCGGTCCCCAACCTTTTTTGCACCACGGACCGGTATCATGTAAAACAATATTTTTACGGACCGGCACAGAAAAAAATATATAAAATAAAGTGCATACAATGACAACTTACTCTTATGCTTAATTAATGGGAGCCTTTGAGCTTTCTCAGCAATGAGGCGGTCCTATCTGGGGATAATGGGAGACATGACACCCGAAGCGTGTTTCTTATGTCCAGTCCACTCCGTCATTTTGTCATTTATTGCTTCTGTCCTTCTTGTTCACATTTTCTTCTTTCAAAAAACTCCATGGCTTGTCTTTTAATGCAGGGTGCTTGGTCTTAAGTGCCAAAGCAGTTTTGAAGGCTTCGCCACATGTCACTCAGAGCAGACTTGTGTGAGAATCACCTGTTGTAATAAATCTGTACTTTAAATAGGACTCCTGATATAGTCTTTTAAATGCAGGTTTCTTTTTCTTTGAAGGGGTAGGCTCCTCTTCTTCTGTCTCCTCGTTAGGTCTTTCCCCTTTCCGAAGAAGCTCTCCAAAGACGTTTGTTTTTTATTCATGTTTGCTGCTTTAAGGCTTAATTTTGGGGCCGTATCCCGTGACCGAGACCAGCGTCTGCAGGTGCTTAAAGGCACAAGCGGATGAATCTGATCGATTTATAAATGAAACAGCTTTCAGACTCAGATAATGATTAATATATTTTTTTGCTCAGTCGTTCTGTGCGGCCCAGTACCAAATGACCCACGGACCGGTACCGGTCCCCGGCCCGGTGGTTGGGGACCACTGCTCTAGAAGACCGCACCTACCATTACAAAGACTGTTGCAACCTGGCCGGAGGGTGCCTCCCAGCAGCTGCAGGACTGCTTTGACCAACCTGGAGGTCTTTGAACACCAGGATCTGGAAACATTCACAGACAAGTGTATTATGCTACATCAAGAACTACCGAAGGTGACCTCGCACTGGCACAGGAGCTGCACAACGACTACTTTTTTTGAGAAACTGGTCCATAGATGCATCACAGCAGCCCTGCCCCGTAACCTTGACCCCCACCAGTTTGCATACAGAGAGAACCAATCCACCGAGGATGCCGTGGCCACAGCACTCCATGCTGTTCCTTCACACCTGGAGCAGCAGGGATGCTACGTGAGAATGCTCTTCATGGATTACAGCTCTGCATTCAACACCATCATCCCACACTAACTGGTAGTCAAGCTAGAGGACTTGGGGCTGCCATGGACCATTTGCATGTGGATCAGCAGCTTCCTCACCGACAGCAGACAGAGAGTCAGGGTAGGCCGCCACACATCCATGGCCATAAGCCTCAGTACCGGATCACCTCAGGGCTGGGTACATGATTGCACCCCCGTCTATTGCAGCAACACCATTGTGAAGTTTCCAGACGACACTAGAGTTGTTTGGCTCATTGTGGGGGAGATGAGTCTGCCTACAGAGACGAGGTAAAGCAACTGTCAAGATGCACAGCCAACAACCTCCTCCTTAACTCTTCAAAAATCAAAGAACTAGGGATGCAAGTTATCGATTAATTAATTAATCGATGGTTGAATGACCTTAATGATTGATTAACGAATAATTGATAAGCATCGATTTTCCTGGGCCTGAATTTCCCTCAGTTTCACTAAGATTGAATAAAAACTGCATGTCATATTCCTTAATGAATGATTTATTGTACCATTGAGGATACAGTATACACAATGACATTTATGTAGGCTAGAATAACAAAATCAATTGAATAAAATATGGCTCAGCTGTTGCATGTTAATGGAACATAAAATAAATCCTGAATAGAAAGATAAAAAAAATATTCTCTTTTATTAACCTAGTGGGCTATTTACAAGAAAAACATCAGCAAGGGGCATATAATCTCCTTTAATCTGAGAAAGGTGACAGTACATTTACTGCACAAATGGAAATGCTGATTATCACGCGGCAATCTTCTACTTTGATCTATTTTGTGACTATATTCTGATGGAATGCTACATGCGCACAGAGATCATGCAGCACATGAAAACAAATTCCATCAACATACCAGCATGGCTAGACTGCTGATAACTTTCCAACAGATAGCGTGTGGCTTGACGCAGATTCCAATGCACGCTCTCTGTCCGCTGGTGGGAGTGTGCCCACATGTATGTGCGCTCACCTGTGTGTGTGTGTTGGGGCGGAACTCCTCTGTGCACAGTACAGAGAGCAGCAGAGAAATGCGCAGGCATGTAGAGACACACCGAGCAGAACTGAGGCTGCCACTCGTAACGTCTTAAAAAAATCCAAAACTAAAATACTGCCGGGGCGATTAATTGACAACTAATTTAATTTTAAATTTAAAAGATTAAAAAGACTATTTAAAAGACTAATTTAAAAGAGGGGGAGCACGAGCGGAGTAAAGGGGGGTGGGTGTTCGTGGAAGCAGGAAACTCGCGCTGTGATGCTTCAACTGTCTGTCGCTCAAGTGGCAACGGCCATAATTATGCGTAATCTTAAGTCCGTTTATATTTAATTCAACCCCGTACAATTCACATTAGAAGAGAACTTATCATTTGAGACCAGGGTAGTTTTTTGTACCAGGCTGTAAACATGTTCATTTCTGCTGTGAAGTCGGCCATTTTAACATGGGAGTCTATGGGAAATAACTCGCTCCTGGAGCCAGCCCCCAGCGGTTGCGGCATGAACTACAAGTTATGACACTACCGCATTGGCTTCAAGTTTGAGCCCCAAAGGTTGATATCCATCCATGATGCGGTGCTAGAGTCTGGTAACATAAGTCGTTAAAACTAAACTGCTCACTGTCAGCTGGGTTTATGAGTTAAATACAGGGTAAAAAGTGGGGAATGATTATTTTTCATCCATATTTATCATCCATTCAGCAGCCTCTCTTCACTCAGTGCCCACAGCCTGCACCATCACACAGGAATCAAACTGGTTATGTGTACACATTACAACCTTTTATGCTGCTTATTAACATCTGAAAGCACTATCATTGCTAACAAAGAAATATATTTATTTATAAAATGCAGTCCAATTTTAGTACAGTGAAATATTTTTGTTTTGTTCATTTAAAAAATATAGAAAATGGGGAATCGCCCGGGGAGTAATTCAATGTAGAACCGCCACTGGGTACAGACTAATTAATGCAAGGACAAACTCAAAAACAGTTTCTGTCCAACCGCAGTGAGAGGTCTTACCGTTAAGATCATTAAACAACACGGAAGTTTTGTATGGAGCCAAATCGGGGTCATACGTTTTGTCAACCTGAAAAAATAAAATTCATTCAAACACTAAAACTTGAAACTGAAAATTTATGTTTGATGTTGATTTCTTTCAGTTAGTTCCTTACAGGGTCCGCCAGGAGGACTGCATGCTGTGTTTAGCGTCTTATCGCTTTCACAAATTATTAATATTCTCCATTTTGATGCGACACTGTCTACAACAAAAGAATTTCAAAGTTGATTCAAAAAAAATTTGAACTGAAAAAATCAACATCAAAACATACATTTTCAGTTTCAAGTTTTAGTGTTTGAATGAATTTTATTTTTTCAGGTCAACAAAACTTATGACCCCGATTTGGCTCCATACTGCTGCTCCTGTGCCCCACATCACAGCCTGAAGGATGCAGACACACAGACAGATGCTTGCAGAGGACACAGTCCTCTGATTAGTCTACACTTTTAAAAACACTTGTCACCTTCAGGTTTTGGGTAAAGTATCGAGTCCTTTCAAGTCCAAGTGAAGTCTCAAGTCACTGACGTTCAAGTCAAAGTCCAGTTGCAAGTCTTTTTACATTTTATCAGTCAAGTCGTAAGTCATCAAATTAGTGACTTAAGTCGGACTCGAGTCCAAGTCATGTGACTCAAGTCCACACCTATGTTGCCTAGACGCTGTTGCCACGACAACCTAAACAGAACTATAAACTGCACAGTGAAGTGCAGCAGGCACAGAAACTCTTGTTTGGAGCCAGTTGTTGTTTTTTTTTTATTATCGCAAACCACGATGATTCCATCAGTCGACTCTCTGCTGAAATATGACAGGCCAGTTTTGATTAAAACCACAGAGAAAAAAACACCGAAGGTGAGTCTACACCAGACCTGGGCAAAGCACGGCCCGCGGGCCACACCCGGACCTGCTTGCGTCTTCAATGGGCCCGCGGACCGTGCACACAATATTAAACAAAGGCAGCAAAAGTCAGTTATTGAGCATGGCATCACCGGTAACATCTTTCCAACCACATTGCATTTACATTGCATTGATTAAAAAAAAAATGGTCTTATTACTTATTCCATCCCTGCTGCTAAATGATCACGAGTCTTTTGGAAGTCCAGATGACATTAAACAAAGGAGGACATAATTATTTTAGTATGCACTGATGTAAATTCACAAAAAGCACCCACTCAGATGGTGTTGTAGACAATACACATTCCTGAAACATGAAATGGTTCTGACTGCAGGGACGGTCTTTGAGAGTGAGCCCTCAGCCGCCTGTGGACTCACCTGTGCTACCTGTACCTCCCAAACCCAAATCAGCCGCTGCTGAAGCCGCCGATCGGGAAATGCAGAACATCCTGAATGTCATCCTTCCACCCAGGTATAGCTCTATGCTGCTACATCACATTGATCAACAAGTGCAACCTTCGTAATATCTGCCATTACAGGGAATGGGCAAAGGATAGCCAGGTGTGGGTGCAGCAGGTGTCCAGTGCACCGTGTACAAGAGCTGACGTTATAGAGTTAGAAAAAGCCCTGGACACAAAGATGCAGCAGAGGCAGGCCAAGGACACAGGCATATGCCCTGTCCGCAGGGAGCTCTACTCTCAGTGCTTTGGTGAGGAGGCTTTCTTGATCATAGAGATCAGGATTGTATCTGTACATTTCCACAGATCCTTGTACACCATCTGATCCACCTTAATTTTTCTCTGTCTTCAAGATGAGCTTATAAGGCAGGTCACCATAAACTGCGCTGAGAGGGGTCTGCTGTTGTTGCATGTCAGAGATGAGATCCAGTCGACTCTTGATGCCTTCCGGACACTCTATGACAGCAGCATGGCTTTCGGCATAAGGAAAGCACTGCAGGCTGAGAAGGGGAAGGCTGACATGGAAAAAAGAGTAAGGCCTCCAGTTATGTTATGTTAACTAGTTTGATTGCCATTGCTAGGCAATTGCTGGAGAATCAGAGCAATTCAGAGCTTCACATCAACATTTAAAGCAATGCTTCAGCTGCAGCAATCAAACTTGCATCTTCAGGAATTTTTCTAGTTTTATATACCTTACAACCAATGCAGCATAAAAAATGTAATGAAAGGAAAGCTGTCATTTTATAATGAGTCCAGCAGAGAGCACCATTTCTTTTTCATTTATTTTACTTTAAAATAGTCACCTCGGCAAGCCTGTCAACACAACTGAGCCTTTATCAGAACCAAACAGCATGTGACTGTTTTGTTGTACTCCAAGATTGCAGATCTTGAGAACGAGATACAACAATACAAGAAGCAACTGAACGAGCAGAAAGCTCAATGTGATGCAATCGAAAAGAGAGAAGCTGAGAAGCGACAGGCGGAAGACAAGAAGCATCAGGATGAGATCCAGTTCTTGAAGAGAGCCAACCAACAGCTCAAGGTATTCACTTATGAATAAATCCAAGATATAAATATTATATTATTTATGATATATATTAATTTATACTCAAACAGGACCTGTGTTGCTTGTTCAAAGCCTTATATCTCTTGTCTTTTTTCCAGACCCAACTTGAAGGAATAATATCATCGAAGTGATGAAATTCAAGAACCAAGCTGCCATTTCCCAGTGGCTGAATTCTATCTTGTTATATTGAATAAACAAAACAAAAAAAAGCTGAGCATTATATGCAAATGTTTATTTGTTTTGACAAGTACACTTACAAAGAATTACTGCACGTTTCTCTTGAACATCAAGAGAGCAGCACACTTGTAAATGATGAACGACATGTCATTCACGAACAGCCAAGGTCCAGAGAAGGCATCAAGTGGTCACTTGATACATTAGTTTCTCAGTTACTTTATTAAAACAGGTTACACAGAGTTATTACATGTGTTGTGTTTTTATTACACTCCAGTCTAGTGCTTTGACCTTTTGGCCTTTTGACCTTCTGAGGCTGGTGCTGTGATTTTTCTGTTCTTGTTCTTGTTTTTCACATTGTGTGTTTCATAATAGCGTACACCAACTTTCTTCACCCTCTGAGCACGATCCATTGCTCTTCTCTGTAGCGATGGATAAAGAATAATGTTAGAGGACCAGGCATTCGTCTAGCACGACTACTGAGACAGGCATGTTTGATGTCAGGTAGAACAAACACTGCATACCTGTTTTGACGTCAGTCTGACCGACTTGGTGGACTCCTCGTCTTCCTCAGCTTTCCTCTTCTTGCTCCTCTGGTTTGCAGCTGAAATTGCAGAAACATTACGAAATTTTAGGTCAGCGACTGAATGTCGTGAAATCTAAACATGATAAAAATGAGGATATATAATCAATCAGTTTTTATTAATTCTAACTTTAAATTTGGTTATTCGTTTCAAATATTAACCACAGAAAGATTATTTCACCATACACAGTCACAACAAACAGCTACCTTTCTTCTGTGCTTGCCTAGCCGGTGCTGCGCGTTTAGTCTCGAGGTCGGTGAACACTTTGTCAGAAAGTGCTTTAGGTATCCTGTCCAAAGAGATAAGAAGTCAGCTGTTACCCAACAAAGCAAACAATTTGTTCTGTTGAGATGTGCTGAAATGAAAGGTAATTAAATTAGGCTCAGAGTAGATAAATAGTGGACTTGGTTCTTCGTGTGTTGAAATGCGGCAATGGAAGATGCAGATTAAAGAAGACAATAAGATGCAAAACATTATGGGAAAAGGCAGCAGACTGACCGGATTGCAGAGAAGTGCTTGGATTTGGCACGGTCCAGGAACTGCTTATACTTAGCAATCTTCTCATCCAGTTCACGGACGACCTCCCGTGAACTCTTTTTGCTATTTGCCTTGTTGCTCTCAGAGGTCAGGGGATCAGAGACCTCAACCTCTCCATCAGCTGCTTCAACACCAGTCTCTTCTTTGTCTCCACCCTCATCCTCCTCTTCTTCACTCTCTTCCTCACCATCAGTTCCACAAAGGTCAGGCATGTCCAGGTCTGGCATCTCCACAGGAATCATGTCTTCCTCACTGAACTCTGGTGCCACGTTTATCTTGCCAAAGTTTTGTCGGACATTAGACAGAATCTTCTGGACCTGCTCCTTCTGCATCTGCTGCTGTTCCTTATGCTCCTCTGAGATGGCATCTGAACTGGTTGGCTGCTCCTCCTGCACATTCTCCACTTCTTCTGATACTACATCAATTGGCAATAGCTTGTCATCCTAAAGAAATTCCAGAAATAAAAACACATAATGAGACCATTTACTGAAAAGGACTAGAAAAACTTAGTTAACTCTTACTTCTTGATCTCCCTCAAGTCCAGGTGGTTTCACAAAGAAGGGAATACGTCCTCTCTGCCAATCATTCAGCACCATTTTGGAGACTGTGGAAAGGTCTGGCTCACCCCCCTGCACAATAAAAAAAATCAAACTTAAAAACGAGTGGCTCACTTCACTACTTAAACTGACAATGTATGTGTACTTGGCAATTATATTTTTTGCTAATTAGAATCTTACTGCAGATAAAAGCTCAAATAAATTCAACACATCGGCTGTAGAGGAAAACAACGGAATTGAAACCTTAAGAAGTTTCCCAGTGCGAAACGCCAACTTCTCAAGAAAGTCTTCAGCTGAATTCCATGTAGGGATGCGGTAGGTTTTCTGAATGTATTCTGGTTTGGCTCGCTCCAGCACGGCCCCAATGTGCTCCTCTGGGTTCTTGATCTTCTCCACTTGGACCTTTGGGAGTAAAAGGAAGAAAAACGCTGAGCAATTTAAAATATGAACCTGCAACACTTCAGTTACGGGGACTGTTTGGGCTAAATGCTAAAACCTTTGATCCCCCAAAAACGTACCCTGAGGGTCAGAGATGGAGCTAGGCATTATCATTATGAAGCTCAATCCACCTTAAAGTCTTTGTTTATTGCACTCTGGCATGTTGGGGCTGTTAAATAAATGCCACATTAACAGTTGGTGGATTTTCCTAACACGGTTTTATGCTTCAGTTTTTCAGTGAATATTATTTCACCTCACCACAGTGAAATTCATTATCTGACTATTTCATCAGAGCGTGCAAAGCATCTAATCAGACAAGTCAAATACACAATGGAAAGAGACTTACCACTCCTTTCAAGACTATATCACTTTCACTGTCTTCTGAGGGGTACACAACACCAGGGCAGTCGATGAGGAAGATGCGCCTCATCAAAGTGATGTACTGCCACACCTTAAAAAAAGCAAATATGTGCAGTGGGGAAGCAGAGTTATTTTTAGGAAATGTATTTAACCTGGTCAGTACTGAAATCAGTTATGGTCCACATACTCCATATACAGTTACCCTACAAGAAGAAAGATTTAAATGGATGAGAGACAGTCACACCAGTACTGCAGATCACAAGCATGTTTGGCTTTCCCTGCTGTCACGTGTATAGCAAGAATCAAACATAAGACGGGGAATAAAGGGCTGCTGGCCACAGACCAATCATATTCATTAAATAGGTGTGCAAAAAAATCTCTCATCTGTTTTGGTCCAAGTTTGCAGCTTTGGCAAGCATGTAAGCGAAAAGATATTTCCCCTTACTCTCCCTTCAACCCTTCTTTAGACATTGGGGGTTTCAGATCCTTGTTTATTTCCAAACAGGATAGGGGAGAGGAAATTAAGGATACAAATGGTTGTTGTTCTTTTTGTTGGCTCAGGCTTCACTTACATTTTTATTTACATAGTTAAGAACACAGAGCTGACTACATTTGTTCTAGTGAGTAAAATGCATCCTCTCACCTCAAATCACCTCCCCTCCAAATCAAAATCAGTTCAGGCAATCCATTACACAACACATTAATCAGAGTTAACATCTAGTTTGTGCAAGAGAGCCAGCGCACTGACAGTACCTTTGTTTCTCCAGCGAGGGGTGCCACGTTGCAGACCTTCTTAGACCGCAGTGTGTTGATGATGGAGCTCTTTCCAACATTAGGATAGCCAATAAAACCCACACTTATCTGCTTCTTGTCTGTGTGGAGCTGTGGGAAGCAAAAAATAAAGCCAGTGCTGTGTTTCCTGCTCAGTCTGTCTTCAGTTCAGAGATTACATTTTATACAGGCAGTGGTGGAATGTAACTTTGTACTTCTTTACTACACTTAAGTAACTCTTTACATATCTATACTTTATACTTTGTCTATACTTACTTAAGTCAAAATATTAGTGCATACTTTAGACTTTCACGCCATTAACTTTTGCAGCTATTATCTTTTCTATTCTATTCTATTTTCTACTCCACTACACACAAACTACTACTCACCACACAAAAACACAAACTTAAAAGGCTTGTATGTACACAACACTGAAAAACATTTACATTACAATAAAAAACACAATCATCACATCATATTGCAGTATCAGTTCTTGGATATAGTTTTAAGATATATCTTATCTTATAAGGTATGCACAGATATAACAATAACAGTTATCAACAAGATAAGCCAAGCTGCCATGAGCAACGTCTGGCTTCAAATTCCAGTGTTTCGAGAACAATAAAGGTATTTTGGCATGACTTTCAGACCTTTAAAATCAATGTATCTCCATTGTTAACTCACAACTACAGATATTGATCCAGTTGACAAGGAAATGATGGAATACAAACCAAAACACAGAATATTACATCACTAGCACAGGAGCATGCAAATTTTACTTGATCTTTAGGATCATGACAAATCCAAAATGCTTTGATATTCTCCGTTTGAGGCTTGTGCTTACCTTTCCAAACTGCCTGAGCAGCTGGATGAGAGATCCTTTGCCAAATGAGTTGGTGAGGCTTGCATGGAAGGCCAGAGTGGGATACTCTTGGGACAAAACGGCTACCCAATGTTTCTGGGTCAAAAAAAAAGAAGAACGGTTGAGCGTGCAAGTACAGTCAAACAGTAAACCAAAGATAAACAGGCTCTAAATATCTTACCGTGACCCAGGTGGGAATGAGGTCGCACTTGTTTAGAACAAAGATCAGATGTTTCCAGGACTTCTCTTTCTTCAGATATGACTCTATGCTACTGGAGCGTGTTCCCATGGGATCACGGGCATCCAGTACTTGGATGATGACATCAGATGAGTCAATCACCTGTTACAATAAGATTGCAAAGTAGACCGACATTGAGACATTACATTAACAGAATGCACAGTGCTCAGAGGAAGCAGAGAAGGAAGAATATGATACCTTATACAGTTCTCCCCAGATCCTCTTGGACTGACCCTTTTTGAAAATCTCCTCACGAGCTTCATCCCTGGTGCAAAATGTAATATTGAAATAATATTTTAAAAGCTATTTTTGCTTCAGCAACTCACCCCATGACAACTCAAGTGTAGTGCGTAGTAACACCAAACCCAGTGAAAGACTTACCGGACCCCTGTGTCCTCAGTTACCAGGTTTTTGTCCTTGTCGGCACTGTAGCTCAGGGCTGAGGCCTCGGCTTGTTCTACAAGGTCCTTCACATCCCCCACAACCAGACTGGGCCTCTTCCTCTGGGCTTTGGGTCCAAATGTGGTCTCAAAACCCTCTGTGTCTAAAATGTGTACCTTAGAATTCTGCCATCAGAATGAAACAAACTTTTAAAAAAACATTGATGGGAACCTATTGAGTCACCGTCTGTGCAACCTCTAATTTTCAGTACAGCCCCGGTGATGCATCTCTTCCATTCACTTGAGACAGAAACACAGAACAAATACATACAGTAAACAGAGCACTGAAATATGCAACAACAAAGCCAGTAAAACATTGAAGACTCTGCCAGCACTGATCAAGTCTTCCATAACCCATTCCATACCCCTGTTGCAACACTGACAAGAGGGGTGGGCAGCAGGTTACAGGAACAATGCTGTTGATAGATTCAGGTTGCCTCTACATGACTCCCTGCTTCTTTCAAAACATAACCCACACCAAACCACAAACTCCTTTAATTCATCTTTCTTGAAACAACAAAACTCCACTGGTCATTTAACAGTCAGTCATTTAGACTGAAGAGTAAAGTTCTTCACTTACTAGAAAGAGTAAGGTCAATGCAACTGGCGACAGGTCAGTCAATAACTAGATATATCTGTCTAATTCAGGGGAAGCTAACAGTACATGGCACAAAAAAACAAGAAGAACTTTGATATCATTTGAAATTGCGTCAGTTATAGTGGAAGAGTTAGAGCCTGGAAGAAGCTAGCTTTCATGCCATGGTTGATGCCAGTACTCAGTTCACAGTGGAGCAGAGTTAGAACAGACAGAGAATTTAGGTGAGGCCTCATGTTCATCTCACCTCATAAAATGCCAAGAAACAAGCTAGTCAGGAAAAAGAACAGAGCCAGGATCCAAGTACAAATGTCAAAGCTTTATATGTCAGAACACAAAGAAAACAACTTGTAAAAAGGTGTTAATTTGCATAAACAATGCACATCTCCTCCTAAAAGCCCCTCTAGACCAACAAAGACAATCAACAAAGCTGCACAGGATACCAAAACAAGAGGTTTACTCACATGAGCCTTGACTCTATCATGCAGGAGGGACATAGGCAGTTTGCTTTGTCTCATCACCACGCGGTACGGGTCCTTCTGGACTGCTCCCATCTCTTCCTGGAACTTTTGGAGGGAAGACTGCTTGATCACGCGAGTATTTGCTGAAATATACAAGATGTAGTCTGAGTTTAGATTAGCTTATCTTTGAACACATGCAACTCCATGTTTTATACAAAAAAAACACACACACACAGTTCATTTAAATCGGTGGTGTTTAAATATCTACATAAAGTTTGATACGTGGCACAATTTTCTTTTTCTTAATTTTCTCACATAGGTTGTAATATTTGCAGCATGGCCACACTTCAGTATAAGAGACAAATCACTCTCAGTCATCCAGGTGGAGTCAACCAAGACACTACTTTGGGAATCCTCAAAATATCGCTCAAACAGTTAAACAATCCATGTTTCCACTTGGATGCAATTTTATCATGCACTAACAAAACACCTAAACATGAACACATGTAATAATAATTCACAGCAATCATCTGCAATATCTGCTGCTGTCACATGGACTAACAAAAAGAGTGTATACTCACCAAACCATTTGATGTTAGGTTCAACTCTGGCTACAGTCCCTGGAGCTACTGTGGATTGGTACTGTAGAGGTTTGATGACTTTTCCATGTTTATTACTGGAGACAAAACATCAGCATTCAGCATGGAAAAAGCACTTGGAACTTAGAACATCTATTAATCAGTTCTCATTAGAGTGAGAAAATGTTTTATTATTATTAATTACCATCTCTGCTTTTGTCTGTACATATTCAGACGTTTTATAGTGGCTCGATCCCTCATGTTGTTCCCTCCAGCACCCTTTGGTCGATCTATTAAAAAAGACACGCAATTTATTTTTTAAAATTCTTCAACAACACACTGCTAACACACACCTGCTAATGCCAGCTTGGTATTCAATAATAAATATATGTATGTTATATACTAGATGATAATTACAGCTTATGTATACTATAATATTGTATGGTATAATATATAAATGCGTACCATATATATTTGTGTGTGTATATATACACAATATATATACACAATAGTACACATGAAAAAAAATATCCACATGCAATACATTTTTTGTTTAGACAATCATTTTAAAGACCGTATTAGGGGGTGCTTATGTACCAAGATTTTTAAGCAACATTTTTGCTGTAGAGCTATTAATACAGACAGTCAAAATCTTAATTAAACAGACATTTTCCTTAAGACTGAGTGGTTGACAGTTTAAGGGCAAAGTCTGCCCTTACACTGTCCCGTAGCGACAGATGACTGTTGTCTGCTTAGTAAACACTCCGACACTTAACAAATGCAGGCAATGTTAATCAGCAGTTTAATACCAAAGCGTTAAATATCCCAGATAAGGCTCTCTTATATCGGCTAGCTGTTAGCACTGGGTGTAAACAAACGCTGTGGCTAATGCAGGTTTAGCTCACCGGGGTTGCTGCTGGACGACGAGGGGTTTATCGTGCTTTTCCCCTTAAACCGAGGTTTTACCATTTTGACCACTTAGTTGATAAAACCTTCCGCGGATAAAAAAACAAAAAAAGTTTGAAGACAACAAGACGGAGTGTGAAAGCTGAAGGTTTGTTGCTGTTATTCGCCTTCAACTCGCTGCTGTACACACTACACGTGTCTCATGCTGAACCCGGAAGAACGTCATCAACGGAGCGACAGCAACAACAACCAATCAGAGAACGCCCTGCGACCAACAGGAGCACCGAGCAGAGGCTGTTGTAATTGTGGCTCAGTAAAATACATCTATGAGTTATGGTGTAAACATTTTAAAAGTAATTTATGAGGTGAGACCGCATTAGAAATGTGAAAAGGGGGCACTGTAGATTTATTTTGACAATTAACGGTATATTTACAGGAAAAACGAGTGAAAGTGGTGTCATAAAATATATCAAGTCAAACGGCTGTCACAATAAAACTCAGACAAGCTGGATAAAACAAAATGTAGACCTAAATTATGACTCTTCATGTTAAATGCTGCATTGCTATACTCTATTTATTCCAGAAGAGGGTGCAACATAATTTGGATTAGAACACTGCCACACACCAACATGACCTGCTGAATACCGAGCCCCATGCTGACATCAGAACTTCTTTACCTGAGCAGCTGCTGTCTATGCTGAATGATAAGGGTCACGGGAGGATAAGACCCATGAATTTGGGGTGCTTTAAGGATATTAGGCATACACATGTGTACATGAGTGCAATTTATTATTTAATATGTGTTTATTTGTATATTTTAAATGTTCTGCCCCCACCCTGATGTGAAGATCTAAAATAATTCATCATTTACACACTTTCAGAAATTACTTACTTTTACAATTGCTTTTTAAAAAAATCTTTCATAATTGTCCTTATAGCTGACTTCACTGTATACAAAGTAATATTATCATATATTTATTTTAAAGTAAATTGACTTTCAGGTCATTCTCAACCATTTCACACTGAAGCCATGTTAACACAGAACCCACCTGAAACCACAGTATATGTTGAGCCTATAGGTGTGATGATGCTGCCTTCACGGTGTGTACTGTTCATTACACAGGGGTGGCTCAGCGCCAAAGGTAGGCAAGTTCATAGAGACTCTTGTCTGGAGAGGCGCCATCCAGTATTCAGTTTATACAGCAGGGAGGCTGAGGAATGTTCTCTGTTCATTTTCATACGGATGAAATTGGAACTGACTGCATCACCATCCACTGCAATAAATGATTTCTTTTAAAAAAAGGTAATTTATTTTTCTTCTTTGAGCTGACGTCCAAGGAAACAGAAACAAAGAAACTGTTTAGTTTGCAAACTTCCATTTTAAAATGCACATATACTGATTTCAGTGATGCTAATGATAATGTCCTTGTTATTTACAACACAAAAATAACAGTTTAAAGTAGTATTTTTTAGTTTAACTGTTAACGTTGACTCTTCAATTTCTGCATGTACAGCGGCTTTTCACTACCTTTTGCAGCTTAAACATGCCACTGAATATGAATGTGTAATGTCTTCAAACAACATATCATTCTGAAGAACTGGTTAAATTTGACTAAAAATCTAAGTTTTCTTCATAATAGCTGTCTTGTAATGTAGTTTCCCCTCATAAAAAACCCATCACCAGCTCGCCTCTTCAGTCAGAAGAAGTGCTGAACACAGTGTGTACTACGTACTCTCACTCATCTTTCATCGGAGTGAATATAGGCTATATTTTGTCTGTCCTCACGCACGTATTTGGTGGTTGTACATTTTACAGCTGCTAAACCAACAGGTTGGCTGAACTTCATGTGACCTCCTTTCTTGTGATTTGCATGAAAATGTTCTTTAGCTTAAGTTGGGCAAAGCACCATGCCACCACAAAGAGAACTAACAGATTTTGCATGTAGGAATTCAGACAAGGATCGACCATGCATCCACCATCTGTGACAGACTAACCACAATTTATGTGCAGCAGGGAAAGCAGCATACTTATGCAAAAGCTTATAAGCGAAAGTACAACTAAAAATAAAGTCTATATCAGTCCTAGGTCAGGACGTATCCACTCATTTTAGTAACGATTACATCAGCCATTTATAAATTACTACCTGAGTTTATTGAGAGCGCATTAGCAGTTTGTTCCTTTTCTTTTTTTTCTATTTAGGGAGCAGTTTTTTATTTCTTTGTTTTTACAGCACACAATTCACCAAATTTTATAGACCAATATAACAGGAAAAATGTTGAAAACCCTGCTGGAATAAAAACAGTTGACACAAAAGGTGAAAATTTACCCTTTTGTCTCCACTTTTTCCTTTTTTGTGGAGCAGGAGCACTGGTGAGAGCCAAAGGTTGGAGTTTCAGCATCCATCTTTAAGGCACATATTCAATCAGCCCATCAAACTCCACAGTTTGTGACTGACAGCCCTGGAGATAGGGAGCACGGTGTCAGCAGTTAGCACCAGAACACCACCTGTGTTTAATATGCTTACGGCTGAACCTTGTGCAGATTCATACCTCGGCCCCAGCATGTGTCTTACAGATTGTTATGTTTTCAGCTAGTTTTTCATTCCACAATGAAGTAAATGATGAGATGGGAAAAAAGACATATTTTTTCAACATGATGATATAAAGAGCATCAAAAGGAGAAGAGATGTTTTAACTTTAAACCAGGAATAACACCTGCTTAAGGTTTATTGATGTTTTTGATTTATTGAATGATTTTTCTCCACAAACACATGTATTAATCTCAGGATCATCTGCTGCTTTTGGAATAAAACTTAAAAAAAGAGGTGCCATAAGAATGAAGAGAAGAGGAAAAATGTTTAACGGAAAACTGTGAAAATCTAACAGTGGGCTCACAACAGTACCAAACTCACAGAGGGTTGTAAAACAGCAGCACCAAAAATATAAAACACATAAACAATACAATTAAGCTATTACTTCCTCACTGTAGCTCTCTGAGGCTATAATATGCTGTGGCAGGAATTACAAACATTTGCTTTAAAACCCACTCCACCCCACATCCACCAGATGCAAAGGATTTTGAGTGGGTAAAGTAAGACAGCAATCAGTAAAACAGGGTTAGTGTGACGGATCTTCAGCTGCGGTGCGTTGAAGCCTCCACGTAATTGCTCACGTGAATGTGTGCATCTGTGGATTATATTTCAGCCTGGCTCACTTGAGGCGTCTCTGCTTTGAGTCAAAATTGGAACACCGGCTAGATGATAAAGTGCAGACTCCGGTGGGTCTGACTAAACAACAAGAGAAAAATTGATGAAGGCCTAAAGGGCGCTCCTCCTTATAGCTTCACTGTTGCAATAGAAAGCCGACATTTGTGCTGAGAGGGTTGCAGAGCAGCTACTGAAGGCCAAAGGCTGACACCCCCGGAGTCATGAGTCATCGATACATTCTGCGAAAAAGAAAAGAGGCTGTGATAATGCAGTCTCATAACTCCTCAGTAAAATGTCCTGTGACAAGGCAAGGCAAAGCAAGCTTTATTTATATAGCACCATTCATACACAAGGCAATTCAGAGTGCTTTAGATAAGATGAAATCACAGAATAAAAACATTTTAAAACATCAAATTAAGAAGGAAATTAAAACCATAAAAAGAATAGAATCATAAAAAAATATCAAATAAAATCAGGATGATTAAATGAGAAGAGTGCAGTTAGGACAGCAGTCAAGAAATTAGAAGAACGCTGCAGTAAACAAATGTGTTTTCAGGCCTGACTTAAATAAAGTGACATATTACTCATAAAAATAAAATATATAAAAACATCTAAAGGTTGCTCTTGTCACTGGAAAAAAAAAACGAATCTCTGCCTAATTTTTCTCACAGTTTGCTTTAAAATTATTATCTATACTCATTGTTTTCATCAACACACTTACTTAAAAGAAAAAGTGCAATAAAACACAGACAAAACAAAACAAAACGTCCACCATCTTAGCATGTTAGCATGCACAATTCCTAGAGAGTCTTTGAATGTGAGTCCAGAAGACATTTTGAAAAATTAAGATCCTGTTTACAAATTTTGGAGTCTGAAGAGCAAAGCCCTCCTAGCAGCTCTCCTAGCAGCTCTCCTCTTCAGATAACACCCACACCTCATTTATAAAATCTGAATTGGCGATTAAAGAGAGAATAATGACAAGTGAGAACTATGAATCATGAGACAAATGAAAACCTAATGTTGGAAAAACCCAGCTGCAGATGAAGTGATGGAATATGTTGTTTTCAAACAGAGTATGCTTCACTAATGCGTAATATCCTCTTCATCTATTTCCACTTATTTAACTCACAACTTGTCGTGGCCACAAGTTTCACACCACATAAATCATAGCATAATCTGTTGGCAGGGACCCTTGGGAGGCGCTCGCAGAGCCCTCTAATTAATGGTGTTTATGTGCACTAATCTGTGGCATGTAAACCACCATTTTAGGCCGAGATAAGCCACAATAAGGTTAGAATTGATTTCTGTGTGATCTGTGCAGGTTGTACACTCATTGAACTTGGTTACATACATCAGTTTGACCTTTTAATTTGATAATTTTCTAGACGTCACTGAGAACCTCAACATTAAAACAAATGAAAAGACTTTTACAAGATTTAACTTAGGCATTGCTCCGTTTATAGAGATTTACGCTTAATCACTTCATCCATAATCACTTTGCAATCCCACTGCCAGGCCTCCAGGTGAAGGTAGTAACTCAACGTGGTTTATGGAAAATGGAGTTTTACAAGAAGTCATTTGGTTACCTGAAACTGTTTTAAAAACACTTTTGGTTAGTATTTTGCATGATAAGATTGATATCTCTTGCAAAACATCTGGAAACAATTGGAAGGAATTAGACCTAAAAGGTCTAAATAACCACAATTTAAAGAGATTTTAATGGAACAACGTTAAGGGCTGCTGTAATGGTAAACCACAGCACATGACAGACCCAACAGAGACAGGCTTGTGTCTCCCAGTTTCTATGACAACTACAATGAAGAGCTTTCCCACACTTTTAAAAGACACAAAAAAGTTGAGGCTTGTCTGTTTTCCTGATGCCTGAAATCATCCTTTTCTGGTGGTCTTACATGTCATATTAACTGCACAAAAAGGCAAGAATGCAACTTATCCTGTGGTGTTTAACGGAACAATAAAATGATTACATTCTGATAACAAAAATATGTGTGTTAAGAGTTTCTCAGAAACTTAATACTAATCTTAAGTGAAATGCAAGAATGCTCCCCCTTCTGTAATCTTGATGTACCAAACCCTCTTGGTTGCTGCTTGAGCACTTGCTCAAAGAAGCTGGCAACAGGTCTGTCTCTAGTTCATCCAAGTTAAACACACTCCTTTCACTCCAAAGTCCAAAGATGAGCTGCCATGGAGTCCGGGGCCTTCTGTGCAACATGCCTGTGCATCTGGTTTGCAGCACCAGCTTGACCTTGCCAATACAGGGTGTTTGTGAAAACAAGGTTTTTACTGCTACTACACTCAGCGTCAGAAACAGGACAATGGGCTCACCGTGATGTAAACTTGAAGGGTCAACTAAAAATAAGTGTTGCATGGCAAGATTTGGGTGGGCTGTGTGCCACTGTCCTTCTTGCCAACAATTTTCCCCACTTGAATCGAAATAGTGTTCATTGGAGGTGGGCACCACCATGGCTCTCTCTTCTCGCTGCTTGTTTTTCTATGGCTCACCAAGGCAGCTTGTCTCTTGTGTTTATCTGCTGCCCTTTCAATTAGATAGGGACAACAGAGAAGCCTATTTTGACAGAGGTCTGTGTCACCTCAAGGCTATGGTTGCCACTGCTGAGGTCATGCTATGAAAGGGAAATGGAGCACTACTGTTTCCCCTGAGCACTCTGAAACACAAGTGATTACACTGACTGATCTGTCAAAAGGATCCTGGTTGGAGAGGATCAAAGGCAGCCTGGAGACCACCTGGAACCTCTCTTGGCAGTAGAGCTGGCCTGTAGAGGAAGGAGACGGTCTGGGAAAACGAGCAGAAGCTCTGTGCCTCTCATTCCCACCCTGATCTTCGTGAGAACACTGGTACTTTGAGTAAAGGAACTCCTTTACTTCCAATGTGATTTTCTAAGCTTTCAGTGTCACATTCAAATAATTGAAGATTAGTGATCGGGGAGAAGAGGCTTCATTTCAAAGACAAATTGGAGAACCCAGGAAATCTTGGCTTCACTGATCCGTAGCCTTACTCTGGCGATGAAGGTTCAACAATTGATATCTATGGCCTTGGCATTCTGGTAGGTCCTGTTGGACCCTCATGAAAGGTGGACAAATTAGTTAGGACTTGGCAAAAATTAAATAAATAAATAAAAATTACACCCCACATACCCAACATAATGTATTCATACTTCTAACTTCTATGCATTTTTTTCACTGAAAACAACAATATTCCAAAAGTATAAATCACAGCTCAAAAAGAAAAATGGCATTTCCAATTTCTCCACCCTGAAGTGCATTAAATGCTGTGAAAAAGAAGAAATATGGAAAATACAGTAAATCGCAGAGGGATGTAACAAGAGTAAGTAAAATGTTGGATCAATTAGTTTCTAAATTCCTATCTATGGGCCAGTAGTGCGGTTTGGCGGACACATTACTCCTCTCTTACCCTATGACAAACATACCCAAATGTGTACTCAGCACAACAAGACACATTCGGTGCCGAATCGCAGGGTGGGTCTAAATCGCAACATTCAACTCTTTACATACTTGTCAAATAAAAACGAAAAGATTGGGATAGAAAATCCTCTCAGTGGTATAAAAATATGTCTACACATAAATTGATATTGCATGCACAGGCAATATTTTGTACATATGGCAGTGATATACATGGTCTTTACATGTCCATGAAAAATCTATTTGGTGTGCTTATTAAGGTCATACGCAAACTGTTAAGCAGCATACTGACTACATTTTATTTTGGTTCAATGCCTTTTTTTGGGGTCTGTTGCTACGCATGAAGTTGTGTTCCATATTTTCTGAGCAAAGACAATAAAAGTGAAGCAGCAAGTTCATTAATCCATGAATCCAGGAAAAAGTCAGTCTACCCAAACTCTATAAAAGTGAGATTGCTCAGACTAATAGTTTTGTTTGTGTCTGTTTCCATTGCATCCACCCATGACTCTGTGGTAGATAGTGAGCTAGGTTTGTGTTACTGAACATCAGCGGAAGTAAATGCATAATTTACTCTTGAATTACCAGTGGAAAACGACATGGTGATATTTGTTTCCATTAGCTTGGGTTTTTAATTATCTGTGTCCCACATTGTTTTTGGATGTAATTGTTTCCTAACCGCGTGTCCTTGGCAGAAAAGAAAATGTCAAAAGGTTCAAATGTTACCTTTAATGGATAAATCAGATGAGAATAAGCATCGGGGCAAGTTACCACTCCAACAAGTGGCAACCAAAAGAGACAAGACAAGGCAGCAAGTCCGGTGTAGAGTTTGGTACTAAAGTGCTGTACTGGTCCTGCATGCCTATATATATATATATATATATATATATATATATAAAAATATATAAATAATATTTACTCTACACAAAGATGTAATGATATTCACATATGTGTCAGGAGTATCTATTCTGCATAGACAAGAACTGCACACTATCAAAAGTAATAATATTGCTATCTTAAAAAATGACATATGTATAAGTTCTGCATAAGATTTATACTTCATTTGTATGTACAGCTTAGTCAGAATGTTACGTGGCATTAAACCTGCAGAGTTTTCTCAAGTTTATCATTATGCAGTCCAATTGTCAGAAGCCACAGCTCTTCTGCTTTTCACGGGATAAATCTGGACTGACACGCAATCTAAAACATCATAAACAAATTTGTGGCATGCTTGGCTGGAGCTCAGAGTACGGTCCACAAAAATGCAAAAACAATGATTTATACAGCCAAGGCCCCCCGACCTGAGGCCAGAAACAACTTTTTGGCACCTAGTCAGATTAGTGAAATGGCAGTAGAAGAAGGGTAGATTAAATTGGAACTTAAGTATGGTGAGAAAACCTCACTTGGATTTTAATTGACTACTTTGTGTTGTCAAAAATAGTTTTAACCATGATAAGCGGCTCATTGCTGGCCCCCTGCCACAAGCTATATGAGCTCTGAAATATTGGCTTTGACAGGGGAGAGTTAGGATAAAGAGCCAACCTGCGTCTGTCTCCAGGAGGAACTAAACCTGAGTCTGAAGGAATGTTCCAGACCATAGAGAGATTCTGTAGTGCACATCAAACATTAGACGAGTAGACCACTGTGAAAGGATTATTAGTTCCCATGTAGGTCCATGTGGCCCCCCTTTTAATTCTCTGTATTTGACTCTACTCCTTGGGTCCAATGAAACAGCACAATTAGGTTTTGCTCTTACCTACATGAATGCAAAAGTTGATTGCAGATGCTCTCAAGAACACTGAACTGGACATTGGTTGTTTAAGAGCCTCGTCTTTCCTCTCTAGTTGTTTCAGTTTGACCTGACCTGATGAGAATAGAACAATTTGGCTGCGGTTTTGGTGCTGAGGCAGTCCTATAGCCAACCTCAACACTCTCTCCATGGTGGGCTCGAGGACCTGTAAATTACACAAGCTTGCCCAAATCCCGTTTTTTGATGAATTGACCGACTCTAATGGCAGACAAACAGTGGATTTGGCATCACCCTGTCTCACTGCGCAGGGTCCCATAAATTTTGCACTAGTTTTTGCTGTTACTGAGGTCAATCTGCCTTTCTCTTTCTCCGTCTGTCTGTAGGATGAGGAGAGATGAAGGTACTCAGCTTGCCTTTGTGTTGTTCTGCAGTGGGGCAATGTTGCGTTGAAACCTTTCCCAAATCCTGGACCTTGTAGCCTATTTATGGGCTCTTTCATGCCTCACCTACTTTCAAAAACATTCCATCATTTGTGCACCATTAAGTTTGGTGTAGATGGATGTGTGATTCCCTAGATCACTTTTTCCAGTCTCCCAAACTTGGATGCAATTTTGACACGTTTGTGACTGCACTTCTCCTTTGTGGTCACGCGATTTGTTAGCAAGCTAACACAAGATCAACAAAATTGACATTTTTAGACAGGATATGCTTATTATAGCTGTCCATATACTGCATGATTGGGGAGGACAAAGAAGTTGATGTTGCGGGAAAATACAGCTGAATGGCCAGACAGTCATAAATATCATCTACTCTGGCGCATCATCTGTTCTTAAAATCTGTGTCTTGAAGCTCTGCAAACATTTTTACAACCATAAGGTAGAGGAGGAAATGGGTCTTATTTCATGACCTGAAATACACTTTGTTTATGTTGTTTAGATCCAGTCCCTGGAGTCACTTAATGCAGGGGGATGGGACCTTCTAAGCAGTGTGTCTTTTTCTTGGGTCTTTTCTAAAACCACACTTGGCCTGCTTCACTTAACATGCGCCTCCATTGATTTGTTTGCCATTTCAATAGTTAAACAGCTGTCCATCCAAATAAGTAAGTTACACTGCCCAGCTCCCTGGGCGGTGTACATTGATAGCTTTGGCCTCGAAACTCATAATTATTATACTGTGGCATTCATTTTTATATACTATATACAATATTATACAGGGCCTCTGGATTAGTATTGTTGTTGTGACTATGGGGCCATGAGCTCTTCTCCTCCTCCTCTCATTTTGCAGATATTCCCACTGTTCATTTGCTCCAAGGTCTTTTGAAACCAAATGCAGCAAATATGCCCAGAGGTTTTCTGTGATTGATCAAGATATGGCAGGTCTGCATTTGTTGTGACAGTAATTGGACCAGGGGCACAGTTTGTGGTTCTTCAGTTGCTGCAGGGTAGATTTTTTTTCTCTCTAATGTATTTTTTTTATTTTTAAAACGAGTCATCTGAGATCTCTACAGAATTTCAGAAAAATGTTGGACATGAATTTCCTAGACTCTGATGGCGGGTGCCTTTTTGTGCAAACTACATCATTTCTGTACTAAAATGAAGAAAAGTCAGAGGAAGGAAAGCTTTTTGAATAAGAAAAGGGATGAGTTTTAGTGTGCGTATATGGATTGGTGCGTCTTTGCCTCTGCTTCCTCATTCCCATCCCACTAAAACCACATCTGGAAGGGATCAGCTGGAGACCATGAAAAATTAAGAAGCACTTTAAACAGCAAAATATTTAAATTGAGCGAGCAGATAGGATGTGTGAACTACACCTCCTTGCACTAGAGGAATGTGGAACTGGAGAATCAGTGGAATGTACATCCCTCGTCTCCTCTCTCTCACTGCATCGCTTGTACAGTACAGGATGTTACATAATTTCAAATCTGCTCCCCAATCTAAATGGATATAGTGTGCTCCTTTTATATATACATTTTATTAGTATGTTCCAAATATAGTCATAGAGGTTTTATTTCTACATTTATGTATCTCACCACTTTCCACAGTTATCTTAAACAGCCAATGTCTGAGTTCTAGCACAACAAATGTACCGGTAGATTTTCTTTAATAATTAGTTTTATCTGTGAGAAGAGAAGCAAAACTTTCGTACATAGCTTATTAGTGTTTTTTTTACTTATTTTAAATTATTATTATAAATATTATTATTATCAATTATTTCCAAATTTGAATTCTGATTGTTTAAGGCCTGAAAAATGATGCCGTTTCAATGTTGGTTTAAAGGTGTGTTCTTTGCACACTACGATTTCTCTGGATTGGCCGAGTCCATGATTTGTTTCCAGTTTACCTCAGCAGCTGTGAGATGCTTTGGGTAAACAGCTTTTAGGTTTAAGGTACAACAAACATCAGCCCTTTTTCATATTTCTAAATGATTTCTTAAGATTAAAACTAAAATTTGAAAGTATAGGGGAGAAAAATATAAATATAGCAAGCCCAACCTTTAGGTTTCCTGTTGAGAAGAGGCTATAAAAATTGTCAATTCCCCAACCATTTTCCACCATGTTTTCATGTCCATATTAAACTAGAATATTCAGATTTAACAGTTGTCCAAAATGTATTCTTTTAGCGACCAGAGGAAGAGTGGAATTCACTGATGCATAGCGACCACCCTACAGATAACATCAGTCCTCATGTATGCTAAAGGAAGCACAGGGTCAAAAGTCTGCATACGCAACATGTAAGATTGCTATTGCAGTCTATCAAACCCACGTTACAGGATATTAAATGTTGTCTTTAGCAACAAAATAGTGGCTCCGTTTGAAACAGCTGGGATGAATTTGAGGAAACCAAGATCAGCGTCCTATTTGTTGTTGTTCTTTTGTGTGCTTTTCATTGATGTCCCAGTCTTCTTGTGTTCCTCCTAACTCAGTTTCTGCATTGATTGTATCTGTTCAGTCCTATCTCTCAAACAAAAAGTCCTCTATAGACGGCTGTCACCCCACTCTATATGTGAGGCATGTTATAATGACCACAAACAATGTTTGTTCAATCTGTGAACAACCATTCTTGGGAACATTAAACAAGGTTACATGTGTCTGAAGTGGCCCAAAGTCTCTTCAAATTTATATCTGTAGAAAAGGCAAACATAAGAGCTGACAATAAGGTATTTGTCTTAAAGCACAAAGCAACAGGGGTGCATCAAATGTTCTGTGCTCAACATCAAATGTTGCAACCACAGCGATGGCATCCTTCCTGCATACTTTTCCCAAACTTTCATTTAAAACACACTCGTTTTGATTTATAGGAATTTCAAGCCTGTAACATATCTTTTGTTACACAAACTGATCTTTTGGTTCCTCAACAAAGCTTCACTGGAATCCTCAAATTCTTTTCCTAAGTAATCAGTTATTTGATCCTCCATAGGGTCTGTCTCCTACTGCAGTACTTGAGCTCAATTATTGGGCTGTGAGCAATTTGTAGACAGTTTAACTGACTCTTGAGCCCTTTGGGGGAAACTGAATCTTGTCAGATTTTTTTTGTTCCACTTTTCTTTTCCTTCCCTTCACTTGTAAACTTGCATACAAATCAAATCAGTCATTTTTCTGAGGGGTCAATTAGGAGTTGTTACGCCAAATGTGGCGTGTTTGTTAAAGGGTCTTGGGGGGGTACGTCTGTGTGATGTGTGAGGAGTTCATATGGGGTTTTGAATCATTGTGTTTATTGCACAGTGACATGCTAAATTGCTAGAACATTCTGATTTCCAACCTTTGTTTTACTTCTACAGGTGGAATCCAATGAATGACTTTGCTACCATTGATCTTTTTGCAGGAGACACATACATGTTCAAAGAGTGGGTCTGCAGTGTATGGATGACTTATCTATTTCTAAAAACACTTACACACATGTGTGTGCTGCACTACAACACATCTGGTAATAGTTTTCCTACTCTGCCCTTGCGTGACACACCTGTAGCTTTATTAAAAGTACCTTCTTATACAGAAAGATATGACTGTGCATCTAAATGTAAAGACAATGTCTGGTGGTGCTCTTTACTTTGTCTTTACACAACAGGAGTGGATTTATTAGGAACTTAAAAAGTCTGTTTGACATGTCCAACCCATTCAAAAGAGAGAGAAGCCACAAGACAACAGTACAGAAGAGGGAAGACCATGTAAAATAAAAGACAGAGAGGAACTTTTTCCCCTTCACTGCCTGAAGAGACACCACCACCAATTACAAAATTCTGTTCTTGTTTAACAGTGGCCGAGAAAATCGTGTAAAGAAGCTATTACAACCATGTTGAAATAGTATTGGAAAATTTCAGAATGTTAATATTTCAGGTCAGGAAGGACCAAATGAAGTCTATGAGGCAAAATGTTGAACAATAAGCAAAGTCTTTTTTCGAAATAAACCTAAAAAAAATACAAAATACAAAATCAACTAACTAAGGCAGCAAAAGTAACAAAACAATACAAAGAACTAAGTTAAAGAACACAGAGAGTACACAGACAAGCCAAATGACATGTGAGACCCTGGAGAAAATACGGGAGTAGAGCAGAGAAATCAACGACGTCAACAAACACAGGCCGAACTGACAAAGACAAAGCGGAGCACAGGACTTACATACCTGAAGGAAAACAGGTAAAACACTTTAGGGTGGGGCAAGCAATCACAATGGCAGGACAAACAGGAAGAGGTAAAACATACATTTCAAAATAAAACAGGATACACAAGGAAAATCTTAAGAGGCAAAAACTATATAAACCAGAAAACTCAAGTAAAAAATGCAACAGAGCTCTGGTTCATGACACAAAAATGTCTTTAAAAATAAAGGGAGAAACACTTACCAATTTAAATGTCCTAAATAATTGAGGAATCTTTGATATAAAACCCTACAGGTCACAGGTACAGGCTACCACAAAAGTTAAGCCTGTGCCGGTGTGTTTTTCCTATAAATGTGTTGAAAAGTGTATTTATTGAACTAAGGCTAAAAGAGTTGTTTCAGATGTTTTCAATTCATCAGCCAGATTGGACATCTGTTCCTGGCACAACCGAGACAAGGACTTAACTTACAAAAATGTGTTTATTTTGGAATGTGTTTTCAATGGCCTCTCCAATCCTAACAAGTTGTCAAGTATATGCAGCAGGCAGGTAAATTGCACAGCGCTGCCTTCAGACCTGTTCAAAGATGTGATCACAGTTTCAGGCAAAGAAACATCCTTTCACTTGGACTGAAAACTGAAACAAAAGCACTTTAAAATGCATTTTATTGCAATTTCGAGATCCTAAAACGCAAAGCCTCATCACAGAAAGAAAACATGGGGCTTGAAACTGTTTTCCATTCTGAAAGAGAGCGACAGTGCTTATTTTATTATATTAATACAAAAAAAGAGCTACATGGAGCAGTAAAATGTAATTTCATGGCTTATAAAGAGTGCTGTGTTGGTCTCTTCTCTTATTGGAGGGCAGATGAGACTCCTCACCTTGTGTTGTTAAGAATGGTCTGATGCCCAGTCTGCTGGTTAGCATAGTACAGGATATTCCTGCCACAGTGCATAAATGCATTTATTTTTACAGTCTTACAAACTAAACACTACTGGAGTGCAATGTACTAATTATCTATCATGTTTTAACATGGAATTCAGTTATCACTGATGATCAGTGGGCGCAGAAAACAAAGGAACAGACAGGAAAAATATAACTATCAACAAGAGAGGAATCATTTAACCCAAATTTAGGTTTGCACCCCACATCAGAGAAAAGCATTAGTGTTAGTCACAGCTCCACAAACACATACATCTCTTTGCTTCATGAGAGGGGCCATTTCCGTACCACAATTCATTCCTTATCACCACATTATCAACAAAGCGTGAGTAGGGGAAGTGTTTCCTATGATTAACAGCTGACAAATGAAATATTGTGCAAATTCCACAGGTGCTGTTACACAGGAGAAGAAATTCTGACAGTTAAGGCCCTTTTTACAGTCCTGAAAAAAGCTTATATATATTTGGTATTATGAATATGATTTGTCGTATTTAAACATGCTTTCGACATGGCTCTGTACAGGCCACAGCTGGAACTTGATGCACGGACACATTCGACACATGCATGATATGATATAAGCCTAACGACAACATGTTTTTTTTGTATTTGGCAGGCCAAACCAAAAAGCTGAAAGATTTGTTGGGGCGCATACTGGCAGATAATTAAATCTACATCAAGTGGACCATAGCTGATAAGGCCAGAGGAGCTGACCCTGCTGCCAAAGCACAAGAAGGCTTCAGACCAAACATGTGGGACTCTCTCTGAGTATCTATCCACTCAGGAGCTCCCTTGAGAACAACCTTGAGGGACTATTATTCTATTCTTAATGGCGTAATAGGTGGATTCAAGGTAACATACAAACAACACACAACAACGTTTCATGTAAGCTCAGTCAAGCCTGGAGGTCAAAGCTGGTCTATTCACTAACCAAGAACCTTTCCGTGATTTCCTTCCAACAGGGACACAAGAATGTCACATTAATTAATAAAGGGAAATTAAAGGACAGTCTGTGACGATCAAAGACAAAAGATTAATGAATGTAATTTTGTGCCAAACTATTTTTATTACATCAAAAAGACTCACCACAGTCATTACAATTTACTTTCTGGAGATCATTAAAATGTGAACAGAATGTCGTGTCATTCAATAATTCTAAAAAAATAAAACTTTGACTCTGATGTGAAGTGGTGGAAGGACCGACTGACATTGCCCCGTCAAAAATAAAATGAATGAAGATAACTGTTCGTGTCTAAAACCACAATGTTTTTTTTCCTGAGAGTTGATCATGTTGGAATACATTTGGCTACTAATTAATCATCTCGTGTCAACTTCAATAAACAACTTTGTGTATTGTTATGGTTGTTTCTGTGAGTCATATTATTATTCCTGTTTTTAATGTCCAGGCAGAGAGACTGAATTAAGGAGACTTTGTCACGATTGCTCTACTCCAAGACCAAAGAAAGTCAAGAAATTCAATTATTTTAGCTTTTAATACTCGCCCACTGTTAAAAATCAAGGAGGTCTTAATTGGCAACACCATCCCAGTAACTGGTCCCTAAACAGATCTCAAGTGCTTCAGGATGATATATTTCTTATCCAGAGTTAACTATAAGCATCCACACCAGTGGGAAACACCCCACTGTGTCCTGCCAATTCTTTAATGAACACAAGGCCGCTGACACAAGTGATTTTTTACGTGGATTTTCTTCAGTTCTTATTTTGTGTGGGATTAAAACAAAATGTGGGATTCCCACAGTCACTGAACTAGGAAACATGGTAGCGAGAAATTCACCAAATAAGGCAGCTGAAAAAAAAATACTATTTAATATATTCACCACTAACAGCAGGTAGAAATATATATAAAACAAAGATATTGACAATATGTGACAAGTTAAAGTCCTTTAATAGCTGCAGATGTGTTTATTTCATCTGGATGCAGCCCTATAAAAGATTTATGGTGTGTCAGTGGTTTTTACAATTTGATGATGGCTGGAAATGTGCAAGACATCCGCCACAGCCGACTTCAAACAGTTACATGCTGTTATGATTTATATTGTGGGCAATAAGTACGGCAGTAATATTTGTTAAACAGCATTTTTACTTGCAACAAAAGTGTTTTTACAAAACTGTGTTTTTGACGCACACACTAAAAGGTCCAAAATATCAGATGCACCCACTGCTAGTGTGATGTGGTCTTCACATGGCCTAATGCGTGACCCCATCTTGTCTTATATCAAGTCTAATAACTGCTGTAATATACATGGACGTCTCCAAAATGTTTTCTCTTTTTTGACTGCACCAAATCCGAGTGGGAATACTGCTCTGTCTGTTGGAAAGCTCTCTGATCAAAAACATTGATTTTACAGAAGTTTCATCAAAATGTCTCTGCAGATCTATTTTGTGAGGGGTCTTTCCACATTTCCCACAGCCATGGACGTGTGTCCTCAATGTTCCCTGAAACACAGTTCATCTCTAATGAGAGCAGTTCCCAGGCATGGCTCACAGAAACCATGGTGAGCATCAGACCTGTGGCTTCTGGTTGCCGTTCAAGTTAACGGAGGGGTGGGGGTTACATAACTGACTACAATTTTGTCAAGTCACGCAAGGCAATCCAATGTCTTTGAGCTGACATCATCCGGCCATGCCAGTGGGGATTTTATTTAAAGAAAACATTCTGTTTTTGTCCAGTTATAGGTTGTTTTCTTGCATGTTTCTGGTCAAGCAGCAAAGCAGCCCATTTTCTCAAATCCCACAGCTGCTCTTGTCTTCCAACTGTCCAACTCTACAAGCCATCCAGCTTATCCAGCTCTCAACACTGAAACTAACATGATTTGTATGAATAATTTCAGAACTCTAGGCTCTTTGATGAGCAGCACAACAGTGATGCAAGTAAACCAAATGCATGGACACTATTCTCCCTTTGATCACACCTGTGAGAGGTTTTCTATAGATTTATGTTAAGCTGACGAACTCTATTTCGTATTTCTGGATACATGTAGATACAGGATATCTCAGCTCAAAACAAATACAAGTAACAGGTGACAGTGCCCTAAACTACATAGAAAAACAAAACTTACCAGGTACTCCTTGAAACACTAAAGCACAGGTCATATTGTAAGAGAATATTTATCCCATTATGGAATAAAATCTTGAAATAGCCTCTCTACTATAGTAAAATTAGTTGCATTTTGCTGCACCTTTTGTCACCAGGATCTTCTTTATCTTCTCTCCCTTCACTCCTTTGTTCTGGACAATTTGTAGAAGCTTCTCTCCAGCTGGGCCAGGAACTTCACCTGCAGTGGCTTTGTGGTGATCCACAAGATTTTGTCATTCCACCTTAAAAAAGAAAACTGTAAAACAAAAAAGTACAAGTTGATTGTAATTACTCTCACATAGACTTGAAGGGCTATAACAAAAGGTATAATTTTACATTAATTAATTACCATGGACAAATAAATTTGTGATGATATCGCGCACGGCGGAATTGACACACACACAGCTGAGCACACTCCCACCACCGGACAGAAGAATGCACATCGGAAAATACGTGGCGAAAATTAGCAAGCATAACACGTAGCTACGTTGTTTTAGCCATTAGCTTATAGCCAGATGATGACTGGTATAACCTCCTTTTGTGCTTACCTCTCAAAGCTCAATGTTACTTCTTCTCAAGGTTGTCACACGTCACATGTCCATGTATGTTAGGGCATGCACATTATTGCACTGTAAGGTATTAATCCTACTGAAGAGAAAAACTGAAAACACACAATAGGTTTTGCGTCTGACAGCCACTCTTGCTGTCTGTCAACAAAAGCAGAAAAAAATGGTGGACGACAGTGAGGTCAGAGGGCGTGCTCTCCCGCGCATGCTCTCTTCATTGAGAGAGGGGGTCCCAGCAAATGTACTTTAGGTTACACTTTCTAAACGTATTCATAGTGTTGTTAGTATTTTTACATAAATCAGATAATATATGAATGTGTTGGTAGTTTAATTAGGCAATTTATTTTAGGGTACTTGGTTTAAGTTTAAGTTGAAACTGTAGTAAAAATGTGTGCCCTGACAGATCTAATTCATATTACAGAAAAGCTTGCCAAAAAGTATACTTTTTGATGAGTGATGGAAGTACCTTTAAATTAGACAGTGCAGTGCAAGTTTAACAGCTGTGAGAGGCGCCTTTTAAAGTGTTAATGAACTCATTAGCCCCTGGATGAGAAAAACACACCAGCCTTATAGAGGAGCCTGGAGTTGAAGCGACGCCAGGCTCCTTTACACCACGGAGGACGTTACTTGTGATTAACACCCTGGACAGTTCCAGAACATCTGTGGGAGGCGAATCGCGGTTGAGTGAAACATAAACAAAATCGGTCAGAGAGAAGAAGCATGAGTGGAGCTGTGTAATCCATGCACCATGCAGAGAAAGGGGATGAGAGGGGGGGAGAGACTGCAGACAGAAAGAGATAGAACACAAAGTGAAGCTTAAACCTAATAAAGGCAAAACTGACATATTAATATGTTGCATGTTTTGTACACACAGCTTAACAAAACAGTGGCTGTATATATATATATTTGAAGTTAACTGTGACACCAACACATGCATCTTTTTATCTATTTATCCATTTTCTAAAAAGTGAAGATTTTGGAAGCAACAGGAGGGAGGAGACATGCCTTGACCTTCTTGTCATAACCAACCTTTGCCAGCTCCGATCTGTCCACGCCATCTGGCCGTGCCTGATCCAAAGCACCTCAACAGAACACTGGATCCACTTAGATCCTCTTCTGGTGATCCCAATCTTTAGATTTAGATTAGTTAAAATCTTCTGAGGTCTATCTAAAAACATCAAATTTGCATTTCTATTCTTATCTCTTATTTATTTTTTTATGTAGGTCAAGCTTTAGGATGTTTCATAGCAGCACTGTTAAAAAAAGCAATTTCAGGTTCTGTCTGCAGCCAAAAGAAACAACATCCTTCTACAGATTATTGAATCAAATCCTGCAACAGACAAAGCAGTGTCAGCGTTCCCAGTTACAGAGAACTAAACTTGGAGGCAGACTGTAGATGTACTTGTTGACATTGTTAAAACCCTATCCAATATGGTGATTATAGGCTCATATTCCTTCTGACATATTTGTTTTATGGTTATCTAGAATTGGTTATATGGCATAGTAAAATCTGACTTAATGTTGGCTCCTGGTTTAATTGGAAGCAGCAGTATTCTGTCACATATTAAATTAATTTTGACTATATTGAGTTTGCTATCAGACAGAACTGCTGCCACTTCAAAACCATCCTGACCACAGTGACCATAAAGAGTTTATACAATATCTTAACTTTTTTATTTTCCTAAAGAACTGTGATATCATATATTCACATATATTTGGCCTTCAGTCCAGTCCAAAGACATGAAAGTATAAAATAAAGTAAACGTCCCTCAGAGGATTGTCTCAGGCTGGTTGTCTGGAGGGTATGAAAATGAAAACAAGATTTAGTGATATGAGACTGTCTGGAATCTCGGCAACAGCCAGCAGCCAAGTTGTCTGTTCACGTGTTTCTTTTTATGATCAATGGAGCAAATGTTAACCGATGATTAGCTGTACCTTCATCAATTTTGCATAAAATCCCTGAGAGCTATTGTTTTATGTTCTACTGGCTAATATAGATCATCTTTCTGTTCACCTGCCAGTTCACAACTACAGGTTTATGGCACTGACCTCCATGACCATGCTCACCTTAAAATACCTTTGCCTTGGCTTTGGGTGTGTCAAACACTGGTTCCTCATATTACTTCCCCCCAGTATTAGTCTGTTATACATGCTTGAAAGTAACTGAAGTGTTTAGGCTTAGGTAGATTCCTATAGGTCGGCTGTATAGAGATACAATGAAGCCAAGAAAGCTAAATATCTGTCCTGTCCAGACATTTTAACTGCAGTTTAACTGCTACAGTTAAGTAGCAGTTAGTTTAACTGCTACAGTTAAACTGCCAAAAACATATTTATTCATCCAAAGACTGCAGGACAATAACATTTATTCAGAGTAATTGATTCTCACAAGATTACACAATGTCCCATTTTGCAAGGCTTCAAGCCACTCCAGCAAGGAGCTATAAATAGCTTCAGATGTCTTCTGTTGGGTGATGACAGTGAGAAGTTTGAGTTGTATGAAAAGAACGATTTGATTCAAACACTTAAAGGCCAAGTGCCTGCTCCAGTTACTGCTCCGGTGTTTTGTGTCAAAGTAAGGCTTGAATGAATGACCAGCAAAAAGCTGAATGTGTGCCTGTATTTGCATGCTATACACAGTTCCATGTGAGGTATTTCACTGAAAAAACAAGTCAAATATTTGTTGTCTATAATAATAATGAGGTGTAAGATGAAAAAAAAAATCTGTCTAATAGTTATTATCGATATGTGTTTGTTAACAGGCATTAATGGTGAGAACAGTTTCGTAGCCAGTGTCCACAGAAAGCATCTCCAAGTGCAGCCAACAAGCAGCTACTCTGTCACAATCACAACAGAAGAACAACCTGTGAATCTGTTTACAGCTCAGCTAAACAGACTGTGGCCTCACAGGATCCTTCATGTCGTGTTGTTTTAGACTGAAGGAGGCAGCCGCCACCGTTGTCCAATTTGGAATCAAATGTTTTCTTCCGCATCAATACATTAATGGTTTCTGGGAGCCCTGTGTAGGACAGTGAGTCTATGATAGAATGGAACACAGTGTTTTGTTATTGCTAAAACACAGACACTAAGGACGTTGTGCTTTTGTGAAGTTTAAGCAGTGTGAGTGTCTACATCTGGATCCTGCAGACATCTGCTGCAGTAAAGATGTTTGCCTCGTGTGTTTGCAGACCTCTTTCATTCTCTGGCTCAAACCTGAAGTCTTCATGACATGAAACCATCTTTCACCTGGTCCTTCACGTTAGCTAATGCCCCCCCAAAAAACAACCAAAAAAAAACCTGTATCTGTACTGTAATTCGAATCATACGCACAGAGATCGGATTGCAGATGCATATTTAGAATCCTTTGTAGTGAGTAAATTACATTTGTTTACTTTGGGACCTCTCTCTCTCAGTTGAAATCTTAGAGCACTCAGCTCACCTGGTTCAAATTGTCTGAGAATAACACAAAATGTTTATGTGTCATCCTAGAAGACGTTCCAATGGGGAATCTAAAATAAATGAATAAGACTTCTCTTTCTAAAATAAGAGGCTATTGCACTGTGGGCTAAAAAGCACTTTTACATTTGACCAGAAATGTGTCTGGTCAACGGATTGTGTCTCTTTACCGATTAGAGTAAAGACCGACTGAGTTATATAATTATTGATATACTCACTTTAGCACTGATTTAGGTATGACCAGTATGTAGAAGATGTAGAGGTGTTGGCATTGCTCATCCTTTTAAAGCAAGTACCACATGGTTTGCGTGTATAAAAATAAGGTGATATTCCGGTTGCTCATTTGAGGACCAATATGGCAACCACATGTTGGCAGCGGTTAACTCTCTGGGCACGTTGTTTCAAATGTGATCAATCTTTATTTTCAAGTAGTGGGAAGAGTTTCAAAGAAAAAGCTTCCCATAACATTTGAGCTACACATACATCTTCCATTCAGTTGACAGGATGGCTTTTATTTAAGTGTTCTTAATCATAATGTTGATGTAAAATAAATTGATGTGATAAATTGCAGTGTGCATGAAGTTTATGACTGCTCACATGGCTTATACATGTACTGCAGGTCCAAAAATGAAAGAGTTCCCTACTTAGTAAACATGGCTCTGACAGGGTTTCAGAAGTACATTACCGTAATGTCTCAGGTTCAAAGGAGGAAATATTTTTGAAACTAAAGCTCTTAAGATATACAAAAAATACACTTCAGAAATAGTACAGATTAGTTAGTTATTGATGTGGCTTTTAATGTAAGAAGGGAATGAGTTTCAAAAAATGCTAAACATTTTGTGTGCAAACAAATGATGTAGTCACCTATTGATCCAACAGCAGTCAAACAAAACCCCACAGCCATATCCTGCTTTGTCTTAAAGGTTTCCTGCTGCTCTGTGAGGGACAAAGCTGGACGCTTTCATCTCTGTGTGTTGCCGTGGCAAACACTTCTAGAAAAGCACAGACCAATTATAAATGTATATGGATGCTTTCACTTCTTTAGCAGTGAGATTATGAAGATTCGACTTTGTTATGGCAAATTCATTGTCAAAAGCAGCACAAAGATCAAGCCACAAAGCCACTATGAAGACCGCCTCCATATGCTGCCGTTGCTCCTGTTCTACTCAATCACAAACTACAAACAGAGTAATGCTCTAAGCTGTGCTTTTAATGGGCATGTTGACCCTCCATATTAAGAGCAGTGCCATCATGTCAGATACCTGGTGTGGTGCTTTCCACTGTGCTGGCTCACTCTTTTATACAGCAGATGTTTCACTTCCAGCTCAGAGGCACAAAACATACCTCACAGTTTTGCTGTTTTATTTGTGTCTGTACTTTGAACACTACACAAGGATGACACAAGTGTCCTGCTTTAAGCAGTGTGTGAGTGCTCAAGGAACAGACGTACACAGATACTAAAGTAAATTGTGGTATGCTATATGTATGCTATATCATTGTTGCCATGGTGATGAGTCCCCCCTTGAAGTAACTGAACTGAAGTAATTTATTTTACATGCATATGCATTCATATGCATGTAACAGTGTTTTGTACAAAATAACATTTGTTATAGTTTTATCCATAAAGGTGATGTGAATACACATATGTGTGTCACACACCTGTTTGCTGGATCACAACTATTAGATCAATAATAAGGCATCCATCCATCGCCACTGCAGTGGAACTAGTGTTTGCTCTCCTGGGAGGGATCACTCTGTCCAAGTCAACAAGAAGGCAAAATTTCAGGACATTTTTCCCTTTTTTCCCCTCTTTTATTTTAAAATTCCACAGACAGAGTTTTCTGTCTTCTACTATTTGTCAAACACAAAAACTCTGAACCCTGTGATTATTTTAGTACATCTGACAGTCCAATAATGTGGTCTTAGCCTGGAGACATAGACAGAGAGACAGACAACATCTCCAAACACACATTTTTCTTGTTCTTTTTTTTTTCCTTTATTCTGAATGTTTTCTTATGCTGTTTAAAAGTCCTTCAGTGATAAAACTCATCTACATAGTGAAATTAGTCAATTATGACAATGCAGCTTTTATGTTTTATATTTGTCATTGTGTTTATTGTGGACAAGTAGCCAGCAAAAACACATATGAACCAGTCATGTGCAGCTAAGTCAATGACTAATGAGCGATTTCACACATATCACGATGGAAAATCACAATAATATTAATACGATAATACATAATAGTTCTCTGTTTTTTATGTAAAAATGAGAAACACGCTAAGATGAGATCCCAGATCTTGATAAGTTAAGGCAGTCGGTGACAGTGGGTACTGGCTGTTCTGTGTAACGTGCACCACATTTGATTTAAACTTCAAGCTGCCAAGAACATGAAATGGTGATGAAAAGCATGGATTTGATAATGAATAATACATTGGAAAGTACATACAGTGCTTCCATCATGTTGCCTTGTTCCTTATGATCATTTTTTTTGAATTGTTATTCTGTTTTAATGGGGTCATTATACACATAGTTTGCACCATGCTGTTGCTACTTTAATCTTGTATCAGATTATCTAAAAAGCTTGTCTGTGTGCTGTGTAATGCAAGTACAGTTTGTTTGCACTTAGAAACAACATGATGACTAATTGTAGACGTGATGTTGCCAACGATGTGGCACACGCAAAATACGTAACAAAACCATTTATTTACTTTGACACATCCTACATGAAATGTCTAGTTTGAACATGTTGGGAGAAATAACTGCCTCAAGAACAAGGCTGATCAAGCCAAGTTACCTCATAGTACAACACACAGACACACACAAAGACAAAAACACAAAATAGACTGAGAGTGTTTTGGGCGTGCACTTGCATAAACAGAATCAACACTAACATTAGGTTTTCTTAAGAAATTGAAATGAAATGGAACTGAATATCAATTGGATAACACAGGCACAGGAACACAAGCAAATAATGAAAGGTTATGCAAGCAGCCCAAACAACAAGGTAGACGTTTCCAAGGATCCTAAAAAGAAAGTCTGTCAGATTATTTGAATCAGCAGCAAATGTGAACAGGATTACAACAAATGTCCTTCAAACACTTCAGGCACATTCATAGTCCTCTGTCGGCGAGACAGTGTGGACACCGTATATATAGGTGACACAAGTCTGCCAAGAGAATCAAACATGGACACTGGATAGGAGTCTACGGGGTCTTAGCCTGTGCCCTGAGAGCCCTGAGAGATACTTTGTAGGACAACAGACCTCTTTACACAGAATCTGCAGTCAGCGGTGGTATTGTTTTTACTGTGATGTGCAGATGGGGTCCTTTCAATAAATTGGTGGGTAAGTGGCTCACTGTGTTGAGGCTTTTGTTGGAGACACAGAACAAACCACTGAGAGTTCCAGTCAGATCTGTTAACTTGGAGGATTATAGAAATGTTCCTGTTGTCTCTTGCGCTAATTGCATTGTGTGTGCTCTAGGTGCGTGTTTGCAGCACATATGTTGTTGGTGTTTTATCTGTTTGCATGTGCTTTCATGTGTTGCAGTGTAACTTCAGTCATGCCAGGACACTTTAAACAGGGAGATAAAGGTGTTAATGTGTTACTGTGTTAATGGCATTCACAACTGGCATATAAACGCACAGAGAGTGAAATGCAGAGGAGAGCTTCACTAAGAGATGGATAAAAGTCTATTATTAGACTTAAAGCAGAGTCATATGTGTCTAGTATCTAAAGTGAGAGAGCAAACCCAGCACGTAACTCTATTTAAAAGCTGTACAATGTGTATATTAAACAACTGAGTGCAGTATACTGTATTATAAGGTTTTAAACTCAGCTCTTTTTATTGATTTTTTTTAGTAGGGCAATAGTATTAGTTTCATTTTTGGATGATGGCTATGAAGAACATCTGCATATCTTTTTCTGATGTTCTCGCTGTTCTGCACAGTCACAATGTTGGAGTCATAAACCTATCATTAGTCATCATTAATCCCCAGGTCTCTCTTTAAACTGGCTGCTCTGCAGTCCACCCTGGAGGTATTACATTGCCCATAACTACCCTTGGCTTTAAGGCTATGACAGAAATTATGACCTTAATAAAGTCGACTTTGCTACATTTGCATGCATAAGCATCTTACAAGTGATACAAAAAAGACTGTCTGGCTCTGTTTTAGGGCTCCCCCGAGCTGCCTCTTGGCAGGCAGCATTTGTCCTCATGACTTAACGGGCTGTCAGAGTGACTTAAAAACGCTTTAGGAATAATGGTCAAATCAGAAGTCACTCACATTCTTAATGCATAATGTTAACATCGTGGTAAGGATTCTTCTGCTGCTCCGAAGACTAAACAAATATAGTTATCTGGTAGAATCATGAAAATTGCATTGAATGTAACCCATACACCCTCGTCGTGGTTTTTCAGTCCTGACGACTGCATCACCGGCCGCCTTAAAGATGAAGTGATGATGTGTTGTTTTCAGGGCTCCTGTCTCTGTTTATTTCTTGGCGACCGGAGAAGAAAACAAACAGGCTGTGCCGTAACTTAACTCTCTCATGATAAATCCTTCAGTGGGATAAGTTTAACTGAATGTGGCTGGTGTTTATCCAGTAGTCCTTCTCATCGTAACAGTGTTGATGAATGTCTTAGTCTCAAAACAAGGAATGCTGCTCTGTATGATCTCCAAGAATTGTTGTTTATGGCCCCCTGTTGGATAACAAGGAAACAGGGACTGTTCTGACATCTAACACCTACTTGTGCAGATGTATACAGATTTAGTGTTGACATGAATATTGTGATTTTTTTTACTTCATTTTTGTCTGAATTAGAAATATATTCAAATATAAGCTGTATTTTAAACTTAAAATATGTTATAAATAAGTATAACTGTATCATACTTGCACTCACAGTCTGTTTCATAATACATATTCCAATGTCCCATATCTGTTTTTCTTAGAGTTACAGTTAGATACTGTTGATTTTGTCTGAATACACATTTTGATCTTAGTAAATTAAATAAATCTCACACAGTAAACTATGAATTTAGTTCTGATAATGTGTGACAGATGCTCCAATAATTCAAAGGCTAATTTTATTTTATTCATTTTACTATTGTTTTCCCTCTACAGATTGAAAGGCCCATAAGATCCGTCCATCAGATGACATGTAATGAAAGGAAAAAGTGTGAGTTTGCTGTTAAACAGCTACACTGACACAAGTCCACCGCAGGTTTTTCATCTCTCAGTGAAAATGTAAGGGGTGTGGCCTGTAATGCCCGCTGGCAGAGCTGGGCTTTTGGATGCAAATATCACGGCTTTGTAACTACTTGCCTGAGTTGGATGCAGTTCGAGCTGCAACGTGGATTTTAAAAAGCGCACCCCGAAGGAGCGTCAGTGCAAACGAGTGCGCCCTGAGGAGGAGAAAAAAAAAACTGTGTCAGAGTGACCCAGTATTTCATCGGATTGTCTGTGTATTTCATGTCATCTATGTTGGAGGAATTCCTTTGAAATCCACTACACACTCTCTGTCTTGCGCATCCTTTAACCTGCCCGGGAGGCAGCTGCTTCGTCATTGTTGCAGATCATTAAAAATATATTTTTTCTTTTTTTAAATGATGACAGAGAAAAGTTGCTTGGGGGTATCCTGTAGGAGGAGTTCTTTGTGACCTAACAAGTAACGGATTTTCCCTTATAAAAAAGGAAACAGAGTCCCGACCGCTCAATGAACAGCTGTATACGAGCACTCCGAAGTACAGGTGAGTTGATTAACAATATATTATTCTATTTCTATATAATATATCATTATTATTATTATTATTATTATTATTATTCGCGTGTGTAATTTATTTTACAATTTTAAATTTCTGGTGGAAGTGCCCAATTTGAAGCCAGATATTTTAGGACAATTATGTAAAATATTTTGTAAAATCTGTGCTCTGTGTAACAAAAAAATCTGATTTAAACTTTAGAGTTGAGTTTACGTCTGTTTATCCCCATGCCATGATAATATCCATCTATAAACACACACATGCTGTCTGCATAAATGTCAGCCTTAGGATGACTGAGATTTTGAAAAAGGAAGGAAGGAAGAGACAGCTGCTCAAAAAACTGCTCAGCTGTGGAGGTCTGTGTTTGTCTGCAGTTTACTTCAGACAAGAAGTGTAATGCAAATGGCTGTAATCTAGCATGTAAGTCTCTAAGGGGAAAGTTGACTTGTGCAGGATCAACCCTCAGACTCCCGCTGTACACGTTGCTTTGATTGAAGGAAGAATTGCTGCACGTTTGACCTCACTGCCTGAACTTCTTAACTCTCTGACTGAGGCGACTGTGGAAGCTGCAGGGGGTTCTCTTCAGATTAAATATTGTTGAGTGCTCTCATAAAGATGATGATAAATCAGGGATAACCTCAGTCAGCACCTTATTATCCCTTTTCCTTTGGCATCATCTCTTTATGGCTCTCTTATGCTTTTCATTGTGGGTTTGGTTGGTTTGCGTGCAACACTGTGGCTCTGTTACTCTGCTTCTCACAAAGTCTGTGTGTGATTGAGGTGTTCTTGCACACATCATAGGGTACATATAGATGATCTTTGTTGCCAGTAGGTTGAGTTACAGGCATAAAGTTCATCAACAGGCATTTGTAACTCTGAGCTCAGAGTTGTGGCACCTTCTCAAGTTCAGTAAATTCCCAGTGTGGGAGCTCCCTTTCAGCATTTGAATAATTGATAGATCAAACTTAGGACTTACAAAGGAGGCAATTTAATCTCCTGACTATTTCATGAGTCGGGCTTAGTTTCATTGGGCTCAGCTGAATGTGACACACAGTTAAATGGAAGAGGGAGCAGAGACAGAGAACTTTTTAAAGCTTACAGGTGCCACAGTTGCCCAGTCAAATGGCCGTTTGTGCGTGGCATGCTAAAGCAGGGACAACGGAGTCAGAGAAGAAACTGCACTCTGAGTCCTGCCTATCCCCCGTCTCTTATCTCCACAGTGCATGTGTGTGTGTGTAATCACATATGGATGGGCTGAGGTGGGCTTTTGGCAGGTATCACAGAATGGTGGGAGGCTGGGTTATGAAAGAGTCTCTGGCAAATGCCTCGAGTTACTCAGAGCTGGAAAAGCTTGTGTTCTTAACTGATCCAGAAAGACTTAGCATGTCTGACGTTCTCCAATCACCATCTTTCTCTCTGAGGAACAAACAGGTGCTGCAGAAGGCTGGCCGCACCACGGTCTTGGCTCTTTCTTGTAAATATGACTTTTGCCGAGAGGTGTCAGTGATATCGTGAGTCATTAAGTGTTAAGAAGTAAATAAACTCAGAGCGAGCCTGAACTGTTTCCCATTTAGGAAAGGATACAAGTGCCTCTAAGTTAAGCAATGCTGTGGAACAGTAATGATTAGAAAAGGAATTTCCTTTAGTATTCTTTAAAATAAAGATTTTTATGCATGACTTTGTCATATGTCACTCTGTACAACACTACTGTTCAACTGATTTGTTCTTTGCGATTCTTTCATAATGTAAATGTTTAATACAGATTTGGAGTACTGCATGGGTACATGCACTTGTACCCATACGTATCGGATTAAAATGAAAAAATAAATAAAATAAATATGATTTTTAGAAATTGAACAATTATGTTTTGTGTTTTTGGTGTGAGGCATAATCATTATTCTCTTATGTTATATTTCTCTTCAGTTCAGATGAATATGCAGTTATTTTGTCCCTTTTGATTTATACTTTAAGAATGTAAAGTTGTCTGCTGGAATGTTTAGACACACCAAATGGCATTGTCCTCAGTGTGATTCAGAGCCACAACCAACTCAACAGCCAAATATGGTCCTTTTTTGTCTTTATTGAGCTGCGCGGGAGGACCTCCCATTGTTCAGATACTAACATGTTCTGTGTGTCCTCTTCACACTAGAGCTGTAAATACAGGCTGCACATGACACTATCTAAAAAAGATCTCGGCACCAAATACGACAAACAAAAAAAGTCCATCAGTGCGCATGTGTGTGCTGCATTTCCCACCGTGAGCTGACTTCATAATATTTCCAAAGGACAAACATGTGTAATTTGTCATCCTGGGCCAAATACAGCATGAAATGTCATAACCTCCAAAATGTTTGGAGTATTTGGTTTCCTTTTTGTGTGACTGATCATTTGATTTAGCTAGTCATGTGGTTAGGGACCTCTGATGTTAAGGAGTATATACAGTACAGTATAAGTATGTATCATACTACAGTGGATGAGGTCTTCATGCATCTGTTTGGAACTGAGATGTTGCTGACAACACACTGATCTTGGAAAAAAGTTAGTTTAATGTTTTTGGAAAAGATCAAACACAAATATTGGCTTATCTATTCTTTTGCTGATCGTTAGAATAGAAGATTTATACCTCTCACATGTGTATTTAGAGTAGTTTTGTGAGGGGTCAAATTGGGGGCTACAGGTGCAGTAGTAACTTTTTCACAACTATAACATGCTATAGGATATTACCTGAGACCAAATAACAGACTGACTCTTATTTGTGGATTTTGTGCCTCCTTTTTCGACAGGGCACATGATTGTGGGCTCAGGCACTCACTGACAGCAAACACCAAGCTTCATGGGTTGACCTGCTAGAAGTTCAACACTCTCCTCCTCATCATCCTCTGTACAACCCTGTGACCTTCCCCTCCTTCCCTCCCTCCTTCCTTCCCCTCTGTCCTACAGCCCAGCTCTGTTCACTCCCTCAGCCAGTACCACCACCAGCGCGATGGCTTGTTGTGCCCTGGGCTTGTTTGGAATTGCAACCGCAGCATCACACTCCACTACACAGACTTGTGGATGCATCAGCCACTAGAGTGAAAGATACAGAGAGACTGGGGGGAGGGACAGACAGACAGAGACAAGAGCAGTTCTACAGGCAGGAGTGAGGAGGAATTATCAATCTCAGCAGCAGAGGGATCCACCTGTCCCACAGAGGAAGGGGGACCCCCCCACCTGATCCATCTGGTTGCAGGGGGGGACCCTGCATAGCCTGGCAAGGCAACAGGGACTATGCAGCTGGGACTGGTGGCACTGGCAATGTTCTTTCTCAGCTCCGTGGGTCACAGCGATGTTCTCAAGCTCTCCAAGGCGAGAAGGCAGAGACGGGGTGAGTTCTCACTTTGTCAGTTTGTTTTGATCTCTGTTTTTCCTTTCATTGCACTGCTGCTTTTCGTTTCTGCGGTCTGAGTTACTGCGGTGGACGTCTTATAAATATTTAACGAGCAAAGTAAAGATAACATGTTGTTTATTTTCTCATCATTCATATTTGTTTTTCCTAAGCGGGTTATGTGAGGTTCAGTGTTTCCTCAGAATGGTTCATCTTTCTTCCTCTTTTTAAGATTATGCCTCCCTCAGTTTATGTAAAACTTTTATGGGTATTAGGGTTGTTTATAGAGGGCTTTTTGATGGATTTACTCGCAAAGCCATTCCTCTTTCTGCGGCTGGCTCTATGGGCACATAATGGAACAAGTACCTGACAGTTCTAAGCTCTCAGTTGGATCACGCTGCCGATATTGTTGTAAGCATTTTTCTGACCTCACGCAACCACAGAGACGGCGCTCAGGTCGACTTGCAGTATATGTCTCTGAGCCTCAGAGACTCCGTGCCGGGGTTACTGTCAGATTTGAAATAATTCTTCGTCTACACACGAGGAGCTTTCAGCCAATGCCAAGCTCACCCCAACCTCTCTGAAGCAGAATTCATATAATACCATGACTGGCCACAGTAACAGATGTGGTGTTATTAAAATCACACATTCTGGGAAGGAAGAGCTGTTGTTTGTCATTTAAATTGAGTGTATTGAATTATACAATCACATTATTGATGCTGTCATAGTTCATCTTGCAGCACTTTAATGAAGATAGAAGGATTGGGGTGAGCCACCATAAACACCAGTTCCCTCCACACTGTCAGTCAGTTTAGATTTTTCCTCTCCAGATAAAGATGTTTGCAATTTACACTATTGATTTACAGCTTTTAATGTCTTTAATGTAATCAGAATCAGTTCCCTTCAACCATCCCCCCTGGTGGGCAAATAGCTGAGGACTTGTTTTCTTCCCCGTAGGCTTCCAGCGTTCCCTCTCTAAATGAATTCAGTGTCATGCAAAGATCAAACTGAAACCATCACAGATTGTAACATATTGTTCCGTATGCCTCAGACAACACAAACTGCCTAATTTCTGATGCACTCCTGAATCAAAAACCGTTTCCAACATCACACTCTTGGATTTATGCACTCCTCCCTGCTGTAGTTAAAGATTACTGCTCAGGCCCAGTATTACTTTTAACATTTTTAGTGATAGTAAGCATTAAGACATGGCTGCTGCTGGTCATCTGTTCGTGTGAGAACCCTTTTAACACTTTTACCCTCTGACTTATCTCTGGGAGGCAGGGCGGCAGATTGATTGCTGGATGAGAGTATGTATATTTAGAGCTGATATAGTGCAGGACTGTATATCAGTTCAGACAACTGTTGTTTTGTCTCAGAGGGGTTCCTAGAAAAAGGATGTGCACTTTAGATCGCCGTTTGCGTGTGCCATGTGTTTGCCGTTTTGGATTCAGGTCTGAGCCTGGGATTAGATGTAAGGGGAACGTAAATGCATCGACTGCAGATATTTGCTGGTTGGTACAGTTAGATTAAAGCTTTTTAAATTACCTGGTGCCAAGACCATTTTTGATTGACCCGAGTGTTAGCTGCCTGATTCTGACTGGCTCTTGGTTGACTGTCAGCCCCAATAACCTGCGTTCTCTGACTGAAAATCTGTTAGGGATCTGTTTGAAGTAAACAGTGAGTAAATGTTCAAACAAAGATTTTTGGCCTAAGATTAAGCTGGAAGCTTTAATCCCTATTTGTTGGAATGGTAAAGTGCTGGTATGTTTATGACTGTCGGTGGAAATGCCTGCAATTTGACAATGTCGACAAATCCCAGTTTTTATGTCCTCATTAAAATTCATATGTGGTTGGAAACAATTTCTGTTTTTATGTGATGGTACGGCATGCTGTTCTGTTACCTACATCGATGTGACTGTTCCTTTCTCTCTGTTTAACTTTTGTTTCCACAGTTAGCACCGAGGGGCCACCATCTTGCCCCAAAGGCTGTGACCGATGCTCTGAGTATAATGGCTGCATTAAATGTAAGCCCAAGCTCTTCATCTTCCTGGAGCGTAATGACATCCGTCAGATAGGCGTGTGCCTCGCCTCCTGTCCTGTGGGATACTTCGGCATGAGGAACCCAGAGGGAAACAACCGATGCACTCGTGAGTTTTACTTTGTGTGAAATATGATGTCAGTGGTACATCAGTAAGATGGGTAGGCACTTTACATTTGTACATACACGTTGAGTAGAAGGTTAAACCATTTTGAGTATGACATTTTTCCTAACCTTAACAGTCCCTCTTATAACAGTAAACATATAATATGGTTGTTAGTGGATAAGATGCAGTCTTTTCTCTTAGTGGAAAAAGACAAAACAGGGTTAATCCCAGCAAAATATTTGCTGAATGTCCAAATAATTTTTAAATAAACTGCTCTTCCTTATTGTTATTAGCAGGCTTGGCTTGTTTTGGTGAAAAACTCACCAGACTTACTAACCTTAGTGGTTCTAGTGTGGCACTGGTCCTGCACTTTTATGCTGAGCAGTGCCAGCAGCTCCGCCTGTTGTCTGTTTCCTCTTATGTGTGGGCAGAAAACAGGATTGGAACAAAATCCCAACAAAAACAGTGCTAATGCATTGTTGTTCGTCTGTTTTTTTTAAGAGGATGTCTTTGTTTTCTATTTGGCCTTCGTGTTCTGGGTTCATGCTAGGTCACAATCTGTGTTTGTAATGCTTTTACTTGTACCTGTCTACATACGTGGTTTCCAGAGAAACAGATAAGGAGAATTTTCTGTGAGCTGGGGTGAAATGTCTCTTAATCATCTTTCCAGTCAGTTTAAAATAATTTAAAAGATAATGAGGGCTGACTTCTTCTGACATTATTACCACATGCTTAATGGCATTCAATCACATTTATTGCTTTGAGTCATTGTTACATAGATGATTAATGCCTTAAAACATTCATCTCTATGTCTATTTTCCAACCATTCAGACTTCAGATTTTTTGATTCCCAAAAGTTTGAGGAAAACGTCTGAGCTCATATATTTCCTATGGTTGTATGAGGCAGGTATGGATAGTTCTGCATTTATATCAATGTTTTTATTTTTGATGACATCACAAAAGGGTTTGTTAGATCATAGAAAATGTAAATCAGTGTTTCATAAGCCCAATGCAGATAAAAGTTATAACCCTGCTCCTCATAGGATATTATAAATCCAGTATATATTTTAGTGAAAAATATTAGATTGTTGCGTTTGTATGTGTTGTTCGGGATGCAGCATTCTTTCCTTCTTTGTTGCAGCGAGGGCTGACTTTCCTCTGCAAATTCTTTTTGGAGGCCCTCAGTGGCTAACCTGGGTTATTATCCAATCATCTGACTTTATACATGTCATCCCAGAATGTCTTGTTAGCAACATTTGTCTTACATTATAGGGCTACAAATGTCAGTACTGTCAAATTTAGCTGTCAGGGGCTTAAAAATAGTAATTGGGAGCAGGAGGCAGGAACATTATGGATCCCACTGAGGGATTCAGTGTTAGATCATTTCTGATCTTGGCATCAGACCAGCAGCAGAGTAGACACGTTTAGAACAGCATGTCTAGATCTGAGTGTATCTTACATGAAAAGACTAAAAAACGTAACTTTAACGAATTTGACTGTTTTTGTCAGATGCAATGAACTATTATAACAGGATACATCTTTAATGATGAAACGAAATCATTCCATGTCTGTTTTTGTTAACTAATTTTCAAGCCATCGGTGGTTTGAGTAGATTTTAATGAACTTAAGTTGTGGAGAAGCCCACTCTTAAGAAACCCACTGTAACGATAGACTCCTGGCTGTACTTATTCACACCCGGCTTCCAAACAAACAAGGCCTGTGGTGCATGTGTTTTTAGAAGGACAGAGTCACCCCCACTAAACAGAGCCCATGTAATTTAATCTCTAATAAATCGAGGGAATAAAAATCAAGTTCCCTCTGTCCCCGTTCTCTCTTGAGAACTCTGAGTTAGAACAATGAATATTCTATTAGAAGAAACTTGTTTTGTTTCCACTATAAGTTTTTGTCCTCGACCAAAAACAAACATTTCAAGTCAATGTATCAACATGATTTTAAACTGAACTAATCCATTTTGACTCTGTTTTCTCCTGTGTTTTTGTCTCTTCTGTGTTTTTCAGAATGTAAAATAGACAATTGTGAAGCGTGTTTCAATCGCAATTTTTGCACAAAATGTAAGGAGGGCTTGTATTCACACAGTGGCCGATGTTACGTCAGCTGCCCCCCGGGCCAGCGCACCGTCAATGAGAGCATGGAGTGTGTCGGTGAGCTTTTTTTTAATTATTATTATTATTCTTTTTGGTGGGGTGATAATACAAAAGTTACAATGTTCATTATGGGCAGAAAAAGGAATCAGAAGGAATCATCATACTGTCACCTTCCAATGTTTAAATCTTGATCCATGACACATGGCTGAAAACTATCTAAGCTTCAAATTGCGATATTTTATCTAAACCACTTTATTCTACACATTTAAAAAAATACCAAAAAGAAAAGTTTGCACAAACATTAAACGAATTTCACTGCACTGCACTCCCCAGTGTGACTAGTAAGTGGCTTGTAGAGGCTAATAAAACAGTAAATAGCCTATCTACAGACCATGGAGTCCCATCTTCCTCACTATTGGGGGCAATAAAAGTACTTGAAGACAACACGTTATTTACACCAATTCTGTTTGCTTGTTTGTAAAGTTTCTAATCAAAGAACTGGGCTGTACGTAGGGATGCAGTGCATGACTTTGCACTGAAAACTGAGCCCGCAGTCATCTTTTAAAAGCTCCACAAATGTAACACAAAACCTGACTTATCTACAGTACACTCAGCAACCGTAGAATTTGTTGCACTTTCAGGTTCCTTGCAACTTCCTCACTCTGTACTTCACTAGTGAAAGATCAAAAAGGCAAAATTGTTTTCAGATTTCTAAATTGCCTAAACTCATTATCCTGAGTTAGAACTGCTGAGCTGTGAAAAGCAGACAGAGAGGCTGTGAAACAAATGTGAGAAGTTTTAAGCTGCGGACCATTCACATTTGTTTCTGTTCCCAGGTCAGCGTGCTTCAGAGTGTGAACTGGGTGAGTGGAGCCAATGGGGTTCCTGCATTAAGAAGAACAAAACATGTGGATTTAAGAAAGGCTCCCAGTCCCGGGTTCGTGTACCGCCACCTCAGGTTCACAGTCCGGATGACTCCACTGCCCCTGCGCCCTCACACACCTGCGCTCCAGAGACCGAGAGGAGGAAATGTGTTGTGACCAAGGTGCCTTGTGCGAGAGGTAAAACAAATACACAAGCCACATATGTTTTTTTTTTAAATGCCTCCACAGTTGATGTGATGGCTGATAGAACCATTACTCTACATTCAAAGGCCTGACTTCCTGCTAGTGTGTCTGTGACCTGCGGCGTGTTGATTGGGTTTGGTTTGGCAAAGAGCACAGAAGGATACCGAATCTCTTGACTTTTCAACATGTAAACAATAAACTTCATCTGCGAGCCAAGCAGATGAAGGGCGGACATTACGCACTGCGAATTTGGACAAGGATCAAGGAAGCTGGAAAGAGCTATTTGTTCTGAAGACCGCTGAAGCGCAAGGTTTACACGGCCATGACATGTTTGCTTGGGCTCTTTTCACACACACACAGCAGCTTGTTCTCCAGCAGGTTAACAGTCACTCTCAGCAGTCACTGGCCATTATCAGCTTTCATAGCTGCTTATTAGTGGCTTTTGCCTGTTAAATGATGGATTAAAACAGCTATGATCCTAGTTATTTGCCTTTACATGTTCTGATCCTTTATAGTGAGGCAGAGAAATCAAAAGTGGTGCTCGGAGTATAAAAACAGGAATAAAAAAGGGAGCTGTTAGACCCTGGAATTTTACATTATCGTTGCCTTTAACTGCAGTGAAGAGTCATTTGGAAATGTGTTTGCCTCTAAATGTCCCCCTATATTATAATGCTTTGCATAATGTGCCTATTTTCACCGGGGCTGGAAGTGTGGTTTATTTACAAGGACTTAGAGAACGGCAAACGAGCAGTATTTAAAGTCTTTATTGGACAGTGGCACGCTTAGGGGATTTCAGGCACAGCAGCATTGTTGCGTAACAATATTTGCACAGTGTTGGCAATAGTACAGATGTTGCAACATGTAACAGATGACATGACTTTATATATATGAGTAAACATGGTGGAGGTTTGCATATTCCAGCATCGCTCTCTTGAAAGGTTCCTTTAGGGGTGTGGGTGTAAAGAGCAGAGGAAGGATCTGACGTTGTCTTGTATAGATCTGTGGTCCAAAGGAAAGAAAGTTAGTATGAACATGTCACTGCTGAGTGAGGAGTGGGCTCTTCAGCGGACAGGCCTGGACAGCTCAGTTTGAGAAACAAGGAACAATTTTACTGACGCCTGCATCCAGGGGAAAAAAAAATCTGCAGGATAATTAACAGTGAAATATTATAAACTGCCCTATAAAAACTGCTGCGCTGCTGCCAGAATTCAAAACTTGGAGCAACGATAGGTCATATCAGAGAGGCAAGGTTGATATGTGAGGTTTCATCTGACAAGTGATGAGTCATAGAAGCTCTGTGGATTGTGAACTGGACGGCTGTTGACATTAAGGAGCTTTTTCGGTTCTGTTTTTCCTCCGTTCTGCTGCTAAATGCTTGAACCTGTTTGAAAATAAGATGCATATCACTGCCAAAATGCTGAGGAGCGGACTCTCTTCTCAGTGAGGTAATTCATATGTAACGGTACCATGACTTCGGTGCGCTAGTTCATGTGGGTAAACTGAGAAAAAAGAGCGCAGCTGCGGATTCATCTGTGGGAGTTGGCTGGCAGGCTGGCTACATAAAACACAGGGGGCAGACCTTGTATAACATTAGTGATTTAGTGGTCTGCAGATCTCACGCTTTGTGTTGATTTGGCTGTGAATTTTTTTCCACTTTTTCCCGAAGCTCCATGAAACGGTCTCACGCGAAAACAGAATTTTCTGGATGTGTTATTGCATTTGTCAGGAAAAAAATTGTTTAGCTTGGATGGAGAGGAGGTGCAATCAGGGCTGTCATAAACTGATGGAGTCCCCCTCTCTTGGCTCCATTAGTGATTTGTTAGAGAAGTAATTAAGTCCTTACACAGTAAGCACATCAGATGATGCAGAGTGTGTTTGAGGACCCTCACTTCAGCCCGGCTTCACACTCATTCATTAAATATGACTGCTAAAGCATTTGTTTGAATACTTGCCATAAAAACTCAGAAATATGTTTATGGATTCATGACATGAATGATGAACTGGACTGGATCTTCTTATATAAATCAAGCCAACGTAACAAATGAGTTTTGTGATGTTTTTATGATTTTGGCACTAATGGTTCTCAGAAAAGATCCTGTTTGTGCACTACTGTGCGGGACTGAGCCTTCTAGTGTTCACTGTGACTCTGCATGGGTCAGCCCTGAGTAAATGTTATTGTGTTGGTCTGACCGCATTTGACTCCATCAAACCTACATCATCACCTTGTAATGATTTTTACTGGCTTTGTGGAAATGTGTTTTTGTTGAGGCTTTGAGAAATGTTATACCTTTGTGCCTTTTAGTTTGCACTCCAACCAAAAAAAAAAACATAACTGTTTGTACGACAAGTTTAAAAATGCTGGTAGGAAGATAAACACAGACCTACAGTTATTGCTGCGTAGCAGTAGACAAATACGGTGGCGCCATAAGCAGTCCTGTTGTCAACTGTGTAGCGAACACTGTCCAGCCCTTGGCACGTGTTCACTCAATTTTCAGCACTCTCAACGCTCAAGTTCATAACAAACGCCCTCCAGCGTAACTATGTTCTCTGACATATACAAAATCAGATCCTCTGAGTGCTGCCTGAACAATAGCCATCTGACACTATACACAATGTCCATTTCCACTTTGTGACAGCTCTTCATGCTGTTATGAGCCATTACTGGGCCCTTGACTATGTTTAACTCATTATGCCAGAGGTAAATTTAAAGTGGATTTATGTGACTGAAAAATGCCACTTCAGTGTCCTAAGTGCTCGTACAGTCACATCTAAGCTTCCCCGCCTTTCTGAACACATTATGGGAAGAGTTTGTATCTAGAGAGCTCCTAAAATGTGTGACAGGTGTGAATCCAGTACGGGGGGGGGGGGGGGGGGGGGGGGGGGGGGGGGGATTGAGGAACAGCAAGCGAGCAGCTGTGGAAACAGAAATTAAACTCTGTGATATTTCCACTCTACCAGTGTGAGTTCTGAGCTGGTACTAGTACAGGCCCAGACGTGGTTCAGCTCTAGTTTTACTTTGTCATCCCATCAGGAAGACTATAATGGACCTCAGACTTTTCAAAATGGCAAGAAAAAATATTTGGGTCGCAGAAGTTTGAACAGTTAGTTTTTGTTGATGGTGGTTGAAGAGACAAAACTGGTTTGAAATCAGGCACTGGGTCTGATGATCCCTTTTCTAGCATGGTTTTAGATGGAGGTTCCAGCTGTCACTATCTAAGCACCCAGAGGCCACTGGCTGAACTGCAGTATTTAACACACAGGCATCATTTCTCTCCTGTTTTGCGATTGACTCACTTTCGGATTCCACCTCAAGTGGCCACTCAAGGAACTGCAGGCCTTGACTGCACTAGCTTCCTTTTACAGCCCACTAGGATAGCAATGTTGGTTGTGACCACAGTAGAAGTGTATACAGTGCTAGGCAATCAGTTAAACTGTTGTCAAGATATTACACTTGCGTTATGGTTGCATGATACATTCTCTGTGGTCTACTATTCATAGAGTTCATGAGTTCATAGAAGATATCTTATTTATACGACTATTTCAAGAAATCCCTCAATCTAATCATGATGTTTGTGCATTCTCCTTTTAGAGCGAAAGAATAAGGGAGACAGACAAGATGATGCAAACAGGAAAGAGAGAGAGAATACACGCGGACGAGGACGAGATGGCAAGGATGGCAGCAGAGGTGGAGAAGGTGGAGGTGGAGGAGGGAAACGGAGAAAAGGCCACAACAGGACAACGACCGCTCCCAGCATCATGACCAGCTCTGTCACCTAAACTCGAACATGTGCTGGATGAGGCTGAAAGACAAACACAGACAGCGCCTCACCCAGCAGCATCAGCCGCAGACAAAGATTAGTGCTGAAGGAATGGATTCATGCTGCTATTCTGCATTGTAGGAGATGCAGAGAGAACTGGAGGTGTGCTGTGACACAAAAGGTTTCCTGAAGCTTTTTAAGTAGGTGAACATATCTGGAGGAGACTTGTGTCTTAATGATTTTCTGAAGACTGTGAGGGATCACTGTTGGACAGCAAAGCCACGTGCAGAGTTGTGGTTGTCTTGGTTTGTGTCAGGACCTGCCCCTCTGTCACTTGTGAACTGGGAACAGAATCTGTGTTTTAAACGTGACAGTCAAGCTGGAGGCTTGATAATGAGTGGAGGGTTTTTCTTCAGTCTCTGCTGGTTGATGATTTGTTTTTTTCTTCATTTGTTTTCCTGTCTGTGAGAGGTGGCAGAATCGCTGTACGTGATGTAAAGACATTGAATAGTATTAAGTCTCGGTACCTTTATTTCCTGTTGTGAGATGAAACAAAAAGAAAGGCACTGGAAATCATTTGTGGCTGCAGAGCTGTTTATATATATCATGCTGAGAGGGGAATCCAGTACAAAAGAAGCCTAAGAGAATATATAGCGGAGGATTAGTGGGAGCACACTTCCTTGCCATTTGATAGCTTAGTGTTTGAATTAAATGTTGTCGTCTGTATCTGAAATTATCTCTGCACAGAAATTTGCATGGTACAAGGTCGCATGTGCGTGTGTGTGTGTGTCTACCTAAAGTGTGTGTGTTTGTGTTTTTAACATGCATTTCTGCATGGATTCAAGTTGTCAAGTAGTTTGTACATGTGTGTGTTGATGTTTGCACATATGTGTTAATACTGATAGAGTAAAGGAATAGAGACATGGAGGACAATGTAAATGCACAGTGATGTATCAAATATGCAGTAAATACAAGCCACTAACTATCATATAAGCCATAAATCATCAGCTGTTCAGTAAATCAGTATGTTTGCAACAGGGTCTGAAGATTTTGCACAACTGTAATGGTTCCTACTGCTCATATTTCAGAACAATCATAGCATTTGATAAATGTATAATCCAAAAGCCGGCTTTACCACACGTGGGTCTGTTTGTTTAAGAAAAGATATTAGTTTCAGGAGAAGTTACACTCTACATTACTCATTCATACTATGGATTGTGATACTGAATATGTGTTTATCATCAAACATAAGAAGTATTAGTATCATCATGTATAGCTTTTTCTGTGAAATGCTAAATAAAGTTCAGATGATGCTGATGACATGTCAGTCATACACTGATTTTGCATCTGAAGTCAGATGATTTAGATTTTCTTTTCATGATTTCACACCACTGTTTACAGTTAAGACAGTGCCATGTATACAAGGGGGATGATAGGTGTGTGAGATACATGACACAGCTCAGAGTATATGCACATGTAGTTCAGTTCTTTGAGTGACTATACAGAATTTTTCAAGTCAATAACGTTTGTGGTTATTATGTTTCGGGTAATTTTAAAAAGCCAGATAAGATAAGATAAGATAAGATAAAACTTTATTAATCCCGAAGGAAATTCTTGTGCCAGAGGTATCAAGTCACAATAAATGCAGTTAAGTACAGAGTATAAGTATAAGTGTCACTATAATCCAAAAAAAGAGTACAGTACGCAGTATGAGCACAATATATGATACATGGATACAAATATGGAGATGTAAGGTGCTAAGTAAACATAATAAAGACCAGTGGAGGGAATGACAGTGATGCCTGACATGATTATCTAGCGCTTCTCCCTACAGAAAGGGGAGGAGTTATACAGTCTGATGGCCACTGGCAGGAAGGACCTCCTGTGGCGTTCTGTGCTGCTCCTCGGTAGTCTCAGTCTACCGCTGAATGTGCTCCTGTAGGACAGCAGTGTGTCGTGCAGGGGGTGAGACGTGTTGTTACGAATACTGAGGAGTTTCCTCAGTATTTTCCTCTCTGTCACCTCCACCACAGACTCCAGCTCCACTCCCAGCACCGAGCCAGCCTTCCTAATGAGCTTGTTGAGTCTGTTGGTGTCGGCCGTCTTCATCCTGCTGCCCCAGCACACTACAGCGTAGAAGATGACGCTGGAGACCACCGAGTGGATGTAGGAGACCACTGACGACTTCAGATAAATGACTATAAATGACTGCAAGTAAATGACACAACAGTACACATGGCGCAGAGCTGAGATCAATATTTCAGCACATCTCTATGTGTTCATGGGGTCACGTACAGATGGTAGCTGAAAATGGCGATCGCGCAGCGGGAGAGGTTTTTCTTGTGAAATGTCTTTAATGTTATGAATTGGTGTGTTTTAAGATGACAGTGGGTAAAAATGAAACTCAACAGCAGGTGAAAACAAAACAGCTCTCTGTGTCAGGGGGACCCGAACCTTGGTGGAACCTGAGTGGAATTCCGACAGGTTGCACATACCCCTACCATGCCCAACCCGCCTCCTTCCTGTATCACCCCCATGATTTTAGGCAATATATCCATATGTCCTGTTATGATTTATATCTGGCATATATATTATCATTTTTTCACAAGGATGCGTTGGGAGTTACCCACAACAAACTCTAAATGACCAAGCCTTTAGCACACTGGGTAATGACACTGCTTGGGCTTGATGAGAGCCAGGCTTGGTCCAACATGCCAAGCAACAGTATGTCGTTTTTTTTCGGCAGATCGTGAGACAATTCCTCACAAAATTTCCACCATTGCCAACCAGAGACTAAAATTACACCCAGTAACAGGCACCAGAAAGCCAAATCACCGAGGTCGGCAAACAAGATGATGGCCTTTGATTGCAAAGGGAGAATAGCTGGTGAACTAACAGAAAAGGGTCACACTATCGGCAACTGGAGATACTGCATAACAATCTGACAGAAGTGATCTTCCATCAGGGCAATCGGGGAGTGTATATCAATGCTGTATGGTGGTGGCAGCATGACTGCAATGAAAAATAAGATAGTATAAGATATGTATTCTAAAGTTTACTTCTACATTACCTCTTTGTTAGTTGATAATGGACACCGTACTGACTCACTGGAACAACAAGAAACACAATCTGTCTCATGGTTTTAAACAAATCCTCAGCTTAGTCACACTTATTTGGAATGGAACAAGCAAACAAAAATATAATCTTACAATGCAATGCCTTTGATCTCTTCCTTGTAGTGACAGTCCACATTTTGGGTGGGCTTTTTGTCTCACTGCTCAGTGTCTGTCAAACCTCACTGTAGCTATGTTGCCTTGTTTTAAGCGATTACTGTTGGTGGGTAAGGTTCCATAACCAATGCATATGATGGCCAAAACCAAAATTAATACTATTATTACTAAAACAAAAACAGTAATTATTTATTCATTTTACAGACTGAGCAAACACATGAAAGAAAGGTCAGCGCTGCTCATGTGGGACTATTTTGAATCAATCTCCTATTCCCTGACATCCAAAAGATTAAAAAAAAAAGATTAAAAAAAAATATTCCACAGGGAATATGTTGCTAACAATCTCCAATTAAAAATCCTTCTGTAGTTATGGTTTGGTTTTCCTCAGGAAGCCATCTTGGGAGGTGATCCTGAGATGGTGTGATGGTCCCGATCACTGGCCAAATGCTGGCGCCTGGGCAGGGGTCGTAAAAGCAGAGACAGAAATAAAAACTAATGGTGTGTCCTAGCCAGAAGCGAGGGGGTATACCATGCATTGGCCTCACAACAAAACAGCCGTTTCTCATTACCAAAGGGGAGTGCAGGGGGAATGGTAGAGTATGCACCGTAAATTACACATTCATCGCTCTTCCTGACCATAAATTCTTACCCTGGCTCCATTGGACGGAACTCTCTCTCACCTCCCACTCTCTTTTTCTTTTTCTTCGCTCTCTTGTTCCCCACTCCCATGTTTTCCAAGAGAAATGAATGGTAAATCTTTGGAGTATATGGGTGCCCCCGATTTGCCAAGATCCTCAACACTGAATGATTTCATTACTTTAGTTTGGCTTTTAAGCCAGACCCCAGGGAATGCATCACATCAATAAGGAACACCCCACCTATCTCGGGTTGCCATAACTGCACAATTCTTGGTCCAAATGTAAACAAAAGGCTACCAACAGAAAAGATTACCACAGAATTGAATGTCTTTTTGCTTTCTAATGCTCTGCATAGTTTGCTTGACAAGCATTTCTTGTGTGTGCATCTGAAGGTGCGCTGGCTCAGGTGTTCGGGTCATCTAACTGTGGAGCGTGATGAAATGTTGTCACATCAACACATTGAGTTGTTTAGATTTTTAGGTTTAATTCAGCACAATTTATCACACTACTCGAAGAGATCTCTGAAAAATATTCCATCCTCGGCCTGGTGACTGGGAGCTCTGAGGTACATGAGGCCACAGAATCACCAGTGAGGGACCGCAGCCTCTACTGAACTGCCTTCCATCTTTCTAAAGATTAGCCTGTGCAGATTGGCCCGTCAGCAATCCTACTGATCCATGATAATTTCCATCTCTGAAGATCCTCAAATGTCCTTTCCTGCTGCCTCCCTTTTCTCTTTCTCTGTGGCTCAGGATCTGAGAGGGGGATTCTGGAAATCTACAAAGAGAAAACGTCCTCTTTGATTCAAAAATATTCCAGAGAAGTGTACATCAACACTGACAGGCTGTCATGTTTGTTCACCCGCAGATATCGATAAAAGCATGACTGCTAAATCAAAAATAACAGAAGTATTTCATGTTTTGGTATAAGCCGACAGCCTTTATGAGAAAGATAAATCTTCATCTGATAAAAGGCAGACATCACTTAAAAGGGAACTCAGGCCTGAGATAGTGAGTATATATGTTACAGAGTCACATCAGAGTCTCAGGAAACCAAGCAGCTCAGAGAGACAGTGAAACTCTGCTGTGTAGCTGACTCTGACAAATCACTCGATTTTCTCAAGAAGAAACAAAAGTTTAATTTCTATCAAGATCACCCAACTCAAAATGGACCAGCTTGAAGAACAAAAGGTCAAAACGAAAGTTCAGATACAAGAGACCATAAGTTTAAAAGTTGCTTTCAGGATCAGATATGATGCTTGACAAGTAGTGCCCCCTTTTGGACATAATCTGTATGACATGGGCAGAACAGTACTCATTCAGAAACTAATATACTTTCATCACTTCTGTGCCCCTGAGCCATCATTCTATCACTAACTAGAAAAATGTGAGTGATTCACTGTAATGGATAGATGTCAAAAATAAATAAATAAATAAAATAATAATAAATATATAATTTATAATAATAATAATAATTTAAAATGAAAGTTTATACGAGGCTGAAATATGCTTAATCCTTATAATAACCTAATACAAAATGAGCATAAATGATTTATTGTTTTAAACAGATCATTCAGTTTCAGTCCAATTGAAATGCAATCTAGATTTTCATAGTGGAATGTTTATGTTCATATCTTTGTAACCATCAAACTCCCCAATTATTATTATTATTATTATTATTGTTGTTGTTGTTGTTGTTGTTATCTGCTTTTTAACTACCATAAAAAACCACCAGGGGGTGCTGTATATTCATACATGTCTTTACAAAAACGACATAATGGGAACATGGCCATTTTTTGTCATGTTTTCTGTATTATGAGGTTACATTAAATGTTGTGTGCAAAGAAGATAATCATTTAATACATTTAAACCACACCAGGCTTAATTGTCACAATTCTCGGCAGCACTGAACGTCAGAGGAATATTTTAAATGACATGATGAATTTATTTTTACTTCACTGAAAATCTAATTAAAGTGTATGAAACTAAAATTATCACAAAAAAGAAACATGTTTTCTATAAGACACACTGAACTTTAATCACAGATGTGTGACTTCTATTTTCTGTCCTTTTGATGCACATTCCTTTCTCTGTGCTGTCCCCTTTCATTCCATAATTTTTTTTAACTAAAAAAAGGTTAGTCAGGCCTCTTCTTCACAAAAAACAGGAGAGCGTCCCTCTTTGTTTCAATGCTGAATCTTTCTGACATTTTAAATTACAGTCAATCATAGTCAATCCACTCCTCAAATGTTTTGCATTCCAGCCATCTCATCTCCAAACAACTGCTCCAAATCAGCTGCCCAACTGCCAGCTCTGCAGTTCCCAAATGGAAAGCCGTGCAGCAGTATAGATATGAATCTGACACTGATGGTTAGAGAAAAACGTGCATGCTCAGCCTTAATTCACCCCTCTGTTTTATAAATCCATACGCAGACTGGAACACATCCTCCACTAGTGCATGTTTTTGTAGACAACCTTCAATCCCACTGAAGCAGAAAAGTAATCAAGAGGCTCTTCATTTCCTGTCAACAGATTTGGCTCGTTGGATCCGTCTTTCATTGTCTTCTTCGGGGGAATTACTTGTTGACCTCAACACAATCGCTGGAGGATCACTGAGCTGTGATCTGCACCGCATTGTTGTCTCAAAACCAGTTACTGCCCGACACAGTTGTTTTTCCATCCTCAACTAAACTAACACTGAATCATTCAGCCACAATGTCTGATCAGCTGCTAATACAGTCTTTAAGCTAAGCTAGGGTAAAAAAAATCTGCAAACGAAGAAACTTCTACTTCACACTGTACATTTGTGCCATTTTATTCTTTATAGTTTTCACTTGGGACAAACCTCGAAAACCACAGCGAGACAATAGATGTTAGTAGTATTCTTGTGTCTCGAGGATGTTCGAGTCTGATTCTCTTTATAAGACTTTATCACATTCCTACGCTCCCACATTAATAGTTCCAAAACCACATGAAAGCCTCAAAAGTGTAAAATGTATGCAGAGGGAGTAAATGGCAGCAGAACAAACAAACTGTGTGTACTCACACATTTTGCAGCCAATGTGTGAAATGCAGCGTGGGTGTGGAATGCAAGCTGACTGCATACAGAACATTTACTGCACATTTGGTGTCACATAAGAATATTAAACAGTTCACACCAGTCAGGGTGCCATCCAAAAGTTGTGTTGAGACGCCCTCAGGACAGGAAGGGCTTTGAACGGAGGGAGGATTAGCGTTGTGGACACATCCAACCCTGAACTCTGGAAAAACAAGGCCTTGTTTTCCTGCTGTGAGCGCTCATTACAAGACAGTCTAAGCAGCTTCCCACAAACAAGCACAACTCCTTGACCTCAGCTGGGAGTGAATGGAGAGGACAAAAGCACGGGCCAAGCCACAGAGGCAGACTCCCAAACCTCGCCAACAAGCACCAGCCCCGGGAGTGTCAGCCTGGGACACAGATGTATGTTTTTTTTTCTCTTTACTCCTTTCACAGGCCTTCAGTGAGCAACTACAGCTGCTACATCACGGTGCTTCAGCCAAAGGAAGAGAATACATTTAGAAATAACAAGGAGATGAATGTGTGTCTCACACACTCAAAGTTCTTTGGCAACATTATACACACTATTAAAATGTCAGCATGTTACGCAAAGTTTCCATTTCTTTATCTTAATTACAAAAATAGATTCAGGAAGCAACACAATTCCTAGAATACAACCTCACAGCTGCTTGTCAACACTCATCATTCTTCATCACACTTCATCATCATACATATATTCCTATGTTGTTTGTTGTCTGACAAGTTACCAGATTGTCTATGAAACACATCAAAGTACGCATTACATGTATGCTCAAAAATGAGTGAGCTTTCCCGGCTTCAAAGCATCCAGGACGGCGAGTGTTTGCAGCTTTAAATGTTGGCAGAATCTCTGGTTCCTAAAGGGATTACTCTTTAAGGTCTACACTTCACACATTTAAAGTAGGCTAGTTCAACAATCTCTGGTCAGCTCTTGCAACATAATTCAAGAACATCAAATTTCAGTGGCGTGTGCTTTCTGTGGAAAAGGTCACTGTCAAAACCACACAGGTGAGAAAGCGGTTAGCAGTGTGTGAAGATGGTGCCACATCTTAGCCTTTGACTTAAACCATCATGATTTGTAACTTCATTTCATTTTGCTTCTGTCATCACCTTATTTTCCAACATCTCCAGCAGCAAACATGCAGTTAAGCAGTCACCGAGGTATGCTGAATTACCAGTGAGAGCATAATCTCACAGACGTTTGGGGTTAACCCACGTCTGATGAGGTTACAAACTGCAGACGTGACTGCGGTGGACCAGCTCGCTTTGTCAAGTGGACACTGAACTGAATAATACGCACATGTCGGCAGAGACAAGGAGGCAACTGTGGAGATGTACACACCAGCTTTAACATGCAGCTCTCTGACAGCAACGTGATCCACTGTGGAAACTATTCAGAGAGTCCCCTCGAACTGCATTCAGTAAACAATGTTATGTTACTGAGGGCTTGTGGGAGTTTTTCTCTCATTTCTTTTCTTTTCGTTTCTTCATGCTTTGTGTAGACATATTTAATGAAGTGGAATTAAAAGTAGTCACAATAACACACATTAAATTCAGTTTATTGTCTTGTAAAGAGACACAAACACACCAAAGGCCCAGTGATGAGTCTCATCTCTCACAGCTGATAACTAGGCAACACACACACACACACACACACACACACACTTCCTGTGACACACTGTGGTAAAATTGATAAAGAGGTTAAACAGTTAGAGGCCTAACTAATAAACAAACATGCCGTAAAACACATCCAATAACTTTAGCTTTTCTTTGGTTGCTAGCTAAAGGAAGAGCGCTGCTCACACCTCAGCATATACACACACCTCATCAGTCAGCACAGGTGTGTTTCCAACCAACAGGTGTGACACCTTTGATTCAACTGTTGCTCCTACCAGGCGTGTCAGGTGCTAAATAAAAAAAAATAATCAAATCTTTTTTCCATCTCCTGATAAATGAAGCTGATGAGCTACAGTATGTACTGTACACACTGACTCATGTTGTCTAGAAGGGACATGACCTCAAGTTGCTGCAACACTCACAGGTTCATTTTCTGATTGTGTTTGCACTGATCTTAAGCAAATGAAAAGCAGGAGGGTTCTCATTCCTTCATCCCTCTCCATTCATTACCTCATTAAGTCTATTTCAAGTGTTTGAATGTCTGGGTAATCTTATGAAGTACTCACATAACGTGGTCAACATACGAAAATCACATTTCTACCAGTGGAAAATTCAATTGCACATCATTTAACAACAAAGACAACATTGATCAGCCCTGTAACAGTGTTTGTTAAAAGATTATGTTCACACCCTGACAAATTCAAAATAAATCAATGTGATCACATACTGTATGCTGTACATTAACAAACCACCCACACAAAACGACGTTACCCCATCTGGGGTTATTTTAAATAAGACTAACACAGCAGTACATTTATTCTGTAGGACCAGGTTCAACTGATGCAGCCACACAGGCTTCTGCTGAGTTTACTGGAGAGTTAATGCACAAAGTCACATCACAGAGTTTTAATAAATACAATTTAAACCCCAAGAGTCAAATGAAAAAAAATCTATGCTTAAAGAAGCATTTAGTGTTGTTAATTAGAAACTACAGGGTTAGCATGCACACCAGCTAGCTGTGTACCATACATCAAATAACATCGATTGTAGATGTGTGGTGAGTTCAACAAAGACAAACCTGTCATCCAGAATCTGACATTTAATCTGAATGATGATCATCTGGATGAGATCTCAGGTTTCTGCTCAGTCTAATCTGGAAGCTTGGGTGGGGACATCAGAAGCAACATGGGGGGAAGAAACAGGAACTACACTGAAAACAAGCCACAGCCGGCCACCTCTCAGCTCATGTCTGAAGCCTGGACACAAAGCTGACCCTCATTTGAGGCTGCTGCATCTGTGTTTCAACCCATTTAATGTGTGAAGGCTCACAGTGATGGTGTGTTTACATGCACTCAGTGCTGAGTTATCTCTCATTGCTGGTAGAGCAGAGGACTAACTGTACAGGTCAGCTTTTTAGCTGTAAATAATAATAGTATATGTATAGGTACATGTAATCACAGCTCAGCACATCATGATGAATGTGGCTTCGGTCCTTCCTCAGCTGGAATAGCTACTGTGATCACTGCACCTGCACAGGCTAAATATGACATGGATTTATTACATTATCTTTGCCAATCACCACATTTCAGTCAGGCTCCACAGTTTGTTGCATGCTGAAATAAACGAGATTAGTTTTTGTTTCACAAACATATTAACCTGATGATAGTATTACACTAAAATCCATGTGATTGAATCTCAACACATCAACAATCAAGCCTTTGACATCAACACAAATCTGATTAGATATGAAAGCAGCCAATGAGAAAAAGAAATTATTTAGTCACATCACATTTATTTGACTTTTCTGGCATCTGGGATTTTCTTGGATCTGAGTCCATTAAAATGATCATGCCTCTCTAAATTTGTACTATTCAGAAGCCATTGTTCATGTTGTACTGATGTCCACTCCTCACAGGATTGGTGGTACATTATTATAATGAAGATATGATTACACAAGAGTGTAATCAATTGACTTGTTGAGGAGACCATTAATCTGATTGTTGCACAGAAGCATCATCTGTCATGAGCTGATTCCAACCAATCAGATCAATGAAACACAACAAGCTGCTAAAGATCATTGAAAGCTGTTTTCATGCTTCCTACTGTCATCACACCTAAAACATGCCCATTACCTGCCAGTTACTCTTCAGATGACACTGATGAGGACAAACAGTCCTGTAGCATCACCTCATGAGAACAGAGGTGATGCAAAGGACCACCAGTCACAGCATATTGCATACTTAGACATGCACAGCCTCCATGAACATGAACTGGGTTGTGTTAAGTGTGTGTACATGTGGGTGTCTTCTCGGTGATGGTGTCCGGCTGTGTCTGCCTGTGTTTGTTTTATCACATTCAGATCCTAAATAAAAGTCACAGTTTATTTTTCAGTGGACATTTGAGTGAAATGTTTAACAGCTACGTATTTGTTTGTATGAAGTGAGCGTGTGAGACTTCCAGCCAAACAGAAAGCTGTGCTTCCTCAGACTCGCCCTCCACTTTATGTGACAGTGAAAACAAAGACAAATCAGAAGATCTCTCTCTCGCTAACTGTAAATGATGAGCCTGCTGTGTGTGTACCAGATGACCCTTGCCGCTGTAGCTGTCACTTCCCTGCCTCTCTCTCCTTCTAATAAATCCAAAAGGGGGCTCCGTGCGTGGAGCTGACCCCCCGGTGAAAGTGCCATGGAGCAGCTCCAGATGTGAACATCCTCCCTCTCCTTTGCTCTCCCACACACACACACACACAGTTTTTTCTCTTCCACTTCCACCAACAGTCCACCCGCCCTCCCCCATGCAGCTACGAGTTTTCCATTTCCTTTTTTGGTGAAAAAATCCGAAACAGAGGCAGGGAGGAGGACATTTCACCAACGCCGACAGAAGAGTGTGTCTGGTGGTCTGTGTGTGTGTGTATGCGTGCCTCATCTAGGCAATGAAACAGTCGACTCAGCATAAACAGGAGTGTATGACACAGATAGATATGCACTTACTCTCCCTTTTACTCTGCCGTATCTTGCAACACATGCACGGTCTTTCATGCCCTTCCCCTTGGATTCACACAGACACACACACACACACCGATCTTTCCTAGAAAGCCGTTTTAAACGCACCAAAGGGTTTTTCTCTGGCTTAGACAGTAAACACAATCCCACATGAGCTCTTAAACCAGTGATGGATCTTTCATTCCAACCACAAGGACACACAGAATATATAAACTCAGCTCAGTCAGTGTACATTTATTTAATAAGGCTTCAAAAATAAAACCTAGCCGTTCAGCCATTTTAATTGCCATCTGATTTACAGTAAGTTCATATTGAGTCATCTCAATGGCCCATTTTTTTCCATCTTAACATGTATATTTGCCAACTCTGACTTACCAGCATCAAAGCTGAAATAACGCAATTCATAGATGTATTCTTTTAATATCATTTTTCACATACATGTAACAAACTATAACAGTGGAAAATAAAAACACTGACAGGATTAACAGCAACACAATAATTAGTGAGGCAAATCACTGCAGATGAAGACATGCATATTCCTGCAAAACAGTAATGTACTTTATTCTCAGCTTCTTTTGGGTTATAAATGCTGGCTCTTTGAGCAATGATGATAAAAAAAGTTTCATTACATCAAATGAAAAACTGAAATAACACATAGAATATTGCAACATAAGCAGATATTTTTTTAAAAAAAGGAGTGGTTTGTGTCTTTGAAATGTATCTGAAATGTGTCTGTCTGACCTCACTGAAAGCATCATCAGCAGGTTTTCTCTTTCTTTTTTTTTACTTTTTTTAAATTATATACAGTAACTTGTTCAAGATGCACAAAGCAAGACGCACATTGAGGAAAAGCAACATTCAAAATGCATAAAACTGCAGTTTTAAGAGCATCAAAACAGTAACGCCACCATTAAAATACCGACTGTAATGTCAACACAAAACACTGTATCAGTGTTTTCTTCAAAGCTGGACTTTAAACCTGAAGTTGTGTGTATGTTAAGGCACTCAATAAACAAAATGATTTTTTTTGGTTCATGCAAACAACCCAGCATCAAAACTGGATTTTTGTTCTAGCTCCCAGAAGAAAATCTGTTATAGGATGTCTTTATGGGAAAATGACCTGAGGCAGCATGTGTTAGCCTGTATTACCTTCCTTGGTAATGACTTGGGGTTCTTGAAAAGCTATAACAAAAAGAGAAATGGTGAATGGGAAATAGCTGCTCTATAGGCTGCTGTGGCAGTCACGGCACAGGATCTTGTCACCCTCGGGGAAAAAGCCAGCGCCCACGAGTGAAATGGAGCACTGAGAGCAGGTAAAACATGGCTGATGCCACTGGCGGTCTTCAAATGAAACGTACTTTCCACCTCCAAAACCTAAGAGAAAGGAACAGTGAAACAAAGTATGATGGCTGACCATGGATGTAAAGGCACAGTTCATCTTAAAATCAAATATTCTTGTTTTTCCTGTGTCCTGTGGGTCTAGCTATCTGTTTAAGTAGTTACCATGACAATGAGCCACTGCATCACAATAGAATAAATTCACAACACATTATCATGCTGATGTAATCTTGCCTGTGATGGGTTTGGTGCAGGCCTCACACTTCTTGGCATACAGGTTGCCAAAGCACTTGAGGCAGTAAGGGCTGTCGTCTCTTGAGGTGAAGTGTTGACCTGCCAGCTGTGTCTTACAGCTGGTGCACACAAAACACTCCTTATGCCACGGCTCATCCCGGTAGGTCACGCCACCTTTAGCCAGGGTCTTTAAAACAAGTCAGAGGTCATGTAGAGATCCTTCTAAAATCATCTCCCGTGCACATTCCTGCAGAGCGTTCATGCTGCTCACGTCTCTCACTCTACTAACTAAAAATAGTGTGGTAAGGACGTAGCTGGCAGATATTTGACAGATATACTGACCTTTTTACAGCGTGTACAGCGTGGAGCGAACTTGTCCTCGTAGCAGGGCACGCAGTAGTGCTCATCCTTGTCAGGAATGAAGGACTTGGAGCCAATGGGTTGTTCACAGCTGTGACAGATGAAGCAGCCCTCGTGCCATGTGGAGCCTGCATACTCCAGCTTTCTTGTACCTGCATTAGAAAGAAGAAAAGATGATTAATCCTGGGTGAGTTACACATGTCCTAATAGGACAGTTAGGATCATTTGAGTATTTCTTTATGGTTTTATTGAACTAGGAAATAAAACACATGAATTGCATTACGGCATATTTTATTTTAAATGAAAATACCACAGGGCCCACTTTTTCTTCTGCTGCTGGAAACTGGCAGCAAACTTTTTCAGAAAAAAAAGGATAATACCATTTTCTTCTCTGTGTCCCCGATTCTATCCATCTTATATCCCCGAGCTGTTGAGTCTTTTATTATACTGGTTAGTTTACTCTACAGTGATGCAGTGGTTTGTGTGGAGCTGACATTTTGCATTACTGCGTTGTGCAGATTGCTAACACTGTACTGCTTCAGGCTCTGAGCTGTGGTGTTCTCTAATCAAATACATGAGCAAATCCGCTGCAAAGACCTCCAGGAATTAGTATGGCTCTAAAAGAACAATATCATCTGTTATGAATGTATGTTTGACAAATCTGGGGTGTCTTTTTTTTGTTTAAAGAGCGCTGAAAACATCTAACATGGTTGCACAAAGACACACTGTATATGTCTTGAGTGTAGAATGCAGTCATTTCAACAGACTGAAGAAGTCAATATTATTACCAAACACATGTTAGAAAGAGACATAAACACAAAGTAGCTCCATCCTTACACTGCAGATCTGTATGGACTCTGCTCTGTTGTTTCAAAATACAAAGTGAACAGTGACAACAGAACTGCTGTTTGTTCATCAGGGTACACACAGTGTAGAATAGGACCATTGTTTGTGACTGCACAACAATGCAACATCTGGCTGACCATCTCTGAGAGTGGGAATGTTTATCAGAAAAATCTTGTCAGGCAAATTACAGCTTCTGAGCTATCCGTTTGCAGGCCTTCAGGGTAAAGTTACTTTCTCCTCATGTCACAACCAAACCAAAGCTGAAGCCTTTTACTGTCTGTAGCACTGTATATGTATACTTTTAATAAACAGAAAAGTATATAAGTACTATGCTCTCTCCATAAGAAACCATCAGATTTATCTGCTGAGAAATAAAAGTCCAAATCTCCGTCTTCCTGGTCAGCGTAGGCTGCTACAGTTGCACTGATTCCAGTAAGTGGCTTATCGCGTTATCATCAGTTTTCTGGAAGCTTGCCAGCATTGAGGGTCTGACTTACAGACAACAAGTCAAGCATACTGGCAATTACTCTGTCATATTCACCCCTGGCTGATGCTCAAAACGTAGACCCTGGCTTTCGCCTCCTTTCCCCCCTAAACCCTCTTTCCTTTCTCTATCTGCCTGATCTCATACTTTCTACTTTTCATGTGTCCGTGCTTTGCCATGTCATCATTTTCCAGCGTCATCTGCTTATTTGAGTTTGTAAACTACATGGAAAACAAAAAAAAAAGACACTGTAAGGATATGCTGTAAACAAATTCACATGCATGAATTGGATACTGTCCCTGTGTACAAAAAAAAACTCTGTAGCATTTCCAGATTTACCTGGCATGACAATCTTGTCGCAGGCTACACACTTAGAAGAGAATTCATTACAGTAGCAGTCATTGCAGAGCAGAGCATCATCCTGGCTGGTGAAAGGCTCGTCTGCCAATGAGCGATCGCAGCGGAAACAGCGAAAGCAGTGTTCGTGGTAATGTCGGTCCTCATAGAAGAGCTCCTGGCAGCAGAACAGAAGGAGGTCATTTGATACAGTTGTAAAACGTGCCACATTAATTACAACTTGTTTCAAAGATTCAGAACAGCTCTGTCATCTAAAGTACGATCAACATGGGTTAATGTTTACAACAGGAGCAGAGAGGAGTGCTGGGTCAGACCGACACTTGAAATGTCTGCTTATATTTACATGCTTCTTTTTTAACAAGGTCTTACAGGGATGGCACTGAAGTGACCTCCACTGGGCACTAAGCCAAGAAAATGCTGCCTTTGTATATCTTTTACTACTCCTGAGGGAGTCGATAGCTCTATGGCCTCTTTAGCTAAGCAAACTATCAAACACTGTGGCGTGCCCCAGTCTGTAAACTCCACCACCAGCTTAAATGATCCACTTCTTGTTAGTGTTTTCCATTAAGGGAAGATTAAATTTTAACTTGATTGTGGCGAGACGTTCCCTCATGCTGCATTTTTACAATCTTAGACAAAATTAGTCCGTTGGCTTATGTGGAAATTGGGTGCATAATTGCATGGTAAATTAGCCTTTATGGTGTCTTGCCACACAAAATATATAGAACACGCCTCATTTACAGTGAATTATGTGTCATTAACAAGACACAACTTCTGTTTTAGCTATCTACGGCCATGTCAAAACACAGTAAAAATGGCTAATTGGACTGGTTATTTGACGTGGTTTAATGTTAGTAGGTAGTGTGGGAAGAAAGAAGAAAGAGATCATGTGTGGGATTCGCTCCAGCTAGAACAGGTTATAAAGCATGAATCTTTTCCAATCACAATTCAGAATATATTCCATTTGTTACTCTTGCATGCATGTCAGGTCATGTCCAAATGGATGCCTTACTCTTGCGTCATGGCCGATAAGTTCTTTGCACTCATCACATGTGTTTGAGAACAGGCTGTCGTAACAGGGGATGCAGTAGGGACTGTCATCTGACTGGATGTACTTGCGACCGTACAGAGATTCTTTGCAGTTGTCACAGTCGAATCGGTCAGCCATTGTGATTTTCTGCCAAATCTGTAAAACAGAAAGGAGTCAGTGAGGTCAGCACAGGACAAACAGAGAGAGAGGAGAGGACAACAGGGAGCAGGACAAAGAAGGGAGAGCCTGGAATTCAGTCACCTTTTCCATCATAGCAGCTGGACATCAGTATAGACTTTCACTGCCAATATTTATGTTGTAAATACTTCTACGTGTACCAGCCATGGTGATCAGCTCAAACAAAACACACAGAGCAAGTGTGAGCAAGTGGAAGGAGAAAGAAAGAAAGAAAGGAGTGTATGTGTAAGAGAGAAAGGCAGTACAAAATGCCTATTAACATTTACTGCTGTGAGATGAAAGTGTGGTATATGCAGAGGGAGGGCACCGAAGAGGGAGCTGTCACTTGCTTTTTCAGTGAAAACACCTTTTTGGAGATGTCACCGATTAAAGCAACCTTTGTTGTGACTACATGGGAATAAAGTGGCACATCATACACACCTGTAAATATTTATAAGGCTTGGATCGTTTTGGGATTGAAGCGTGGACCACCAACACATAGAGAAACCCCATTAAGCTCCTGAGAGTGCGTGTAAAAAAAGAACATCTGACGCTGTCTGAACATGACTTCTAAGCACGTGGCTTCCTTTCAGGATAAAGATGCAGTATGTGCATATGCAGATGCAGAGCATGGTCTCTGCTGTACGATGGGGGCCCCTTGATCAAGTATGGGGCACACAACAAAGGGACAAAACAATATTGTGAGAGCAACAATATCGGGTTGCCAAAACATTACAGCATGGTTTGGAGGAAAGCCTGGTGATAAGTGATACAGCCCTCTGGCAGGCTGCACTGCTGGCTGCTCATTCCCAGCACCCAGGAATAATAATCACTGCTGATATAATAATCAATCAAACTTCAAACTGACCGTATGCTGCCTGTCTTACACCCACATATAACACAGTGCATGTAGGAGGCATGTAAGCACACCCCCACAGGGTGACACAATAATATCACACAGGAGCAGTCATCAAAGAAAACACTAGTCCCAGGCTCTCAGGTTTCAACTGTGTCAGACATTTTGCAAGACAAAAGCTCGTAATGAGTTGGGGTGAGAAAGTCAAGATCCAACAGACGTCACCTGCTCATATATAACCCAGTGACAGGCCTTCCGCCACAATAACACTGCTTCCCCAAGCTGGAGAGACACTTTCACCCTCTTTGGTGACCTTAACACATAAATTATACAGTGTAAATGCTTGACACCCCCATGGCCGTGTGTGTGTACACTGTCTTACGTCACAGATCTGCCACATCGCTCCATTATTGGACTGAATGGAACAGATACATCTCAAGTATCTCACATTATAGTATCCATCTGGAGGTTATGGCTCAAGATCAGAATAAGCAGTCTGTGTAATGTACAGCAAGGTGCTGAACTTGCAAGTCTGTGTTTAAGATCAGTTCTGTATATTTAACACACCGTCCATCAGAAAATTCCAGCGAGGTTGCCATCAGCCCACGTAACCACAATGTCAAGATTAGATCAACAAAGTATATGGCTGAGAAGGAGCACTGTGACCTTAGTGTTATCTGCAGTGCCAGGTAGGTACAGTATGTGCTGCTTTTGCTTGCCAGGTAAGGGAACGAGATGAGGCATGACTAACAAATCCAGGAAGCCGGCGTGGTGAAGTTTGATGTCAGTTTTAATTTCCAAAGCAAATCAGGCTGCCTATCACCCTCAGCAAATTCAAACGTATTCCGCCACATGTCCACGTACCAAAAAGTCTGCAGAGGAAAGGAAAGAAAGAGTTTGTCCTCTGACATCATGACAAATATTTGAACCCAGATGTTTAAACCACAGCCCACAGCCCTCCACCTGAGATGGATGGCACCACTAAAGTCCCATGCAGTCAGATCTGGGTCGCCCGTATGTTCATGCTTGCTTCCCGGCAGAAATCCATCTCCTCGATGTCCAGAACCCAGTGACTAACAGCCCCACTCTGGCTTAATAATGTTCCCAAATACCAAAGCTGTGACTGAATTCACCCTCCTGGGAAAAGTGTGGGCTTGTCAAGGGAATCACTGCTGTATCCACACACAGCACAATGTCTCCTGAAATGTTGCCTCATTTTATAATATATCTGTGCCAAGCAGGGTTCACCATTTAATGCATTCAAACGTTTACAATTTTTCAAAGGTAGGTCAGGGAATAGAATAATAATTGCATCTACATGGGTCAATGACATCTTGTTTTCTTAACTCATGAGAGAAAGACTAAAGATTAGCATTCTTTGTGAGCTGATTCATCTGCTTAAAACAAAGTATTGCCACAGTGCATCATCAAATTCACACAAACTTTTTGACAACACTCACAGAGATTCCTAATGTTTCATTGAGATCTTGACTCACATGAACTGTGGTGAACCTTGTTTTCAAACATCCATCTATAAAGATAGCAGAGGAACATCAAGGTTATGTTACACTAGTCATCACAGCCCTCCCTGACTGGGATAAAGAGGTCAAGTTCAGGGCCGACTGTGGGACACCACAGCACAACAGTGAGTGGACTGTATGCTGTTGCTGGGCAACATAGTCATGGTCGGTTACTGAAGGGCTAGCAGATACCCTGTTCACCCCAGTCCCACAGGCAGGCCTGTTAATCCCCAGCCCAAACTTTGCTTACGCTCAAATGAACAGTCCGTACAGCCTACTGGGAACAAATGAGCCAGCTCTCTCCCTTCTGTCTCTGCTGTCTGTTAGGACTGTTTGTAACATATCCGATTTACCAAAGCTACACAGTGCTGGACATCATGCTACAGGGGAGAGCGGAGTACAAACAAGTGACCACCTCCGGCTCACATGACAACAAAATCATGGTAACACTTTAGTTTACAGTGTCGCTGGTACAGTGTGTTACTGTGTAACAACATGTAATGTCATGTCACGCATTAGTGTTGCACTTGTGCACGCATGCACAAACACACTGTGCAAGTACAATACTAGTACATGATATGTTGTCACACAGGTTGTACCACTGTACCTAATCAGGTAAATACACTGTACCAGCAACACTGTAAGTGTTACAGCAATTTCATGTAGGAGCTACTTTATACAACTGGCTAACATATCACTACACAGGAAGGAAACCATCAAATGATGTCTACTGCCTTCTGGGTGGTGATAAATCTACCAATTGCACTTTGGAAGAAAATAAGTTCCACGTGAATCAGTCAGAACAAGATCTTGAGTATAGTCTATATTGGAGAGAGGGGCCCATTACTCCAAAACTCAGCAACCCACATTTTTGAGTTGAACTGTCCCTTTAAGGAAAAAAAAATACATACTGTTCTGTTATCTAGTTTAACTATACAAAGCTGTTGTGGCATTTCTTTTACTAAACATGTCCTGCTAACAATTTACAACTTAAATCAAAGCTCAAAAAGAGGTTAATGCATTAAATCTGTGTTTGTTATTGCAGTATTGAAATTAGCAAGAGAATAATTTACAGTAAATGACCTTATTCCCAAAAACTAAACAGAAACCGGCTCTTGTGAGGCACTGATACCAATGATGTGTTTTTCAGTGAATATTTGGAGTGGAATGGTTTGTTGTTTTTGTCAGTCCCTGACAGCATGTGGACATGGGACCACAACCAACTTTTTTTTTATTACAACACATTTTGTGGCTACAGTTAAAGCAGGGCTGTCATATCTAAAACATTTAAAAGTCACAGTGCGGAAATTGTGCAACTGCAGCCACCGTGATAAGACAGCATGACCGGTGGTGGAAATGCCATCCCAGTCTGCCAATGAAGGCTTAGTTCAGTGCCAAGTGATACAAAAGTTACAGCGACGCAAAAACAAAAGAAAAACACAAAAACAGAGAAACTGCAGTGTTTCTCAGATCAGTGTTTTTATGGATCAGTTGTGACTGGTGCACTTTGTGGATAATTCAGCAAGTGTGGATTTTACTATGTACAGTAAGGTCTGGTTTACTTTATAAAGTAGCAGCTACAAAAGCCACTCCATCTCCTTTAACTGCTTGGACCTTCTGCACGCACACCAGATGAAGTACTGTGTTGTCCAGCAGGTTTCCTTTTATACATGTCCCAGAGACAGAGAAGAAATGGAATCAAGCACACACACACACACACACACACACACACACACACAGAGAGAGAGAGAGAGAGAGAGAGAAGAAAGTGACATTTAGAGGAAAATGCATTCTGGAGCAGGACCTAAAACCAGCGACAAGTCTTAAATCAAAAAGAGAAAAAGTGAAGCAGCTGCATTTGGATAAACACACACCATCACATTGTGTCCTGTCTGATGCCTGGACATCTTCCAGACACAGTAAAGCTCCCTGCCTGGCTTAGACATGGGGGGAAAAGTGCAGAACTGGACACGTAAGTGTATAATTTTAAGGCCTGGTTGAGCATATCGAAAATAAAACACAATATCAAAAACACACAAAAGTTCATTTCAATCTACAATCCTGGGGCCATTTAAATGAAGCCTGATGGGGATGGAAGAATCTATATGGTGACTAATATAGCATGAATAACACAATGAAAATGATTTTAATGGCCGACAACTTGAGTTTATGGCAAGAGAGTCTGGAATTTAGGGTGTGTATGAAGTTTCCAGATCCAAATATTCACTCTTTGACCTAAATCACATCAAGATGACTTAGTATTTTCATGAACGTAAATGGCCGCAATTAAGGTAGGGTAGGAGATTTCATTCTGATGCAATTTTTGTTAAGTTAGTGTAACTTCTCTTCTGATCGGAAGACAGCAACCCATTAGTTCGGCATTAAAACGAAGAATATTAATCATCTGTGGAAGCTATAAAACGCTAAAAACATCAGCCAATCCTCCGGGACGAGTTTTGGCTGGTTGTCACTCTCTTCCTGCTCTGCGCGCACCAGAGAGGTACATGCATGATGGCCGAAGTCACAGACCGCAGCTCGTCTTCAGGTAATGTGCGTCCAAGTGATTGGAGGCGTGGCTCTGGGGTGAGCTCCGAGAGAAAGCGGCGTGTGTTTACTTTCGAAATCTGTCTGACTCTCACTGAGTTTTTCAAAATCTCCTACCCTAAACGACAAGCGTTAGACACTTGGGTATATTTGTTATAAATTAGTCTGTTTGTTGGCTCTTCCTGTTGGCTTTCACTGAATCAGATAAATCAAGTCCAGTAACTGAAAGGACGCACTGAGGCAATAATTCTTATCACAGGAAGGAGAGGAAATTGCTCATGAAGTTAGAGATAATGCTGGACCCTCATTCACAGACACATGTGCTTACTTAAACAAGCTGACCAGTGCTGGTTCTGGAAATACAAAAACACATTTTAATTCTTAATGTTATGCCAGAACAAAAAAACTACCACATTACACTGCCAGTTTAGTTAAACATCAGGCTGTTTAGTTAAGATGTGACATTGATTGTAAGCCAGAAAAACCAGAACTGCAATCATCCTCATAACATTTATGGCTTTGAGCAATCTGCGGTCATCAGAGTTTATATGATGGGTCTGCACTCAGCCACTGTGGAGATACTATTGGTAAATAACCAGTGTTTTTACTCTGTCTTACATTAGAGAAGGCCCTAGGCCACCCACATTACATACGATTACAAGGCTATACTGACACAAGCTTCATCTACTGAATGTCTTTTTAGCAGGAGGAAGGGGGGGGCTCATGGTGCAGGGACACCTGAGACCGGTCTTCTGTGGGAGCCAGGGTCAGACTTGACGACAGAGTACAGGCTGCAGGACCAGACACTGGAGTGCTAACCTGTTATTGTCCCTGAGCATTTAAACACCGCCCGGTGTGGAGTGGGAGGCAACAGAAGGCTCAAATCAAAGCCAGCATCATAAACATAAAGGAGGGAAATGACTACCTGCAGCAGAAAATGTCACCATGGCCTTTGTAATTTGTCCCTTCTTGGCAACTTTTAATGACCATGCAAGTGACTTTATGTCTTTTAATATTAGCCTTCACTCTGTTGCATGGTACCCACAGCAGTATTAGAGGAAAGCTGTGAGTGAACATCAGCTGGCTGGAGAGCTTCTGGAGTCGTTTATTAAAAGGATTTGATACGGTGATTTACGTTTGTACAAAAAAAAGATAAACAAAAGCCGAGCACACACTGCACTGACGTTCATTTAGCTGCACTTTGAACATAAATTTGTCATGTTTTGACAGCCGCTTGGCAAACGGAGGCTCGAGGACGTGCTAGCAAGGAGCACATGGATGACAAGACCTTCTGAGAAGGAGAATGCAGCTGAAAATGCAGTCGTGTCACATGTCATCTCGCCCCTTCCACAAGCCTGTCTCAATCCCAGTGTTCCACAATACTCCTCCAACACCAAACAATAACATTGCAATTACTCTAAATCATACAGTACTGCCCCAACCACCGCCCGGGAAAGATTGGAACTGAAATGAATGTGAATTTATTTTTATATCACTGTGAGCGGATGGCCAAAACACTACATTTTTGGCCTACATTTGTCTTCCTTTGAAGAAAAAAAATGCTGCCATACATTAGAGCTTCACATCTGGTTTGCATTGTGGAAAGTATGCAGTTAACTCCTGTGTGCCAGTGGAGTTTTTTTAAGAGACACTGCCTCCAGAATCCCAGAAAAGTTGCTCTCCCTCTCCCTCTCTCTCTTCACTGCTATATTTGCTGATAATGTTTAGATGGTAAGAGGAAAAGCAAATCGTGAGAGTTGTCACGAAAAAAACTCTTGACAGCCTGCTTGATCTTTGGATATACTTTGAGGTGGTAAACAGTGTGGTGAGAGGAGAAGACAGTGAAGAATGCAGAAACAAAAAAGAATGTGTGATAAACAGCCAATATTAAACAAATGAAATAAATGTTGACTCCTGCAGGAAAAAAAACTGATAAGTGTACTGTACACAGTCAAAGGAAACTGAAGAACAGTGCTGACAGATCACAGGGTAACACTGACATTTTCTGGGTCCCTGTGCTTTGAGGCGGCTTTAGCGTAAATAAGTCGAGCAGGGTTAATGGGGGGGCTTCGTACAGCAGTTTGAGAGGATTTAGTGTATTATTTCTCTTTGAACAAACAGTCATTAATCACAGAAACCCTCGTACTCCAAAGTTTCCCATGGCAGATTTGTGCCCAAACATGGCTATCTTAGTCACTGTCCTCCTATCTTCACATCCTCCCTGTCATCCTCAGCCCTGTGATCCCGAGGATGGGGGATCCCTTTGAAATCTGACGCCTGTTTAGTGGAGAGCCATCTCAACACCTGCTTTGTTTTGTTGAGAGTTGTGGACCTGCATATTGTTTGAATAAATAAATTCCTGCTTCACACTGTTATTCAGCATGTGTAAGAGTCTCCACTCAGATCAGCACACTTACAAGTAGTACTTGAAAGCTGTATGATTCAGATACTGGTTTGCAAGTCCCATGAGAGGATGTTGTTTTCACAAGATCAACTTCCAGAGCAGAGGACAGAACGAGCCCTTCTGATGCAATAGCTAAGCTCAACAGAAATATCATTTTATACACGGGCTGTAAATGGTCTGTACTAGTATAGAACTTTTCTACCACTTAAAGGTACTCAAAGCACTTTACACTACTTCACGCCTACCCTTTCATACACACAAATCTTGCCCAACGACCCATCAGCATGAAGGGAATTGAACCATTAACCCACAGTTTGTAGGCAACATCTCCACCACCTGATCCGCCTGGCCAGGCAGACTCTGCAGCTCAATTCACCCCAGTGGAAAATACTGAGCCGTTCCTATGGGTAAACCTTTAAACTTTCAGAGCTGTGGGATTAGGAGTCAAATTTCCTTTTATTTACAAAGGCCCTGATATGGATTTGAGACTCGTGCCTTTGACTTATCGCTGTGGCATTTTTACCATGAAATCAGACCACAGAGGAGTAAGAAAGAAAGAAAATAATGAAGATGCTTTAATGCTGTAGTCCAAAGGTGACATTTCTAATGCTTTTATCTTTCTGTTTTGTCTGTGTCTTCATTGGTGAACTGTTGCACAGTTCAGATTTTGGCCTTCACATGAAACTCCAAATACTGTTTACAGATGCATGGTCAGGCTCTGAAAGCATAACATAATGGAAGCAACCTACTTCTTTGAAGTAAATCCATGTTGCCTGTCAGGTGTAACAAAGGGAACTGCTCCTTTACTCTCACAGGACCCAGAAGGGGCAAATGTAAGAAAGAGAGTGACAAGGAGAAACTTTCAGGGGAATCGAAGTAACGCTCAGCTCCCTTTGTTTATTGAATGCACAATCAAATCATCCTGGTTACAATGTGATCCAACATAGTCTTAAATTCCTGTCTCCTATAGAGTGTTTGTACAATTTTAAAATGTATAACAAATATGACCTAAGTGGTGACAAAGCACATAATGACATCACCATTTTGACTTACTGACCTCTAATAGTTCAGTGGCTATTAGTCACTGAGAAACAAAGTACACAAAATGGCTCCTACAGACTCCTGGTCATTCCCAGGTGGTCCTCCAATGTTGCTGAGTCAGCACAACTAGCCAGAACATCAAGGACTTAACTGGGCTAAGGTTTCACACAAAGCCACACACTCTGCAATCTAAGCGTGCCACACACACACACAACTGTGCAAGTACACACAACTGCAAGCAATTATTTATAACTCATTCAGACTTGTGGCTCGTGGCTGCAGTGATGGCACCTGACCCTGAGGTTAATACCCATCTTTGTTTAAACATAGCTCCCAACAGCCCCACACATGAATATGCAGCATGCTGTTGTGAGCAGGTGGATGTTTCTAATCACTGTCAGTGGAAGGTTTTCACAGGTATAAGAACAATCTATTGGTCTTAGCAACAGCTGCACACATTATAGTATCTTTCACAACCGCAGCAAACCAAAACACTCTCTCCCTTTGACTTTTCAGAAGACGGGTTCATTTTTTAAAAAAAGTATTACACTAAAAAAAACGAGGGACACATGCCAAATGTAAACCAGCTGGGATGAATATCTTAGAAGTCATTTCCAGTATGTGCAGCCATTTTTTTTCCCCTTTCGCAGACACGTCTCCATGGCAACTTGTAAACAGTGCCCTCATTCTCCAGAACCATAAACCTCTTGGCAGTGATGTTGAGCACACGTTTCTGACTGAGGGCACAACCCAGCATTTTTATTAGGGATGCTGTGGCAATGTGAAAATTTGATGCGATGAGCCAAAAAAACTAAATTTCAGGTGTCACATTAACACATCCAAAATTTAGCAGTGTTCAGGCAGATTTTAGACTTTCTGACTATTCCTAGAACTCTAAATGTATACTGCTAAAAGTGCACCACACAGTAAAAATCCTACAGCTTAAAACCGACCTTCTAAAAATGGACATGACCTCTGAAACATCCCTATGAACCATCTTCCTGTCATAAAAACATAATGTCTGTGGAATTCGCTCTGAGAACTGAATGCAGGTCCATTTCCTACCAGGCAATGACCCCATTCTGCAGCATGGCACTCAAAAACAATGAGAACTCACCCACACACACACACACAGTGCTTCTTCCTGTTACCCCAAACAGAGCCATCTGTGGGACTTCTCAGAATGAAGGTCACACACACACACACACACATTTGCAAACACACAGCCTGAATGAAAAACAGGCATATTATGTCTAAACATACTGACACACTCCCACAGAAAGACAAAGTCACTGAGACACAGACACACCTGCAGCCACGTACAGAAGTGGTCACACAGCGATAGTAGTATTATGCATGCACACACATGAACACGAAAAGCTGAGGGTAGACAGAGGGATCAAACAAAACATAAACACAGCAGCTAACGTGGAGGAAGACAATGAACACACACCGCGAGCAGCTGCATACACACACCCAGTTTTTATTTTTGTGGAGACTTCCTGTTGAATGTAATACCTCTCATGTTCATAATCTGCTGCTTCCTCACTCACATATGAATAAAGATCAAACAATCAGACTTGAACTGACTTCTGCCAAGTATACACCTCATTCCAATTCAAGCAATGATGCCATCACTGATGAGAATACTGGAGTTTCTGTTGCCTTGATAATTCTGCCTGCTGTTGCAAAAAAAAGAACCGTGTTGGAATTTCTTTTCTGACCCAGTTTTTATGATCCGGAGGGGGACCTCCTCCTTTTCCTCTCTGTCAGTCTCCTGTTGGCTTTGACCTTCTAATAGGTCACAGAGGAGCGAAGTCTATTGAATGTTCTAGTGGCACGTTTGTTTTTGGTGAACCAAACAGACACTGGTGTGTAGGGTTCAAAAGCAGGAAGTGTATATTTGAGTGGTACACAAGTAACCTGAAGGTCATTTATCCCACTCTCCACACTGCCAGGAGAGCGTCTCGGCTCTGAAATGCAGCAGGCGGGCCGTGTGGCAGCCGTAAGCTTACTTCAAAGGTGTCCATAAATCATGCTGCCATGCATCCGGGGCTCCCTCGGCTCCCCACGTCCCCCACTCACTCACCCATTTACCCTTTTCTCCTTTTCCCTGCTGCCTCTAGTATAGATCCAACCTTGCACCTTTGTGTGTTACCAGCTCTTACTTGTCATTTGTGTTTTGAGCTTTTGCATGCACCACAGGGTCAGAACAGGATAGGCAGATGAATGTAATTGTGTACTAACCTAGCAGTGTGTATGCTGTGTTGAATCACTCATCACAGTGGAGCAGAGGAGCAGTGGAGTGATAGTGAAAGATGTAAACATGAACTCACATAAAACTGATTAGCACTGTGTAAGAGAAAGCACTTTGATGGACAATAGTGGATTTATCTGAGGTTTGTTGAAGTCTTGAGCAGAGCTGCAAGTTCAGGAATCCTATAGCTAGTTTCTTGACTTTGCCAGAAACGAGCTGCAATCCGTCAGGTCCTTATCTCAGAGTGTCACACCATGGGATCTCTTTATCATGCAGCCATGCAAAACACCATTCATCTTCTCCACCTAATTCATTATCAGTGATAAAATGCAAAGTCCTAGCTGTTGTTAAATGGAGAGAAGACGGGAAAACAGGTGCTTTGGTAAACACTGATAGTGTGGCTGAATTATGTTGCTTCCCAAGCAGACATGTCTATCTCTTTCAATCTATTAACCACGACTCTCACCCGATTCTTGTCCGACCTCATTCTGCTTTCCTGTTTCCTATATAGGAGAATTCCTGGCTTATGAGGGGATTCAGGAACGGTGCTGAACACAAGACAGACACAAACAAAAAACTAACTGAAGCCGTGCAGTTCTCCTATTGGCAGGAACGCCTCCTCAACAATGAAGTAAAGACTGTATGTCATGCATTGTGTAATTTATCAAGACGTATGGCTCTGCCTTGATTATTGGACCAGTTGGATCCAGGGGCACAAGTCTGAAGGTTAAAGCCGGGGCACACTGACCACCAGCGGGATATGGTATGACCCATGATCACCATCACCTCTCATGTTATGTTGCTACAATTTCTTCTCCATTCTTTTTGAACAATCATTAAACAGTTTCCACTCAGCAGTGTTGAGAAACAGTGCAATGGGATGAGGGATGAGGGTTTTTAAGGGGGGGTTGAATACTTCTACGATGAGGTCATGCTGCTTGTGTCATTGGCCCTCTTCTGTGCTTTGCACACCGTCTGGCCTGCATTTTACCCATTGATCTAATTTCCATTGCCAACATTGGATGTGGTTCTGTTTGAAGCTGAATGTTTAGGCCCATTAAAGTGCTGACGGAATTGCAAACGTATGGTGGACCTTAGGACAAGTCAAGAAGAAAACAACTTAGTGATGTTGGCCAGGCTCTTGGTGAGGACTGAAGTAAACAGAATGTACAGTTTTGAATGGCGTTCAGTGAAGTGGAAAAAAAATGTAAAACCCTGCTGTAAGTGGAGCTTGTTGCCTCAAATATTGTTCAAACATAAGAAAAAAATCTGTTAATTTTAATTATATAAGAGCATCCAGATACTCGGTCGGACTGTCACGTATGCAGACTGGTAGCAGAGATGTGCTACATTTGTTGCTGCTTACGTGGTCATCTCTGTAGGTGGTTTGGCTGACTGCCCGAGACGTATACAGTACATCAAGCTGTTAGTCGTAATGGGAGTCTGTCTGTCACATTATTTCTCCAGCTTTCTCCAGACCGATGAGAAGAACAACAGAATAATTCCTAAGGTTTAGATAAGAAAACGTCCACCAGAACAACAGTAAGTGAAATCCACACCTGACTGAGGACACATAACATGTCTGTTTCTTTAGTGATGTTCCACTAGATAAAAGGTTTTGATTGGCAAAAGGAAACATATTTCCACATATATTTCTTTAAGGCTGACGACAATGAGGTCCAGACATCTGTAATTTTTCCCAGTCAGATGTAATTAAATTGCTACAAAAGCACAGCAAGTCGCTATTATTCTACTTCACTTTGCCATCTGTATATGCATTGCTATACCACATGCACTGTAGCCTTTCTGTGTGAGCCATCTATGCTTTTCCAGCTGTGGCTCAGACACAGAATCTCTATACGGCAACAGCTTGTGATTTTTTTTAATATGTAATAATGTGCAGTGCATTGTGAAAATAACAAACTATCGTCACACTTCACACGTCACATCTAAAAGTGTTGCAGTGTATCAGTGATGCGTTACAAAAAGAATATTAATTGCATTTAAATGTTTATAATACGTTTACATTTCCTTCAGTTCTTTCTCAGTTTTTACAGCCATTAACCTAAAAAAAGAAGCACCTTTTTTTGTTTGGTAAAGAAAAGGTGTGTAGGTAGGTGACAACTGATCAGCATTACCTGCAGACTGGTGTGTCAACTACCTACACACTTTTTCTTTACCTGCAAAAGGAACCAAAACCACAAACCAGCATAAAAGAGAAAGCTGGGAAGTCTTCTTCACTTTGAGTGACAGGTAGAGGTTATCTTACCCAGATTGCTTCACAAACCTCATTCTTACATAGACTCTACTCTTTTCAATATTTGGATTAAACGGGAGTCAGACGTTCAGGAGTCTGGTGCTGACCTGCAGGAGAAGTTACAGAGGTTTCATCCATCCAAATGTGTTAAATATAAACCATCTCCCTCTGCACAGAGTTATGTTTCTGATCACTACAAACACCTGAGTTCAGTATGATCTGATGGTGGTGAACACACCGTCAAACAGAACAGTACTTCACCGTAACAACCTCCCTGTACTACTTTCAAGTACTTTAATTACATAGGGGAAATGAAGGCAAATGCATCAAGGGAAGTCACAACATGTTCCTTCACTTGTGTACATTTGTTGTGATAAGGGTAAACACTTGTTGAAATGTGTAAAGATTAATGGAAACACGGAGAGTTGCTCCAGTTATATCAGGTACTGTATACACAGCCGAGTCCGTCCACAGTGACAGAATGTACCTGCAGGCGGTAATGTTAGTCTCAGGTCAATCCTCTCCCTTTCATCCTTTCATCCTATGTCCTAACTTCAGCTAAAAAGCTGCAGTATCACTCCTTAGCTCTGTGTTTCTCATCCCTGCCGTACATCACTGCCATCTTCACACTGAGAAGCTGACGTCCTTTTATAGCCACACGAAACATGCTTTCTGCCATTTATGGCTTCTCCAAAGCACCGTGTGAGGGCCGGTCAGTATCCTATGAAGGTGAGAGAAGACAGGGAAGCAAAGGAGGCCAAGAAACATCCAGCCCACTTCCTTTGCCTATTCAATGCAACTTGACAGCTTTACAAATTAGTGCCATAGTGTGTCCAAGCAGAGCTAAGTGCACTCTCCTGTATGTATTTGAAAAGGGCATAACTGTCATATACAGTTCAATTTAGTGACTGATGTACACTCACACCTCTGTGTGTGTAGCAAGTCTGGCTTGTCTCAGCCTGTCTCCTTTGCACAGACTTTTGTCCCTCCTACAGAGACGAAAGTGAGAGGGTGAGACAAAGTATACATGTGTGCATACCTGTTACTGCTACAATTGAAAAAACAAACCCACGATGGAGACATAGCCTAAGATCTGGGTAAGAAGCCACGTTTTTTAACACTTGCTAGTTTCATCATGCAGAGCAGGCTTTTTTACAGTGTTTACTTTGAGTGAGGGGAATGCTCTCTCTCACAGCTGCACTCCAAATAAACAGTGTTTTATTTATCAGAGGCAAGATAATACACTTCTAATCTGAACAAGTAACAGCTTTCCAAGCTCTCTGACAAGTCGGTCCTTGTGGTTCATTCCTGTAAGACAGTTGTGCAACGCGAAGGGAACATTTGTGCATATTCATACACTACAAGTGCTACACTTGCCATACACCTAAACCTGCCTTGGACTTTCTGTGTCATAACATAAAACAGACTTCAATTCTTTGCAGATGTCGAAGCCAACAATATTAAGTATTTAGGAAGCAATCAACACCAGTGCTGTTGGCATTGCAACAAACTGAAATTACAAGCCATATAAAGACACAACTGCCCCAGCAGCTGGGGGTGAAGGTGGAGATGCAGTAGTGGCATGGTGAAACATCTGCTATGCTGTTATGGAGAAATTCTCTGCTAACAGCCCACTCCCTCTGGGGGTTACGGTGTTTTGAAAGGTGGCGTTTTGAGCCTCAGGCATTGTTCCCCTGTTTGATGCCTGCTGCAGGGTTAAGGACTTCTTGCCACATGCACCCAAATTATTGCTCAATTATGCTTGAGTACAAGAACATCCAGTGGGAAGAATGACGACATTGCCGTTTCATAGAAAGAAAACCACTTTATTGGTTCTACGTAGGCTGATGACTAATGTTAGATTATTTTAGACTTATTTTTTTAATTAAATAGTGATCTATTATTGACAGGAACTTTGATAATAGATGGTCAGCAGACCAGAGAACCCTTCAGTATTATCCAGGAGAAATCCCCAATACAAAGATGTGGTGCTACAGAATGAAGCGTAAGCCTTGGCTCTTTCCTTTTTTTAGCATCAGAGTGGAATAACATTACCTTGAGCTCTGGAGTCATTCTCCCCACTCAACATTCTTCTCCAACAACTGTCTCCATTAACCATAGGTTGTCCTAGGATTTAGCCACAGCTCAACATAACCATTAGTTATATGAATTTATAATACACACTGCATTACCAGTTGGATAAAACCACTGCAATTTGTCCGCAGACTTTAAATGTGTGCTTCCCTCACCCTCGTCTCTTTGCCTTGATATGGCTTTCAACATTTGCTTCCTGTGTAAATCGTACTGTTTTTCCAGGGTAACAACCATTTATGAGTTTTGTGAGATTTATTGAGCAATCTGTGACATGATGTTTTTTGATTCATTCAACCAGGTGAGGTGAGAGAGTTCTAAGAAAAGGGAACAGGTTTATCTGGGTCCCATTCCCAGGAACAAACCAAGGCAGGTTTGTGATGGGGGAGTGGGTGACCACTGCACAATTTGTACATAGCACTCCTTTTATCAAGCCCTGAGTGAATTATTTGTGTTGTGCCGCGCACTAACGTTGCATGACCCTACCCTCCCTTCAGGGGAGGGTGCAGGGAACCAGTCATGTCTGAATCACACATCTCTCCAACGTAAGCCACAGTGTGATGATGCAGCAGTGAATCGACAGGATTCCAGCACCCAAACAACATCTGTTTCATGTGAGAATACACTGATAAAACAGCCTCCATTCATTTATTGTGCAATAATTATGACAGACAGATGTGGGAAACTGGAGCACAAAAGGAGTGAAAGTGAATGGTGGAGTGAGGCTAAGCATAGCGCTGTTCTTTCATGGCCTATAATTAGTTTGTATTAAACTAGTAAGTGTGTAGTTATGAGGCTTCTGCTATTCTGCTCTTACAATTTGGTATTTCCTCCAAAAACAGCATTTTCTTTGAGAGCGGCAGGTAAATACAGGGTATAGACCGGTAATTGTATCCCTAGAGGAATGTAATTACCCCATTAGCACAAAGTCAGTTACCTTTCACACTCCTAAGCTGCCTATATAAAGTTTATGTTCTCTTTACATGAAATCTCCCATGGAGAGAGCGCTGTGGCAGAGTGTAGAGGAGCACGGTGACTGGATTGCGAGGGGAGGTGGTGGCATGTTACATCCCCACGGGGGCCTGGGCTCATGGGATCAAGTTACAGACGTTTACCAACAAAGCATCCATGGAGGAAGTCGTGAGACCCTCACAATAACACCACAGCACCTGGCCATCCCTGCACAGGAAACCTGAGGTCACTTCCACACACTCCTGCAGCCAGCCACGTGCCCCCACATCCTATTGAGGAGGAAACTGACTACTAGTGGGAAAGATGTCAACACAAAAATACATTAAAAACATATGAAAAATGTATAGCTGAATCTACATGATTTCTCACTAAGGCAGATGGACATGAGAGTGCCAGAAAGGTTCTGTTAACACTAAAGGTTGGCATATTTGATCTCACATGTAAGACAGATGTGATATTTTTTTAATCAGTGTAAACTGCTAAAAGCTGGACTGGGCTGCATTGTTTTACTCTGGTGGAACATCAATTAAGAATTTCAAAGCAAGGTATGCGTCGCCATAGCTGTACCAGAATGTTCAAATAAAGAGGAATGTACCAAATGAACAACAACAACAACAAACAAACCATAAACAAGCCTTCAAACTGAAGGGAGGCATCCATACCTTAAAAATCGGACCTGCAACATGTTTGCAAGTAGCCTTAGAGATAAAATATACACTGTGCCCTCTGAAACACCACAGAGCTGCATAACGACAAAAGAAAACAACCTCAACACAAATCTAAATTCTGCTCCTAAACCACCTGCAAACACTTGACCGCCGATTCCTCCATCATTATCGCTGGACTGGTTTCAAATGGTGCCAACACATAAAACCAGCCACAACCAGTCCGAGTCATTTAGCTGCAGTCCCACTGCAGTTTAGAGCTGGCCGGGGTCCAACCACCACGCGGGGCTAACCTTTGGAAAACACTGAGACCTCTGAAGAATGTGACCATGGTCAATGAAACAGAGAGGGAGAGAGGAAGAGGAAAAAAGCAAACAAATACATTACATAGCCCACAGGCTGTGTCAAGGCAAACTTCCCAGATGCTAAAGAGGACAGAATGACTGGCTTTTGGCTGTGAGGGCTTCACTTCTGCTTTTTTTACAGTGACAAAGAGTTTATTTAAAAATAACCTGTCAGTGGTGAAAGCGCAGCATGATTCCCAACAGTTCAAATCCCTTCAAGGAGTAAATGCTGTTGTTACAGACAGAAAAGAGGCGCTTGAGTAAATTCTGCTGTTGTGATGAGAGGGTTTAGTGCCGTCCAGTTCAAATACATGGAAGATTTCAGCAGTAGCTCTCACATACAGTGGACTGATGGCAACGACTCTAGGTTAACTCATCATGATCACACCTAACAGAATAGTAGCATTGACAACAATCAAATCAACAATCAGGTTAGATAAGAGCTAAGAGGGGAAGTGCCCCCTTCACAACATTAAAGAGTCAAAGAGAACTTCTTGTACTCTGCAACAAGTTTCGCTGCTATTTCTATCACAGGTCATGACAGGTCACACCCTGCTCTGCAGACTCATTTGAACTTACATACTACAACACATAGATACATTACTGTTATACAGAGCACTTTTCAGGTGACTCATTACTTTACCCATCCCAGCCTTTTCCATTTAAACAGTATTTGTAACCAGTTGTGGTGTCAATAAATATCATTCTAATCTAATTCATTCTGCTGTTTCCCATTGATCAGAAACTGTTATTGTGGGATCAAGGAATCCAGGACTCTTTTTATGTGTTAAATTTTCACTTCAAGCCTTTTATCATCAAACCTGAATATTAAAGATCCATCAAAGGGTTCCATACATACTCCTCTATCCTTGCATCGCCCTGACAGTAAGCTTTAGTGATGCACTGTATCTGACCTTTAGTCTATTTGAGCATTCAAATGCTTGTTATCAGATTTTCCTTTTGTCACTCTGTAACACTTTTCCACTGCGTGCATGTGACGCAACAGGCCAGATGTCAAACAATCATCATGCGAATTGCATTACTACCTCCACATGCTATGTGCTATGATGTGATGGTGATGTACATTCAAGGCAAACCCAGAAGCTGCAGCACAGACAGACACACATCCCAGACGCCTACTGCCATACCCCACTTCCTCCTGAAGAAGAGACAAGTTTAGCCTGATGGACCTCGCTTGCTGAGGCCTTCACACATTGCTCAGTTTCTGTGACACAACAGTTGTTCCTTAATCCCTCCTAGACACAGTTCAGTGGGTCACACAAGCTAATACAGTCTGTTCCTTCTCTAAAGGAGGTGTTGTTCATTTTGCCATAGATAGATAGATAGATAGATAGATAGATAGATAGATAGATAGATAGATAGATAGATAGATAGATAGATGACCTGAGTCAGTGTGAGTGACAGAAAACAACAAAGGAGAAAAAAGAAAAACAAGAAACACACATGATGTGCAACAAACCGTTATACTACCACCTTCAGCATTATTGCAAACAATGACAATAATAATACATCAGGAATTAATGGACTGTTTTTAAATTGTTGATCTTGGTTAACTGTGACCTAACAGGCACCTTCTTAAGTTATTTCCCAAATACTGCAACATCTGAAGTTCTTTGAAGACTTCATTGATTCTTTGTCATCATATGCATACAGTTTTATTATAAATCACTTTTAAACAGTTCTCCAAACTCAAAGGTGTTTTGTCATTGGTTTGTAAAGCTGATTTTATGAAGAAGAAAAAAAAGTCGAGCTATAAGAGGGAAAAAAAGAGTCCTACCAGGAGTACTGTCTGAAGTCTGGAGGCACCTTTGCAAGTTGACAGTGGTGAGCAGCCTCCCTCTGAGTCTCTGTCTGTCAGCGGACACCAGGTCAGGGTCTGATCGCTCCTCCGACGGTCTCCTCAGGAGCGTCGCCCGGCAGCTGGGAAACTTTTTGTGTTTCTTCTGACTCTAGTCAAACCTCTGCGGCGAAAAGGGATGAAGCTTGCCGGCTACTTTTGTCCTACTACTGAGGAAGTTGCTGGTGAGTCACAAGATCCCGCCCCCCCAAAAAAAACATTCCTCCCTCCCCTCTTCTCTTTCTCTCCCTCTACCCAGCGACTTCAAACAGGGAGCGGAGCAGAGTGCAGGGAGGACAGGCAGGGCCCTTTGAGTTTGCTTTACTCCGAAAATTATTCTATTTCTTAATATATTTCTGAACGGAGACGTTTGGCCACGCCCACCAATCAATCAGCCAATGAGGAGCGCACATACATGTACATTCAGTTTTATACTCTGGGCTTGCTATAAAACAATGCGTCAGCTTTACAAAACATTACCAAACAGGGTAAGGACCAACCCAGCTGTTAAATTACACTTCCCCATTTTAAAGCCTTTCTCCATGCAGTCCTGATGGGTCGTTTTTGGTATGACTCAACAAGTGGGAGTGACAGTGTAACTCATAGAAGCAACCTTACATCTGTTCATTTGAGTCATTACATTAATCAGTAAGCACCTAACTGAGCTACTGTTGACATAAGCACCACCCTGTTATATTGATAACCAGCTCACCAGTCACTTCCTGTGGTGTGGTTAGGCTTAAAGCAGGAGTTTGACCAACAATTGATTTTGAAAGTTTATAGACTGATGTTGCACAGAAGAAACTGTGGAGATAAGAAAAACACATCTACATGGCCAGTTTGAATGATAAACATAAGGTGTTCTTAATCTCAAAACAAAGTTACAGCAGGCTCAAATTAATCTCTGTATGATCTGAATACCTCACCTCATAAAGAGATTTATTATGAGAGAAGTCGATCATCTCTGTACAATAAATAAATTCCGGGCTCCACGTTATAAGCCTGGACCTTTAAACCCAAACAACATACATACAAGTATTTTAAAAAGTATTAAAGATGATACTTAACTTCTTAAATTTCTTGTCTAAATTGCATATTGTGTGGTTGCATTTAATCCCTGCACATTTGTTTGTGTGCTTTGACACCTGAACGCTGGGCAATTAAGTAATAAAGATACATCTGATTCATCGTCATTGTTTTTTGAAGATGAAAAATAGTTTGTGACATCTGACTCTTGTTTTTCATGTTCCTATGACAACTCAAAGAGTGTGATCCACGCTGGCATGACCCCGCAATGATTCCTCACAACCCCCTTATTATAATTTCTAATTTTACACTCTGAGGCGCGGCCCTGTCAGACCGTGTGCAACAAATTAGAGGATATGTGCCTGTCAATGCATCATGGGAGCAATGCCCTGATGACTCCTTCAGTTTATTTCTTTGTAAAGTGTATCTCTTCTTACCTGGTACATGAAGCACATGAAGTTCTTTTTGCTGCTTTGAAAAACAAGTTAAAAGGTTAAGTGGGGTTAACTGACTGAATTTACCAAGTAGAACACACAAAAAAGTCTCTGCATGAGCCTTTATATGAGAAAAGGGGCTAATAAAAATCTTACAATTTAATACATATTCGTGAAAAGGGCACTTTAAAACACACTTTTTGAGGCAGCATGTGAACAGTAATCATAAAGTATCAAGTGACTGTCATGCTCTGCTAAATGAAATTTAAATTAGTGCTGCACTGTAAACCCTTAAGTCTTTTTTAGATGTGTGGATTAGGAACATCTGAGTGACATTAACTCTAATGAGCATCATGACTCCCAGCACCTGGCTAATATGGCACTTAAACTGTTAAGTGCCCCACTTATGTAATGTGTAGGTATGGCTTGTAAGAGTATGTGTCTCTCTTACCTTTATGCCAGGTAGGAACTGTATGTGTGTCTGTGTGTGTGTGTTTATAGAGCCCTTCAAGTGTACATCATCTAAAAGACCATCTAAAAGCCCCCACTTCACTGCCGTGACTGTTTCGACTGTAAAAGTAGTCGTGGCACCATATACGCTCTCAAAACTCAAGCGGAGAAAGTAAGCACCATAATTGTAGATAATTTTGTTTTACAAGAGTTTGTGGTTAAGGGACTATGGTGAGAATCCCACCCAGGAGAGCACCTATACCCCTGTACTAAGGGCCAAGCACAAGAAGCTGAGTGTAACAATACACTGTTGTATTGTTGGTCAAGTACATGTGTTAACTCTGCAGAAGATTGCCCCCTATGAATTTGACCTTATTATATGTCACATTATGTGGGTGATTGATACGTTTTTTGGCCTCATGCACAAAGACTCTCCTCCCACATTTACACTTACAGAACCTCCTCTGTGGACGTCAACATGTTGGACCTCCAGAAAGCAGGCCATGACTTTCACTGACATCCTTCTTCACCCCTTGGAGTTCCAGTCCGTGTGCCTGGATGGAAGTGCACAAAAGTTATACAATCACACACACTCTATTTTCCCTGCTGAGGTCTATAACCCTTTGACAGGTTCAGTGGGGAAATGTAGCTAAAGGCAGGTGAAGCTGGAATTGTTGTGAAATCGTAAGATCACTATTTTTTAAAAAAGATTTTTAATCTAGAAAGTAATGAGTAACTGAAGTAAATGTAAGAAAAAACTACATCTTTTCAAATCCTCTAAAATAAAAGTAGTAGTATACAGTTTATTTATTTATTTAACAGTATGACCTCTGAATTCATCTAATGTTATTTCCTTTCTCCACTGAATTCTGGGAGATGCAACCAAACAGTCCCACTGGAGGAACTCCTGGCTCCTCCATTTTTATTTATTTTTTAACTAGGCTTGCCAGGCGTTTCGCTGCAGATGAGGACCAACCATGGTTGGGGGGGGCATACCAAAGTCCTGAGCTCAGCCCAAGTGCAGCAGTCTCACAATATGTCAGCAGTGTTATTTTTACAGGGTCATATTAGAAAACTGAACGGCTCAGCATCTGCCCCACAAGGGCATTCCTCAGTTGTTGACCCTGAACAAACCCACAAGCTCTTGTGCTCCTGTTCTTGCATCAGCTTGTTACAAGTCCCTGATTTCCAAAGTAGTATTTACCCCTGCCGTGACTCACCAGGCAGTTCACTTGTAATGATAAATACTCGCATGAATTAAACAGCATGGATCTCAACAAGTCAGAACGCAGACATTTAACCCGTAAATCCTGGCTGCTGTCTGCGTTAGCATAGTTAAACACATGTTGGTGGATGAGTGCGAATCAGTCTCAGCCTCAAACCTTCACAGGAACTGGGGTCATTAGCCATCAGACTGATAAACAAGTCTGTGACATAATGTGGAAACACTGATCCCATTCATAGGTCTCATCACCCGCAAAACATTCTGCATGCCGGGCAAATCTCACACATATAAAACAAATTCCTTGCGGTCGGTGGGGGGATAGTGAGCTTGCATGGGGGAAAATGGCTGTTTAGTGGAATATCACTCTGGCATCTTCTCACATCCACAGAGAGTTGGGAGTCTGGGTGAGATTAGAGCACTGGTGCCGTTGCGGCTTTGTCTTTGTCTCTCTTTGCCCCAAAAATACCATGTCAGGAAGTGGATAGTCTCTCCTCCCAGGGAAGAGCAGTGACCCCCTCATCTTCTGGGTTCCTGCAGCCATTTGTTTCCAAAAGGAGAGAAAAAAAGCAATGAAGCTCCTCATATAGTCTTTGTATGTGAGCTAACATCACAGTCTCATAGCTAAAAAGGCTTTGAATGAGATGGCTGTTTCCTTATTGAGTGTGTGTGAACTTTTAAAGAGAGTTTCTACTGCATGCAATCTCTTTTAGGTCTGTTGGTCTGGACATAAATCAAATGTAAGGGTTTGGAACCTCAACGGAAACATGCAGTAAATGTTCATGTTGGAAAAACATAAACTTGTTACCAATTAGTGTTAACTGTGCACCCTGGCAAAAGCTGGCCCTCATTATAATGACCAAAGCTATTTGGTGTATTAACAGTGCAGCCAAAGCATATGAAGTCAGCAAAGTTGACGCTCACTTGTTGTAGGTCTTGGTTGTGCCAAGCCTCGATCAAAGCTCAATCTTCTACTTGGATAAATATGATTAATCCCATTTCCCTTCGCCAGTAATCATGCGATTGTTGTAGTACTGAATATTTAAAGCCAAATGAAGTATTAAATGCTTTGACTCGAATGACATGACGTTATTAGATATGAAATATAGTTAAGGAAATTGGCTTATTAAAGTTCTTCAAAGGTTACTGTATTTCCATCCATGCACTCACATCTAAGTGACTTATTACTATAATACCAGGGCTGCATAGAGCATTAAGATGATGCATGGCAGTGAAAATACTTTACATTACACATAAATCATGCATTCAGAATTATTACAACATGCTTGATGTGTAATTGTTTTTTTAAAACAATTATTTATTTCATGCTGCTGTAAAACAGAGCCTTTTCTGGAGCCATTCAGTTTTTATGTTGTTTACTGGTTTTTACTATAACTTCATGCTGTGGAACAATAAACAGTAAATAAACCACATTTCCAAAGTAATCCTCCCAACCTCTGTACAGCCAACACTAACCTGTATATCACTGTCAGGGAGACATGCTGCTGCAGGACATTTAAAAAAATATACAACACCGCCCCCTTCTGTTCAAACGTAAATCTACAACACGCAACGTAAAAACCAAAGCATTTCAATTAATAAACAAACGCGGGCTATATTGCGTTACAATTTATTTTATTTACAAATTATTAATGTAATACATTTTACCTCTCTAAACCCGCCCTTTAGCTTGTTGTTGTAACTCTTGTGGTGTTTTCGCTCCGTGTTGAATCTGCGGCAGAGAAATGAAACCGACAGGAACCCACGTGTCCAACTCACAGGGAAGCAGCAGCGGCCCTGAAGAAGCAGGAGCAGCAGAGTGGAAGTTAGAAAACGCTTTTTGTTGTCTGGTTTCTCTCTGTGTCCGTGGAATTACGTTTGAGGACATTTGTTAAACATGTCGTCGTTCAGGAAAGCGCTGAAGTCCCGACAGAGAAACCACCATGAAAGATCTCAGGTGGGTTTGCTGTGTTTTGTTAGCTAGCTAGCTTGTTAGCTAAGGCACTGTAACTATGATTACAGATTGTAACAACACGCAGCAATAACTACAAATAATGTTTGTATCATTTTGTTCGATCAGCCTGGTTTCAGGAAACATCTGGGTTTGCTGGAGAAGAAGAAAGACTACAAACTCCGTGCAGAGTAAGTTAATACAAACTTTGTCAAATAAAACACTTAATGTCAAACGTTGCTGATAAAATATGTGTCACTTTTGTTACAGTGACTATCACAAGAAACAAAACACTCTGGCTGCTCTCCGAAAGAAAGCCCTGGAAAAGAACCCAGATGAGTTTTACTTTAACATGATCAGCTCTAAACTGCAGGTAAGATCATATTTAGAGAAGCATTAACTCTGCTCAACTGCTCAATACCTTTGTATGATTTATTGTTGCTTTGTGTCATGTTGACAGGATGGAGTTCATGTAATGAAAAAGGCCAAGGAAGAGACTGAGGTGACGGAGGAACAGAAGAAAGTGATGAGGACGCAGGACATCAGATATATGGAGATGAAAAGGGTCGCAGAAGCGAAGGTGTGTGCGGTGATGAATGAATGTTTCATAATGTTATGACCGTGTCAAAGCTATTTTACAGGGAGTGCATTCTGCCATGGAATTGCACATAATTAAGGGTTTGTTTTACACATAAGTAGGGCACTAGAGCATAGGTGGTATTTTATTAATATCACATGATGTGAAAGGACTCTCTAAAACCACGTGTGATATGATTGGGTGTGCTGTCCGTAAGCTATTGAGGGTACTAGGTGGGATTATAGCATTTTCCTTGACTACATCAGTTCCAAATATTATATTACACACTTTTTTTGTGTATTATTTGCTTTCAGAAAATTGAGCGGCTGAAAGGCGAGCTCCATCTTCTGGATGCAGAAAACAAACAAAAAAACAAGCACACATATTTTGTGGATACAAAGAAGGAAGGTGAGTGCTTCGAAGAATAAATGTGCCCTGCATGACAGTGTTAATAGCTGGGACAAAAATGAGAAGTGTTTACAGTTTTGTTTTTCCTGTTCCTTCAGTGCAGTCATTCAACCTGGCAAAACACCTCGACACAGCTCCTGAGCTGGTGGACAGAGTGTTCAACAGACCGACACTGAAAACACTAGAAACAAAGAGCATCCAGGGAGCTGTAGATCCTCCCAGTGTAAAGGTCTGTCAACACACTGATGGAATAGTCCTGTTCTGGTTTCTAAAGGTTCATGCTTTAATCATTTTAAAGTTCTGGTGTTCAGTGTTTTTTTTTGTTGTATTTGTAGAAAATGGCTAAACAGAGGAAGCACCAGTATAAAATCCTTTCCCAAAGGATTGACAGAGAAAAGAAAATGTTTGTCATCAGCCAGAAAATTCAGACACGCAAGGACCTGCAGGTTGGGAAGAGAACCTCAAGCACAAAGTGTTTCACTGATGGTGTGTTATGAAGTGCCTTCATGGCTGTTTTCCCCTCTTCCTCCAGGACAAGAATAAAAAGGTGAAGGTAAAGAAGGAGACAACCAATGCTGCAGCTATCTACAAGTTTGAAACCAAGAGGAAGCGCTGAGGAGGAATACTGTGGAATTAAAAAGAACTGATACTTGGAAAATGTTGGACTTAAACCCAGAAGAATGGCTTTGATTACAGCTTTACAGTTTTGTACATATTTATCTAACGTGTTTAGTTTCTTTCAAATAAAAGTCAAAAAACAGGTTGCAGTGATTCCTTGCAAAAGATGTGGCTTTTTTGTAACACCACTAGGGGGCATTGGTGCACCATATGAAATGTGAAAAAAAACATGGGGCATTGATAAAAGGCTAAGCTTTATAGCAGAAGTTACTTGTATGTAAACTTGACAGTCAATGACATAAGAGGCCTTGTCACAGCTGGACTGTAAGATGTAGGCCAGGTTCAGTGTAACCTGCAGACCCTCTTAAGGACACCCGATTGCTGTCTCATAACCGACCCCACACATGTGTCACTGCAGGGTAGACACAGCTGCAGCTAATAAACTTAAGCATAATAAAAGGTGACAGGTAGCAAGCTTTGATAATAAGGACATTGTCAATGCTTGCTCGTTATCTCGGTTTAATCAAAATGACCCATTATTAATTTTATTAGCTGCAGCTGTGCTTATGTAGTGACACCTTGTATGGTTACAGCTCCAGAGAGCAGAGCCAGTGTAAGCTGTCACAGGCCATCATTTAATAACTGAATCAGTCAAGTTTACAGTATAGTGACAGGCCATCATTACAGCAGGAAAAACAGCTGTTATGACAATGCAGAACATCCCGAAAGCTCCAAATGTCTCGCTCACATCTGACCGCCTGACATACACACACACACACACACACAGTGTGTGGATAATTGTGCAGTGTGTGCCAGTTTGCCCATGTAGTTTTAAGGTAATTTGCTCTGATGCCTCACCAGTTCTGCTCTTAGCCCCCGCTGTACTGCACTAAGCCCCATATTTTAGGTAATGCAATCACATTTAGACTGTAAAAAATGTAGCCCTGTCTTATTTTTCATTCAACCTCTGTACAACTAAGTATGTGTACCTATGTGTGTTTACTTTCCTTACTGTGAAACTGACTAAAGGTCTGCCAGCGGCAGATCGCACTGACCCGGGCTTGATTGATCATTGTGGTGGCAGCAGCTTCATAAACAGGACTCATCCATCAGCCTCTCCTGGGAGACACTGGAGGCGAAGAGGGGACAGATGTAGCCAGGCGAATGTGTCACCAGGCACAGTGAGAGGTGGAGGGGGCTGCGGGAGAGCAACCAGAGGCCTTGGCCCAAACACTGCTGACCAGAGCAAAGGTGAGCCAACAGCTTGAGACGGGCCAAAAAAGGGTAAGAGTGATGGTGCTCTTATTTAAAACTCAATACGAAGGTCTGGTTTTAAAAGGTTCAAGTTTAGCAATTTAAATGATTCTACACACATACAAGCCATTTTAGATATTGTTACACATTAATATATATACACACATGCTTGGACAGGCCCTGTGAGGCCTTTTCAGTGGCATTTCCACGTTTGTCACATTGGTACATTGTGAATTGTGAAACAGTGAATTTCGGCCTCGGCCAACTCTCCTTCTCTCCCGCCTTGCACCCTCCTCCCCTCCCTGCCCTCTTCATTACTGCGTCACACTGGTGAGAGAGCGTGCGTGTACCGGGACCCCTGGGGGCCCTGCGTCCATAAGCGGAGGGGGTGGAGGTCATTGAGGAAAGCCCAGGGGTCAAAACACTGTGTGCGCAGTTCCGGGACCCCTATCCGACTATGCAACCCAGGCACAGATGAGCCACTGTTCCTCCTCAAGCTCTCCTTTCATTCCCCCCAGCAACGGGGACTCTTACGCCTGGGTGCAGTGGAAGGGCTCATGGGTGGGCAGCGGTTGACCTTCTGATTTTAAAGATATAGACAGACATTCCTCTATTGTCAAAAGCCTCGTAATTCATTCGACTACTTGCGCAGGCCATCCTGTCTCCCCATAAGCTATCTCTAAAGTTAATGACCCTTGAGGTTTGTTAACGAATCATCACTTTTGGAATGGGGGTTGGAGATGGAGTACTGTGGGGTAGTCACACAGCTGCAGGGCATGACATTGACCCTGAAATATAGAAACTGGTTAAGAGGGAGCACAAAACAACAGATCTTTGTTCTCTAAGTTTAGTTGTCAGACATGGATAAAAAAGTGTAAAAAAGTGTCACATTTGTAATGAACTTGCGTTTAAAAAATCCTTTTTTTCACTGTGGCTCTAAGATTCTCATCTATTAGATCAATAACCTTTCTGACACATATAGTACTACTTTTGATTATTTGATCTACTAAAATAATTCTGAAAAGGCTGTACTGACAGGTGGCAGAAGTCCCTGGGATAGACTTCTGAAGAATTTACAGGGGTTTATGAGTTTACATTTTTTATATCAGATTATGCAAGATACAAATTGGTTCCCTCTTGGTTTAACCTGGTACTTGATCTCTACAAACACACAAGTGCCGCACTTCCACCCAACTCATTCACCACCACATCTCTGCCCTGCTCCAAAGCCAGCATTCAGAGCCAGGGTTAAGGATGGTTAAGGACAGTACTAATCGATCCCCCAATTACAGAGAGCTAGAGAGGGAGAGGTGGGGAGGAGAGAGAGGTAGCCTGGGGTTTGAGTGTTGGGAGGGTATCTCTGAGTGCGAGGGGTGGGGGATGAGAGGTAGTCTTTATCTGTGGATCCCTCGCTCCTTTAACTTGAAGCCGGGTGTCATGGGGCTTTTGAAGTAGTGGGAAGAGAGGAGGGACAGAAGAGAGAGAGGAAGAGGAGGGGAGGGTTGGCGTGCAGGCAGGGTCTCTCTTCATGCCAGGGGGAAGATGTCTCAAGGAAAATCTTTACAGCCTTGACAGTGCCCCTGACGTGCATTCATTTTTGTGTATTTGTGTGCGAGTATGTGTATCTTAGCATGTTTGTATGTGTGTATATGCATGTGTGCCTGAGTTGAATGTCTGGCTCTTGCAATGAGGTAGGGATCACAGAGCCTCCTTTTTAAATTGCCGCTAATGAGCCCTAGCTGGCGAGAGGTACTTGAATTGATTAAATTTGCATGGGAGCCTAAATCATGACAGGGGCCCTCATACTATGTGCACCCCACCTCTAGGTGCACACACACACACACATACACGTACACACAGCACCCCTGCTACGCCCCCAACCTCCACATCAGACCTACAGGGGGTATCTCTCTGCAGGAGAGAGGGCCAGGATAGACCAGGGGGAGGTTGTGTACATGTGTGTGTGTGTATGTGTTTGTGTGTGTGGCGTTGAACAGGGCGTGGAGCGCACCCATCTGCCCCGGTATTACTGTCAGTCCATCATTCAGGGGAATGCCAGGCGCGTGCCTTGGGGACGTGTTCATTACGCTTTAACTACCGGATCTGTCCTTGTCTCGCAGCCTCTCGGTGTCATTGTCTGCCAGAGATTGCGTGTATGTATATTTATGCAAGTGTCTACTTGCATCACAATTGAAAGCACTCAGTTCATGTATACGAGGAGGAGGGGTGAGGTGTTGAAACCAAGCACGCACACACTGGACACTGAACTTGAGTTTAATACTGTAGCTGTGTTCATTTTCACTCCATTATCATGGCAGTGGTATCTTAACCTACCTCAATCTTTCAGACTCTGTCCTCCTGCTGTGCACCTTTTTGTCTCTCAAACATTGCTTAATGTGCACCTCTTTAACGGTAACTGTGACAACATGTGCCACATTTTAACTAGTACGAATAGTGGCGTGTTAGAATGAGTGTGAGAGTGTGTGAGCGCACACTATGCTGCGGGACAGTGCTTGTGCGTTTTTAGCCTCGGTGATTGCAGTAATCAGATGGGGGTGTTAATCAGAGTTTGTTCGTCAGTGGCCTGATGAAGGGCGATGAGGGCCGCTGATTGTAATGTGATGCTTCGATCGGTGTCTACAGAGACAAACCGCCAAGAGAATCATTATCATACCACACCCCCCCCCCCCCCCCCCCCACACACACACACACACTTTTGGAACACTACGACAGACTGCTTAAGTGTAAACAAACAAGCAAAACACTACATTTGTCTGTGCGTGGAAGTATGTCACTGGGAAGATGCAGACTCAATTATCATTATACGAGTTGTTTTCATTCCAGTGGACACAATGACACATTGTCACATGATGGGTTATATATCACTATTTAGGTGTCAGTGTCACCCCTATTGAAATAAGAAGAGAGCAGGGGGAAGGGATGTGATGGGGTTAGAGGGGAGAAAAGCTGTAGCTGAGAGAGGTTTGGGGGGGTGGGGATGTAAATGTGACCCCATGCTTTATAGCGCTGTCTCGCCACAGACGGGCTTGCATCAGATCTTTTTCCCTTTTTCTTTTTTTTTTCTCTCTTTCTTGCAAGGAGGGGTTGCTGACGCTATTATGGCTGCCTCATCAGCCAAGTCCCTACAAGGGCTGATACAAATTAATTAACCTAATTAGGGGCTGTGATTGCGGGTGTGATTATAGGGGCTGGAAGGGGAGGGAGGGAAGAAGGGATAGAGGGATGAGGCAGAGAGGGATGGTTCATGTAGGTGGGGGTGCGCTGGCAGCCAGGGCCCAGGCGATGATGAGCCGAGAGTTGCGGGAGAGGAGCCAAGATGCTCTGCATGGCTAATGAGGAAGGCATACTAGCTTACACTCAATTCTCCCCCTTCTATTTACTTTTGTTTGTTTTCTCCTCACCTCTCTCATTTGCAGTGTAATTTCATAATACCTCTGAACCTCTGAAGTTGTCTGACCTATGTGACAACAATTTGGACCAAACAGGATTCCAGATTTATTTACAAATCTGAGGAGTGCCTTCTGTTGATGTTCTGTAGTATTATGCTGCATAGGGTGCAGTGCCTATTGTTCACTTAAAATGTACTCCCCACAAGGAACAGAAATGCCCTCTGGGAACACACATACAGTTACACACAAACATATCAGCTCACACAATATCTCATCCTTTCGTATGCACAACCAATCGTGGCTCAACTTCACATGCACAGACTCTCTGCTCGGCACACTCCAGAGGAGCAATATTTAAATCTCCTTCTATTTGTATTGGAAACAGAACAAAGATATTCTTCAGACTGAAGCAAACTGTGTTTTCTTGCAGGCATCAGCAATTCTAATGTTTCTAATGAGTTGGAGGAGAAGAGGAGCGAATGGAAGCAGTTAGGTATCAGTAAATAAAAAAAAATTACAAGCAAAGAAGAGACACACCAGAAAAGTTCCTCCAGAAATGCAGTTTGTGGCTCCTACATCCCTAAAAGAGCAGGAAACTTGTGCCACTGATGGCAATGTCACCTTTGAATGCTGCCGCTGTATCTGTGGCGTAGAACGCCTGTGGTGGATTGTGGCATTTGATTTCCAAGATTGTGCCTTTAGCTGACTCTCTCACATTCTCTCTTTTTCTTGCTCCCTCTCACATTCAGTGTTTCTGCCTCAGTATCAGTAGCTGGGATGTGATTAGGAAACTAGCAGACAGTGATAGGGAGGTGTTCTTATCAACCTTCTAATCTGAAGCCTTGGGGGAAAAAAAGGGCCCTTTTGTTTTTTTCTTCCAAGGATTCTGCATTGTAAATGGCTGCAAGGCTCCTATTCATGTATATATCATCAAACATTAGGGTTAAAAATATAGAAATAAAAAAACAATAGAAGATTTAGTTCAAATTTTATAAAATAAGCTCAGATGTGGGTATCAATACTACTTTCATGTGCAATATAAAGTAGCTGGTCATCTTAAAATCAAAGCAAGAAACAAAAGGAAAACACTTGGCAGGCTTTGTCCAAATGACAAATGCAATCTTTAAAGGGATTTCCGATTTCTGTGTTTGTCCACTTCCTCAGCCTTAACCAAAGCACCTATCATCTAAGGAGGTCCATGAGTTCCTTCCCTTATAGTGAGGAAATGGGCTACTGAATTTAAATGTGATAGACAGAGTCCGGAAGATGACCCTGTCATTAAAGGCCTTTTACCATTACTACACTATGAGAACATGCATTACATGATCTTAATAGATCAACAAATAACTCTATGTTACATTGCCACAGAGCTGGATATTCACCAAAGACAGGCCTAGTTATCCACAACAGACACAAACTGACCAAGGTGTCGGCTTTGAACTCCTCCTTGGCTCAAGAATCCCAGATTCAGCACATGTCAAGAGATAGACTTCTCCAGCAATTTAAACCACACATCCATTTGCAAGGTGATGGCCTCTTTTTCTAGGATGCGCAGAGAGTGCTGCTGGTAAAGGTCCTACTATTACAGGGAGGTACGGCAGTGATCTCTGAAACAACTACAATAAAAAATTGAGATTTAGTGTAGAAAGCTGACAAGAGGAATGCACATCCACCAGCCCACAACAAGCTGCCATTGGAGAATGAGGATTTGAACTCCACCCTACTCACCTAAAAAACAGCTTATTCCCAATATGGTCCAGAAATTTCTGCATTTCTTGTGGGGAAAAAAAACAAAAAAACATTTAAACCACGGAGGAAAGTACAGTTGACAATAGAGCTTTTACCCTCACTTTTCTAAACAACTAGTGTCACATCTTTCAGTGGAAAAAGCCAGGGGTACAGAGAAAGTGAAATGTTTAAACAAGAGTAAAATACTCAAATAATCAGCATGAATAACGTGACTGTATTAGTGTAATGTCTTACAAATTCTGCTGTAGCTCAACTTTATGACCTTAGTCTATATTTCATTAAATAATTTACATTTCTGTAACAGATGAGAACCATCGTGAAGCATTTGTATTCCATCTGCATCAAACAGGGAGAGTGGTGTTACAAGGTAGGCGATGCTCAGATGCAGAAAGTGTGCATGCATGTGTATATGTGTGTTGAGGGAGTGGGACCCTAGCGATTACGCGGGCCTTTGAGAAGTCCCTGTCTCCCGGCTCCAGTGTTCTAGCCATACTGATAAGCGTGAGGCCTGTCAGAGGGAAGGTAAATACGGCACTTAAGGATTCCTCCCTCATTCTGTAGTCACACTTACGCTTTAATTAAAGCCCAGTGAGAGAGAGAGAGAGAGAGAACAAGAGAGAGCAATAGCCCAGCAATGAGCCGATGCTATCAAGGGTCCACGCAGGTAGAACCACTGTTAGAAGAGCCCAAGATCTGGCCTTTGACCACTGTAAGTGTGTGAAAGAGAAACACAATACAGTACATGTTTAAGCACATGCATATGAATATACATAAATTCACACTACAGTGAGAGTGTGTTTTTTTTGTGTTGTGTTTCTGCAAGGCGTTTTACGTGGCTCTCCCAGCTAAACAGCTGTAGCAGGGCTGCTATCAGATATTTATAAGCGGCTCATGAATATGGATGGGAAGCAAGATGGGACTGATGTTTGTCCTCTAAGAGGGGATGAAAGGAGAACGTGCTCCTTTCCCTGAGAGACCCAGTCAGGGCCGCTCACAGAGCAGGGGATGGGAGCTCCGGATTGGGAGTAAGATGAGGATTGGGGTGGGTGCCATTGGTTCAGGACAGATGGTAACATTTAATTAAATGTGATTTGGATACTTAAGGCAAAGCATTTCCCTTATGGGTTTGTAAATCAAAAACTTGTAGTGTAACGCTGTCATTAGAATGAGTGTTGACAGAAGTCTTTGCTTTTGAATTGTAGGATACTTGCATTTTTGTGTATTGATGATTAATATAATTTACTTTGCAGAGCTAAGATATATTTTTTTAAAAATCTTCTGAATATGACTGTATTCAGTCCAGTATATAGGCTCTATATTGGATCTAACAGCCATGTGCATATGCTCATATAATGATGAAAAAAACATGTGCCTTTCTAACTCTAATCTTATCTTTCTGGTCAATGGAAATTAATCACAAGTATTTATCATTGTCACAATGAATAACAAATGTCCTTGTCCAGAAGCAGTCATTCCGATTCCCAGCAACAAACATTTGGTCTGTGGCGTGCATGACTGACCTAAGTGTCCACGGTAGAGGTCACCACATTGAGATCAGAGCACACGAAGCACCAGGCAAGCAAGCAGCAATGTACTACAATGTACCTTTCAATGCTAATCACCAAGTCATCTATCAGGGCTAATACATGGGCGCTAAGCAACCTGTACATGCATTAGACCTCCCCAATTACCATAATGGGTTGGTTTTTAATATGGCTAATAGGCTGGCACGACCTTGCCCATTCACTCAGCAGGTACATGCACCCAGCTGATGTGGAATGGACATATTTAGAGACTAAATGACCATTAGGGACTTTAAGCTGTTATGGGTTCATAGTTATGCATATGAAAAAAAAGGCTAGATGGATGGACAGATAGTTTGATGACAAACAGGAACATTTCTAGGCAAAAGTCAATAAAGGAAGAGAGGGGAAAAACAGACATGGTGATGTTGACGAGAATGGATATTATTGTTAGTATTGCTCCTTGAGAGTACAACACATAAAATGTCTATTTTACAGGGCAGCATTCTGAACATGCAGCCCTCTTCATATCTGATTGTTCTGGTGTAGGAGTACCCCGTAGGCACCGCCGGGAAGTACGTCAATGTGGGTGCAATGTGGTACCGAGAGGGTGGATGCGTGGAGAAGAGAAGGGGCAGAATCTGAAAAATGCGCCTCCACAAAAAAAAAAAAAACCCTGAGGGGGTTAAAATTTTGGTTTTCTCTGAGCCTTTGTGGTAGTGGACAAATGATCCCAGGAGTTGGACAATAATGTTTTTATGAGACTCTAAATGTTGAGCTCAACAAGGTCATTGTGGGAGTGTAATGGCCAACACGTGGCCAGGCTTGAACTCCGGCAGCCGCGCAGTTGGTCCGGGGGCAAGAAGGGGAGAGGAGGTGGGAGGAGAGCAGGGGACTCACCCCTTAGGGCTTCTCCAACAAGCCTTCACTTTGTTCTTATGGGAGAAAAGAGCCACTCAGAACATAAAGTACCTAGATGGCCAAAATATGCCAGGCCTGGCCAGGCTGGGTCTTGTAAACTGGCCCAGAGAGATAATGTTTCCCTGTAGCTAATCTGTGCCTGGATGCCCACGCACTGGCATCTAGTGAACAATAACCCCTTCCTGCTTCAAACAAGAATCCTTTTCTCAGTCCCTCTTGTTGGACTTTAACAGTCTATCTGTCCTCTCTGTGTGGGGGTCAGTGATTTATGTTTGTAAGTCAGGATAAAGGATTTCACTGTTGTCTGGCTGTCCACTGTCAGGTGCTGAATGCTTTGACAGAAAAACTGTCTGCATTTTGTTATTGAAAAGGTACAAGACATATTCTCATATAAATAATGCACATACAGTCAATCTGTTTTTTGTCAAATGATAATCATTCACATTATGTGAACTAATAATCTGACAGTAATTGTAAAACAGCCGCTGAGTCTGCAGGACTAAGCATCAGCTTCTTAGACAGGCTGAACAGATGTTTAATAGGACAGACCTCATCCTGTCAGTCCTTGGGCTCATACTCCTGATAGTCATATGGTGAATAGATGAGCCCAGGTTTTGTATGTGTTCCCCAGCTTCAGGGTCCTCTGAGGGAAACTGTATGTCTGCTGTTAGAAAGGGCTGAAGCACCAGACAGCTAATCAATAGATCAATCATAACATTTCCACTTGAAATCAATTATGCATAGACTTCCTGTCATCCTTGTGCCTTTGTTTTAAATAGTCTGACCATCATCCTTTAACAATTACTTGATACATTTGTTTAGTATTATTATTATTAATGAATCAGTTTTCTATATTTTTGTATATACATCTCACAAACACAAAGAACATTTGACATTAACATCTATATTTTCAAAGGACTAATTAAAAGTCAAAGAAGAAAGAGTGTCAGTGACAGAGATGCAGAAAAAAGTACTACAGAGGGTACTTTGTTCCAATCTGCACGCATGAGCTTGTCTTTTCGACCATGTTGAATTCCAGCCATTCAGATGACTGGAGTGCGTAGGCCAAGCCTCCAACGCGTTTCCCCGTCACCATCACAACAGTTGCCATTCATGAGGCTCCAATAGCACTGTGGACATCTGCACCACAGCTCTTGTCACCTCAAAACCCTCTTCCCTGCTGCTCACACACACACACTGTCACACACATGCCAACACACGTATATATTCACACACACACTAAACTTCTCATGCTAAATGCCAGCAGAGAGAATCATTGGGGCATCAGAGATGGCTGTTGTCTGCATACGCCCATGTGTGGTTTTGTGTGAATGGGTCCCAAGGGTGGGGAGGTCTCTGATACAACAGGGTGCTGGCGGGGGTGGCACATTGCTTGGCCCTCTCGGGTGTGTCACGATGCTCGGAGGGCTGGGTGGGTGACAAACCCAAGGTTTTCGAGCAGAACGACCCCTCAGCATTCCACGCAGGCTTGTTACACCACAGTGACGTGGGTGGCCCAGGTGACCTTTGAGCCTATGGATCTTTCTCATATGTGTCCATTGTACCATAGATGCCGTATCAATTTCCCACATCTACGCAGTATAGATCTTGCGGGGTCCTCAGTCTTCGGCTTTTCCCTTTTGCCTGTACCATTTTCACAGAGAGTAACTATCATCCCTGATCTGTAACTGTAGCTGGTAGAATAACATAATTCCACTGAACGAAAGCCTTCTATAAACTTCCCATTCATGGTATTCCAAAACTGGCTCCCCAGCTGGTATTTCACACCATCGGGTACTGGGCGTCAAACACAGAGGTTTGTTGGATAAACATCCAACGCTGAGTAGGAGCGCCAAGCATCACTGTTATTGTTACTGCTTAATGCCATGCACCAGCATTGTTGTTTTGCAGCAATCAACACATACATATGTAATAAAGCTGAGAGGCAGTGGGACAATACAAGCTATTGTAACGCCCAGCTCCTAGTCGGATCGGCACAAAGGCCCCCCCACCAGTCTAGATCGAAGCTGACACTAGCTTTGCATAACTGTTTTCCTGGACTGGAAATAAGTGTTTCCTTGTTGAGACTGCAAACCAACTAGGCTGGTCCCTGCTAGGAGTCACCTGGCGTTTGTGATGGTCTTATTGGGTTGAAGCCATCTGTTGAGCATGTTGGCATTTTTAAGAATGATAAGGGTTGATGATAGTGATGAGAGTGAGAGTTCAATGAAGGGAATGACAAGAGGTGACAAGACATTTTGGACTGGTTGCTGTAGATTGTCTGTACGTGCATCACTTTGGTGGCTTTGCGCGTGTACATGTGTGCACATCTAAGGGCAAACGTCGATGACAGTGTCAAGGGGTGAGTGATAACCGTGGTCCTTTCAACAGTGCAGGGAGGATCAGATGGCTGTGATGGATGGTAGGCAGTCTGGCCCTCTCTCCAGCCCAGTGTCTGGAGGTCTGGGTTTGAACACGGCTTGATTTGTCAGACTAAGGTTGCCTAAATGTCTTTGTGGGCTAAAATGTTTTTAACAGAATAATCACATAAGCCAGTTGAATCCTTGAATGTAGCTGTCAGTTATCCACTAAAGCATTTGGAAAACACTTTGGCAGTCAGAATATCGACAGTAAACACAGAGGTAAAACATCTTCAACAGGAGGGTGATAGTCTACCCCTCTTATCTCAACTTTTCTTCTTATCACAAATTTCTGCACCTCTATCTTTTCTTTATCTTCTCTCCTCATTGATTCTTGTTCTTCTTCTACTTCTTCCTCATCTGTCTCGCTTCCTTCATCTTCATCTTTTATTTCTCTCACTTTTATTCTCTTCATCATATACACTTTGTATTATGTGTATAGATGCAATATATCTCTGTGACATAAGACTTTTCTGAGTAGTTATTGGTAATGCTGTATCTGCCCTTTTTTTTCTCTGACCAAAGTTGGCCAGACCCATTTCTCCCTCCCGTGTTTGAAAGCACTGTGGACTCTGTGGTCTGTGGTCCACAGTGCCCCGGCAGGCTTACAGAGGGGCAACCAACACCCCAGAGAGAAGCTACAGTAACCTGCCTTGCGTCTTCTCTCAATCTTTAAACATGGGGGGGAGACAACAAAGGCTTTGGTGAAAGGGAGGCTCATGTGAAAGAGCACAAGGCACACTAATTGACGGCTGCAGGGAGTGAGAAAGACAGTAGCAGAGATGAGAAAATCACAGACCCTGCTTACACTTTTAACATTCTATTGTCCATGCAGAAACATACCACATGTGGTAAATTGTATGGACAGAGCACATATTAAAAAAGAGTACATTGAAAATCTTCACTCTTCATCATGTATATTATGTGTGGCTCTGACGCTACCACATCTTCACAGCTTCAACAGAATTTGTTTAATCTCACTGGCATATGCACTCATATGTGGGCATGAGGAGAGAGAGAGGTATGCAATTTGCTGCTTTGTCACTGGTTTAGTAAGAGCAAACTCAAAGCCTAGGGCCAGCATTTAATTGCTTTGACCGTGTGCACCAAAGAAGTGCCACACCAATTAATCCCTTCAGTGGCAGAGTGTCCTGTCCCATGCCTGCACCCCCTGGCAGGGCTGTCCTGCAGAGAAGGGGGGTGGGAGGTGGGTGTGGTGGAGAGGCACATGGGAACCCTTTACCAACAATGGGTACCAAATCCATACCCTCTGCTACACATCACCACCCTCCCCCCAACATCAATGGATCCTTTTCATCTGTATATTCAAGCAAGCAAAGCAAACTGATTGATGTAAAGATGTGATAGGTGTAAAGGGGTGATGAATTGATAAAGGTATGGGGAAAAACATCTATATTAAAGAAATTGTGCTATCATACTTTATGTATAAAAAGTAAGACATATTTTTTATACTAGTCCATTTCATTGTTTTTCTTCTTGCATACCAAAATAACAGGTTTTCGTTTGGTTACTGTCACAGTGTTACTTTTATTTTATTTTTCTGACATAACTGTAGCTGAAATAACATTTGGTTGTTAAAGGATGTGAAATACATTACAAAGACATTATTATGCCTTTACTTTCAGTATACACTTACACAAAAACACAAAATATCCTACATCTGCGCAAGATCCTGTGAGTGAGTGACAGATTCCCCTACCACGCCCTCTGCCTGCTTACCCATGGGTCCTGAGTCTTTACCTTCAACAAAGGACCTGTCACCTCTACCCATCATCTCCTCATCCCTAGTCCCCTTGACTGTGGGTCTACAGAGGGTAACTCTAAATAGTGTGGCCACTGAAGGGAGAGCAGGTGGACTGTCGGAGAGAGGCATATTGGAAGGAAAAAGACAGGGGGAAAGTGACTATAAGGAAGAAAGCACAGGGAGGGGATGAAGAAAGGAGTGAAGAGAGGAGGAGGAGGAGTGCTGTGTGTGGATGCAGCATCTGGCTGATATGCAGCCATGTACTGAGGCGATGAGGCGCCTCCAGCTCAGGAGGAGGTAAAGGGGAGTTTGAGTGAGGCCAACACAGATAGCCGACGAGATAGACGCTAACAACAATAGTCCCCTGTAGCCCACAGCACCAGTCATTCATGCTGCTGACAAACTCTCTCGACCGTATAATTCTGTGAACTTCCTTTTTACACCCACACCTTAGAACTTTGCTCATCATTCATTCAGTTTGCAGCAACAAGACAGAAATTAGGATCCATCATGAATAAAGAAGAACTGTCACGTACAGGGAATGCGATCACTGTGAAGACAGGGCAGTACGATGACTGACCTTTTGTCTTATTTAAAAATCAAAAGGGTGCCGCTGCAAGGCCCGTGGGGGAATGGAGGTGGTTTGGCTGGAGAAGCCAGGGTTGGCGGGGGTGTCTGGGTGCTAATCCATGGGACCGTCAATGACCCCTGACCCTGGGGGCACGGGGTTGGGCTCTGCCAAAATGCGTCTGTGAAAGCCAGGCCTTCCCTCTGCGCTTTGGGAAGGCCAAAGCCTCGCAAGTCCTCCTCCCAGTAATGATTAATGGGGCAGGGTGCGATCGACACACGCTTAGCCCTAGGGATGAGCCTAAATGGTAGTTTTGACACCACTGAGAGACGAGGTTAAAGGTGATCAATAACAAGCCGCTGAAGGAGGAGAGACAGAAGGACAGACACAGTGAGGTGGAGAAAGGGAGAGGTGGAAGCAGCAGCTCTTTTTAATTGGCCTCTGCTCATTATTTTGTAGTCTTTGTACACCATCGCCTCCTTTGTGCATGTCCCCACCTTCAGCTCCGGGTCACATATGTGTGGGGCTTTTTGGTGTTTTTGTTAAGTTGACCTCAAAATGTGTTGACTGGTTTAGAGCCTGACTCCAGAGAAGTAGACTATAATATGGTATTTAAGGGTATTCTTGGGTAACTTCTGCAACTATCCACTTGTGACATACTTTCATTAATCTTATACTTCATCCTTCCGGTACCACGTTTTTCTACTTTTCTATTATATATACATATATGTACACACATGCATGTGTCATTGTAAGTCATTTCCCTCTCTGCATGACAAACTTCATGTGCCTTAGTGTCTTTGTGCAGGTTTTTGCAGTGCACCCTTTCAGAGTTTTTAGTGAAGGAAGAGGAGTAGTACAGGGTATATAACTGTACTACACACACACACAGCAGCAGTCGTGGAGTATCTCTCAGAAGAGAGCTGATTAGGTCTAAGACTGGGGACTGCTTTGCCTAATCATATCGCTGCATCCAAATCATCTGTGTACATTTCTAATTACATGGTGGCATGCGGTGTCCTTGAGCACAGTGGCAGGTCTCCATTTCATCTCTGTGCTGTCTCTATTCCCCCCTCCTACTTGCCTTATTTTTTTCCCCCCTCTCCCTTCTCCTCCATCCTTATTTCCATCAGCCTTATCTTTGTTGTTGTTGTGGGGTTGACTGTGCGCCGAGCTGCAGCCCTCATTTGCCCACCGATCTTCGTCCTTTGAACTCAGCATCGCAGGGCAAAGCCGACTGTCTGGGACAGCGGGATCATCTTTGATGATCTGTTTATTGTCCGGCTCCAATTTGCAGGGGTTCATAATATAACATTCATTCCATCGTGCATAACACGGAGGATCAGTCATGGGTAAAGGACACCAAAGAATATGTTGAGGTTTGGATTATAGAGCTGGCACAAAGTGTGGAGCAAAGCTGGCACTTCCTTTCCTCTGGTCCATATATCTACTTAAAAAACAAAAGAGCTGCTCAGGGCATGTAGACAGATGGTCTTTCAGGTGCTCTCCCTATACATTTTTGCACTCTGAATAGCAATGTTTTTTTCTTTTTGAATACATTGATAGAAAGAAGGCCCTGAACATCTCAGCATGCTCTAGGTTTAGGTGACCTTCCTATTGTTTACAGTGTGTGTTTTTTACTGCAAGGCCTCGTCCTTTCTTTTCTTCACCTCTTCTCTGCTGTAAACCTTGTTATTGAAGTCAAAAGACATTGCAACAGCTTTGCACCAATCGACAAAAGCCTGACTTGAAGGGGAAGAGAGGGGGATAACCTTTAACATGTGACTGCTATGTCCTTTTCGGCAGAGTGCAATTAATTTTGCAACCTTGTGCAGAAATCTAAAACGTCTGCCTCAACAGATGTGCAGTGTGATTCCGAGTCCTGAAAAGCTAATGTTTAAAAAACATAGATGCATTATTATTACTGCTTTGTCTGGATAATGAATAATCTACAGTACATTTCCTTGGGCAACCTTTTTATAAGACAACTTACAGGAAGATGGCAGCTTGAGCAGTACATGTGATGGTATTTATCCTGTTTTTATCGCTGTGTTTTTATCAGCCGGGAAGGTTGTCACAGCCATTGTTTAACACCAACCAACTCTGTAAATTAGGAGTAATTGCTGCTACTGAATGTCTCTCAAGTATGACTTTCTTCTCATTGTATGCTACCAAGTGTAACATCTATGCACGGCTGCCTGAAGGCAAGTTCTTGAGATATTAGTTCTCCTCTCTCAGAACTGTTAGTCACACTGACAGACACCTGAGGCGATATAAAATGTCCCTCAAAGCCATGAAAGAGAGAGACGGGCTACTTCTCTTCTTCAAAACCTCTGGGTGAGAAGCAAAAGCATACAAAGGGGAGGGGAGAGTAACTTTCTAAAGCTGCACTTATATCCCTTCGCATATGGGGGCCATACTTCGGAGTAGACATGAAGGGAGAACCCATATAGCTACAAGGTCCAGTATCATAAATAACACAAGACTTCTCCTCTCCCTGTGCCATCTCCTCCACTCCACTGTTGGAGTGTTTCATATGGTAACTAGGTGTTCACTGTGTGGCCACATTGTTGCCCATCTTTCAAGTGGCTCAGAGGAGGAAACCTTGAGGTAGAGGGAAGAGAAGGAATTTTTGATGAAAAAATGCATTATTCTGTTCTTTTTCCAGGCTCCAACCCCCCTCCCTTTCTCTGCCACTCACTGTGGGAGAGGAGTATTTATTACATAAATGGTGATGGGAGGAGAGGAGAACTCCGGCCAGAGGAAGAGATAGTAATAGGGGAGTAAGAAAGCTACTGGCTCATTCACCTGTCAGGCTATAAATGTGGGTTTGATGGTTAGAATGAGCCTCTTCTGGGCTCTTACTTAGTGATGATGAACTTGTCATAAAATATAAACGTAGACATACTTATATATCAAAGGAGAAACTGTCCTGAGAGAGTGGAAAATGTCTTTTTCCATGCCTGTCATATCAGATAAAAAATGACACACTACACTCTCTGTAGCTTACTTATTAATAAATAGACAACTGAAAAAAAAAAACATTTTGAGTGGTGGTTTGCAAGCTACACACCTGTTGGACGAGACGATGGATGGATGACAACTAAAATGAAAATTTACAGCCTGGTAACCTAAAACTTGTTCTTATAAATGGCCTTTAAAAAAGCACTGAAATGATTTACTACACATCAATAACCCCCCTAAAAGACAGTGGTTCACAGAATCTACATGCTTCTTTGACAATAAGAAGCTTGGCTCCTGCATCATCCCTCATCTCTACATGAGGATGATCTGGAATCCCAAGAATCACGGCCGAGTACATTATTCAGCCGCTTGTATTATTTCCATAATTGCCAGCATTGTAGTGGTGTTTGTAATGTCATTAATAACAGGCGTTGGCGTATAATACGCTTAATGTTATTTATCTGTTGGCAGATAGCTTGATGCTGCTAATCCTCATTCATTTGCTGTGGATCAATGCAAATCCGCTAGCGTGAGTGAAATCCCCTCCCCCTCCCAGAGCCAATGGTTCCTAATGTATTTTCCCACCATTAACCAGCCATAATCCCTGCTAATCATCACTAATCCACATCTCCTGTGTGTGACGATACTTCCCTGATGAAGGAGGCATTGGTGTTCCCGGGCACTGCCGAGGCTCGGAGCTCCTACTGCAAGTGCTGCTGAGGGCCCACTCAGTGTAGGAGAGCAGACTGCTGAGAGGCGAAAGAGGAGGAGAAGAAGGAGAACTGTGCTGATTTGTGGGTCAAATAGCCGGGTTTTGCTGTTTTGTGATGAGTTCTTCTCATGTATTATTGATTTAACAGCATAATGGAGGTTATGTCCCTCCATACAGTGCAGAACAAAAATTGCATATCATCAAAACATAACAGTTGGTGTGAGTCACTGCAGTCTCTCATGTCTGACCAACTATGGACTCTTTCTGTTTCTCCATCCATGTCCCCTCTGAAGGTCTTCCTCTGTGTTCTGAACATTCCGTACAACGTGTTTCTTCAAAGCTCTGCACTGTCTGAGCTCCCATTATCTGATGTTTGATCCCTGATACACTAAAAACTTCACATAACTGGATCCAATAAGTAAGTTAACATTTTCTTGAGTTGTGCCTTATCATTATTTTGAACCCTGATTTCTCACATACAGCCACTAGCTTCTGAATCCTGATCCATGTTTTAAACTAGGATAAGCCCAACACACAACATAACCAGATCACAAATAGCTGATAAAAATGCCAGTGCGCATGTAAACTTGAAGACTCTAAACTACGCACAAGAAGCGGTAGACAGGTTCAGGATTAGTTTTACAGGGTGCAAGGCTGCAGATAGGTTTTTGTTTTTTATCATCCTCTAAGGTGTAGGATGGCAAATCAGCTTAAGCTGAATGTAATGCACACTCAAGAGGTGAAATAATATTGATGATTCTAACAGTTTGATCTTTCTGTACCTTTGAGGTACTGCTTTGATGTTGCAGCATCTCGGTGTCGCCAGCAGGGGGCGCCTGTGACTCGCTGTTACGTGGGTTTGCTCCTTAACGTGGCCTCCACCTCCTCTCCCACAGCTTGACCACCTCGGCCACTGCTTTTTTTTGTCTTACATGCATCACAAACGGCCGACACAAATAAATCTGCAGGTTTAAACCGTTTAAACCAGTTTCGTTTTTGCTATGCATGACAGTTACACAAATGACGCAAACAAAAAAAATCTTTCCAAGAAAACTAATTTACGCAAACAGAAGGCGAATATTTGTGGATGTAGATGCTGCAGAAATTCATCACAACCCAGCACATTTGAAACGATGTTCTTTATGAACTGACTCCAGCTATTCTAGTTCATTCACTGTAATCCACTTTGACTGAGAATGCTTAAAAATGTGAAATACTTGAAATCACTTGATTCTAATAAAGTTTCATGTTTCACTCCTGTGCTGCAGAATTTGTACGCTTCCTGTAGAATTTCACTGCTTCAACCTGATGCGATTTTGGGACATTTTTTTAAAAGACACTGTGAAAGGTGGCGGTGAGAGAAAAATCAGCGGGCTGCAGCGGATTACACCACATGCACAATTTAAAATGTAAAGACGATGGGCAGTGTCGGTTTGACCCGTGATTTATGATTTAGGGAAATCGAAAGTTTCTTATTGACACAAAATAACGTATAAATGTGTTGCCTTTTAAATCCAGGCCTATCTTTGCTCTTATGAAACTTTGGGGCCTGCCGCTTATGTTGATCTTATATGTGTTTTTCTTTCTTTTTTCTGCCTGCAGGCACTTCCGTCTCAGATCAAAGATTCGTCACAATTCGCCTCTGAGATGCTTAAAACATATAAAGTGATGGGTTTATGTATAAATGAATAATTATGATAGAAGTTTTCTCTTTTTTGTGGCTATTCTAAATAAATTAACGTTTTAAATAACAACAAGCCTAATAATAACCACTCAATGAAAAGACAGTAATTCCGTTATTAATATTGCACAATTTAATACTGCGATTACACAAAGATGTGAACAACGTCACAGACTGTGAACCTAGCAGGGAATGCCTGAGGTAAAATACTGTTGTCTATTCCCCTTTAACAGCACATGTACACAGCTTCTGATTTGAAACGATCCCATGTTACATAACGAATAACTGCTATTTAAAAATGAGCACATGGGGTGCTCTCCACCTCCCGATGCCCAGCACACTGAACAGCAGTAAACTTTAATGACCATGTTTATCTTGTTTGCCTGCTGATGCTACAATAAGACAGCAACAAAGGACTGTGAGTGGTTTGGATCTTAATGAAGACAACAGACCATTTCTTGTATATATGTTTTATGTAAGTAATAAAATATTACTATAACATAAATATAAATGTGACTTTGCAGTCTACATTTAGCAAGTAACATACAACCAATGTAGTAAACCAAAAAAAAACATGAAAATAAAAAACATACTGTAATCCACTGCAACATAACCATTAACAGAGCTAAACAAAAAAGCTCCAAACACTTTAAAGAAATAAATATATATATATAAATGGTCAGATTCATAAATGAAATCATATTAAAATATCTTCTTGGAATTAGTAAGTGTACAAAACTGCCCGGAAAGAAAGAAATAAAGAAACAAACAAACAAACAAACCAAAAAAAAAACAATATCTCAGAACAAATACATGTTTACATATTGGACATATTTACATATCGGAAATAATCCTGGCAACATTTTCTCTAAAATCTTTTTTTTTTAATCATCAACATTATTATTATTATTTTTTTTCCTGAAAAAAGAAAAAAGTTTCCCTCGTCTGTATTGAATAGCACAGCTGTTGGCTTTTTGGACTGGTCCAACACTGACATGACACAACGCATTTCCTTACAGGTTTTTTTTGGGGGTGGGGGGGAAATAAATATATCTAAAGTAAATCCCTTCATCGTTTTAACCCTTTAAGAATTATTATTTTTCTTTTCTCCGATTCCAGCGTTTTCGTATAATACAATGGGTATGTTGAACAAAGGAAACGGTCTAACCAGATTTTTAAAACAACAACAAAATAAAATAAAATTACAATATTAATTAAAAAATAACATGTACAGGCGTGATATTCCGACATGGGGCACTGAAGTTACCTGAGTTATTACTTTTCATTTCGTATTTGTACCAATCTCTCTTGAAATGTTTGGAATACAACAGGACAGGCAGTAAGCATTGTGAGCTGAGAGCGCTCTGCGGTGATAAGGAACCTGTAAACATGGGATTCAGGCCGTTGTGTTTAAAGCCTAAATGAAATCAACTACACTCACAATTTTATTAACAGACATACAATTGCAATAATAATAATATTAACGAAAGAATAAGTGCTCCATGCAAAGAAAAAAAAAACAATAATTTGAAAACAATCAACCCCCCCATGAAGAAAAGAAGAAAATGCGAGTTTAGAATTGTCCTTTGTAGTGTCTGGTGCGGTCAGCTGCAAAGCTTTAAATATTTTTAAGGCATGCAGTCAGAACTTGGACGTCCTGTTGCACTGGACAGTGTCGGTTTTTTCCCCCTCTCTAAAATGTGTCTAACGTTATTTATGTGTGTGACACATTTTTCCATCACTTCTCCACAATCAACTCCCACTGATTAAAAAAAAATGAGGAGGCTGCTCTTATGAGTTACAGTATAGCAAATAATGAAACGAAATCATATAGAGACACTCTGCAGAAAGACAGACACTGAAGTTAAAGTATTTCCAAACCAAAACATCACACTTAAAGTATACACACGAAGAAAGTATACACTAATATTCAGAAATCTGGTTAATCAGTTTACGCCTGAAAAAGAAAAAAAGAAAACAAAAAAGCAAGTTCATTCAGTGTAGGCTATTCGTTTCCAGTGTTGATCATTTTCAGGCAACCACCCCATTCTGGTGAGCGCCAACAGTTCATGGTACACCAGGAGGAGATGGGCTCAGTTGCCACATTTAATTACTCTCCCCCTTTGGAGCAGCCATTGAATATCAAATTTTACTTTATATGCATGTCTCCTCCATATAATTTTGGTAAATAAAGATCTTTGTTTCACTTTAAATGCGCACAGAATCAGTAAAACGAATATTTTTTTCTTCTTGATTTTTTCTTAACATTTTCTCTCTTTCCTTTCTATTTGTTGGACATCTCCGAATACTAAAGGCAAAACTGATCTTTTCAACTCTTCCATGTCTCTTTTCTCTGAAGAAAACAAAAGCCAAACTTAAATACTGTAAACTCCATTGTCCCTTTCCCTTTTTCTTTAGCCCCGCGGAAATGCTCGGATTGTTCATGAAAAAAGTCACTGCACAGGACTCTGTAGTGTGTGGTGTCGAGGAGGGGTATCTGCTTGGGAATATACGTCCTCCATATTCGGGTGAGGGACCCCCACTGGTGTCATTCTTTTCTCTTTTTGTCTTCTGTTGCAAAACCAAACACGGACAACCTCTTTTTCCAACTGCAGAGTGTCGGCTAAAGTGCTGATTTCGTGAGCAGATGGCTTTGGGCATTTTAAGAAATGATTTTCCAGCGCCCCTTTCACCCCCACTTCAATGGAGGTCCTCTTCTTTCGTTTCCTGCCCTGCGCAGCAATCTTGTCCAAATTGGTGGGACTGCCCGTGTTTGAGTCTGTCTCCTCCAGCCACTTGTTAAGGAGCGGCTTAAGTTTGCACATGTTCTTGAAGCTGAGCTGCAGCGCCTCAAACCTGCAGATAGTGGTCTGAGAAAAGACGTTTCCGTACAGGGTGCCCAATGCCAAGCCCACGTCCGCCTGCGTAAAGCCCAGTTTGATCCGCCGCTGTTTGAACTGCTTGGCGAACTGCTCCAGGTCGTCGGAGCTGGGCGCGTCCTCGTCCGAGTGATCCTGGTGGTGACTGAACGCCTGTTGGGGCGACTCCATCTGGTTGTCGTGGCTGCCCGAATCGTCGTGAAGTGGGTCCCGCATGCCATGGTGCAGGGTGCCGGGCTGGGGACTCAGCATTGCGTTGAGGTTTGTGTATCCAGGCTGGGAGTAGACAAGTGACTGGTGGCCGTTGGATGCTGGGGACAGCGGGGATAAGTGGTGCGTTGTGGTGGGCGCCCAGGAGCCATGGTGGCCACTCTGCGTCTGCTGGTGCACCAGGTGAGATCTGTGGTGGAAGCCGCTGCTCAGGTCCTCCCTGCTCGCCTGCACGCTGGCTTTATGCTCCTGCTGTCCGATGTGGGTGCCGCTGGACCAGTCGGTGTTGGAGGTGGGCAGCCACTGGTGGTGCGTCAGGCTCATCGGGTGTCCCGTGTTGGTAGCCGCAAGCCCTTGCAAGTACTCGTGGTGCATCATTTTCTGCACCTCTCTGTAGGTCGTCCCCTGGTGCATCCTATCCGAATCCGGATGGATGAGCGGGTTAGACGGTAAGGAGTTATTCCGCGGAATATACTGAGCTGTTGTCGCCATGGCTCCTACTGAAAACTGACGAGTACTTCGGAGGTCTCCAGGCTTTAGAGCCAAAACGCAACAACCTGCTTTGGGAGGTCTTGGAAGCGCGAAGACACGCCTCCCCTCCGCTTGTATTGGCTCCTCTCCGATTCAAGCCCACTAGGGACAGATTCAATAGGCGCAGGGTTTCAGTGCATGGTGTACTGCATTTTTCGCACACCATGCACAGAGCTTACATATGTTATAAAAACATATGTTCTATTTATTAAATGTCTCTTTGAGTTTTTAACGGGATGCCTCTCGTTTCGCGGACCTGCTCACAGTCCCTGTCTATCCATTACATTTGGTTCCCCCTCCAATTCTCTCCAAGTAAGGTGAGCAGAGCTGCAGCAGCGGGGTTTGATTAGGCTTGGATCGGTTGTTTTGCAAATAACCACGTGGGGGAGTACGGTGATCTTTTTGAAGTCCCCCCCTTCCCCCCTTCCCCTCCACAACACACACACACTTACAGACACACACTGTGCACCTTTATAATAGGTCACTGATGATTATAGCGCTCCTCATTTTAAATAGATTATAAGGTGCGATGCTCCAGCTCTGCAAGCCACCCACGCAACAAGAGGCGTGTAAATAAGCCTATGTGATGTTTCTATGAATGCTGTTGTAAATGTGTGAAAATTTGAAAGCATTTCAAAGCCTCCGCGTCTGTCATTTATTTGTATTGTCTCGGTAATTTTCAGTGTTGTATGATCTCATCATCACCACCCACTTAGTTATGATAGGCCAAGATGCGTTCTGTCTCTCTTTCTTTCCATGCCCCCCCCCCATCCCCCATCAAACATGCACATGCAGGTGACAGGGGTGACATATTATACACAGTTTATTCACATCATTCAGTGTCTTATTTTCACATCCTGAAAGAGTGACTGCCGTATCTGATAATTTATACCATATTATAAAACATTTGATTTAATTTAGAAATTCACATTTAACAGATTTTAGAAAATAAAACAGGCTGTATTCTTATGTCATTTAGCCCTTGAAGCATTTCACTAAGCACCAACTTGGAGAGAGAAACCTTGTGTTTCTTCCTCCTGGCTCCTTCCTCACTACCTCTCCCGGTTGATCTGATTATTTTTCCCTTCACGTTTTGTCCCAATAGCAAATTACCAATTCTATGAATTGCAAAGCAGCCTCAGAGACGCTGAGGGGTAGAGAGAGAGGGGGGGCTGGATGCGAAGATTGAAAGGGATCTTTGCAAACACAATCACGTTCTTAAATGGAAATGCGGGGCTTTAAACAAATCTTACATCTCTCCCGTTCCATTCGCCTAAAACTCTGCAATCAGGCACATGTTCCGCTCCTTCTAAAACAGGAGCTTTTTTGGAAGGTTTTTCAGGCGCAACAGTCTCATTTTAATCATTTACCTGAAAGCAATGTTTTGCCTTTTTATCTCTGCCGCGTGTTTGTCTGTTGTCATCTTCCCCATGCGACTATTCTCTTTCTATTTACAGGACGAGTCAACTCCACTGTTCATTTTAATCCGGGACTACATGACTAAAAGGTAAGTTGTCTCCTTTCTGCCGTGGCTGCGTCCTTGCTGTACTCTTGTCTGCGGCGTTAACAATGTAGTTGCGCGCGCGTGTGTGTGCGTGTGTGGAAAATGTTGTCGGGGTCACAGGTGCTCGTCATCATCTCTTGAAAGGCGTGGTTTTTGTCCACCCATCCTTTATATATTTATTTGGAATGAGTGGGAGACAGTCCTCGCGAGTTATCCGCGTGTCATTTTAGAGCAATTTATCAGTAAGAAACTCTCAGATTTATGATGACATTTTAATGCTGATATTATTTAATATCTTTATCTGAAGAAACTCTGCTATCATGTTTCACCTTAATTCTGAAAAAAACTCAATTTTAAAATGCGTAATTTTCTCATAAAACTGAATTAAAATCATTGTAGTTACATTTATTGAACTAAATTCTTGTTAAGTTGATAAAAACATACAGTGAGATTTAGATAAAAATAACAGTAAGACGTATGACAATGATGGACAATGCTCCTCTAATGAGAAAAGCCAGCCAGGACATTTCTTATTGTCCCAGTGTCTTTTCTCTGCGCCTTAAACTCCTGAGAGACCCCAGTGGTCTGCGTGTCACTGCTATAAGGGGAGACCGGAGCTCCATGCAGCTCCCAGTTAATGAAGATGCGTTAGCTATTCAGTCATTCTTGTCTTCCCCAGTCTATAAAAAGCAGTGGTTTCTGCCACACAGACCCAGTCTTGTGCTTTGCCATGCCAGCGAGGAGCTGCTGAAAAAGAAAGATCCAGATGCTGTGGCCCTTTTTTTTGTAAAGAATATGGCCTTGTGTGCGCTGAGGTGCATTTTTGCCAGGACACACTAGGTTTCCATGGTGCGCTCGATGAAAGGGATCACACAGAACTTAGTGGTGAATGACAGGCCGTACAGGAAGAGGGCTGGAAATGAAGGCGATATGATGGAGTTTACAAAGAGAGAGAGAAATTACGAGGCACACTGAGTATGAACCGCACACATGAGTGTCGAGGAAGTTGGGTGACCTCTCTCTTTTCTCTTTTTTTTTAGTTATAAGTCAGAAATAAGTCTTCTTTGTGTCACACTGGGGGCAGAACTCTTGATTCTATCGCTGGTTTATTTCCTGTCATGTCATGTCATGAAAATTCCCAAAACATATTTGAACAAAATAACATTTAATTTTGGGGAAATGCTGTACTTCTAATTTAAGAGCTTATTTATTGCGATTAGAGGCCTTTTTCTTTTTCAGTCACTCACGTGTTAATCTTTCCTCCTTCATCTACTTAATATGCAGCAGTTATTGTCAGGACGCAACTCAGCCAATAGGACCCCATCGACCCTTTAATTAACCCTCTTATTTCCCCTCTGCCTTGGTGTCAGTGGGCCTACAGTAAGGATGCACAAAACTATTTTTAAAAACTAATACACTAATACAGTTTTTTCTATCATATCTAATTATATTAAACAATGCAAAACACGTATTTATCTCAAAACATTTTGAGATTTCGGTTTTTAAAAAACTCGAAGACTTTTTCCAGAGAACAGTCCATCACTGAATTTCAAAATAAAGTTTTATTGTGCCCAAGTACCTGGAATAAAGCACATCCTTAAACAGCCGCGGCCTCATATTAGATGTTTAATACAAGTCTTCCTCAATTCCAGGGGGAGCACTTCGACCTGCCACAAGCTATGTTTAGATTTTAAAATTCATGTGATGTACCTCGCAACTACAGCGAGTAGAATAATATCCACCAACTCACTCAATCAGATAATTGTATTTCGTTTCCACTTTTTTTGATAGACATGCGTAATAGGCACTAAATATGCAGTAGTAAAAAAAAAAAACTTGTTTGCCCATCCATTTTGAAGACCGAATCGTCCCGTGCTTTTCAGGTAACTTTTTCCCTTTCTTTTTTTGGCTAATGAACTTGGGCTATTCTGCCAGCATCCCCCTGAGAATGCGACGGGGGAAAAACGCTTCTCTTGTGGTAAAAGGTGCGAGTTTCTTCTTCTATCTCTCGGCTAATTAGGTGGGGTCTGAACACGCCAGAATGAATATTCATGAAAAGCACCGGCGCGCAATTAGTAGTGGAGAGAGTTCCCAACTTCAATCCCCAAACAACGCAGCTTGCAGAGGAACAGGGTACCGGTCCCCCCTTACTCCATGTGTCTCCGCTTCTGCTCAAGCACTCTTTGAGCCCTCACTTGTACTTTTAGTTCTTATCAGCCAGTCTCCTGCTCCCCCCCCCCTTTCAAAGCAGCCTCCATCCTAACTGATGTGTCCACTTCATACTGGAAATAACAGCTAATCCAATTAGATTTCTCAATAACTTCCAAAGTGACTAAAACAGATTTTCTGCTGTCAGTAAAGCTTTTTTTGACTCACTTATTTTGACATTTGAACATAATTTAAATTCAATTATAGATCTACAGTGACACACCAATGTGTGTGTGTGTGTGTGTGTGTGTGTGTGTGTGTGTGTGTGTGTGTGTGTGCGCGCGCGCGCTTGCAGACACATATCCCCCACATGCACCTATCACCTAATGACATGCATCATCTCACAACACACAATTTCATAAGCATCACACCTCACTGTTCCAAATCCTCTGAATTACTAATGGACTCAGGTGCACACATCTGGAGCTGCTGCCTAAAGACTCAGTCTACCTGTCTAGTGGTTTGTGTGTCATACTAGTGTGTGAGCCTCAGCCTGTGTGCCTGGTTGCCTGTCCGTCTGCCCGCCGAGGACCCACAATCCTCCGCTTTGAATTCAAGGTGATCCTTATCCCCGACCCCCTCCTGGCCCAGTGCGTTTGCCTCTTGCCTCCATAAAGACGTGTTTATGTATGTATGTATGTGCAGAGGGGAACACGAGGAGGTTTTTCAAGGGTTGGGGGGAGATAAGCAGAGGAATTTGAGGCCGGTGAATATGGATGGGGTCCCTGCTTTTAGAGAGCACCGCTGATAGAGAGGTAAACAGCTCCTGGCCAAGAGAAGGGAGAAGGGCTGGGAGAGGTGGAGGGGGTGGCTGATGCATGCAGAGGCATACATTTGGGAACTAACTCCATATCCCTCCCTCTCTCTCTGTTATTAAGTCAGCATCTCTGAGGACTATCTGTCATTATTACTTCACCTTATTTTGTTGCTAGATTGTCGAGTTTTTGCTTTGGACAATCTCGAGGATTTGGAAGATGAGGTTTTACTATCAATATACAGGAAGTGTGAGGATGTTCACAAACCTGATTTATAGGCTCAGAAGTTTTTGGTTGTCCATTGCTGATGCTGCACTTTTGAAGAATAAAATCAGTGTAGGTTATAGGTTGCAGTTGAACACTGTGGCAATACACAGCAAGTATACCTGTTACGCAACAACCCTAAAAATTGCAATTCTCCCCTTTCCACAGTGTCCTGTTCTTAAGTTGTCAACTGGTAACGCGGTGATTCAGACAGTGACCATCTCTGTTTCTCTTTTTCTCTCTCTTCTCTCCTGACCCGGAAAGGCTGGGCGGCTCGGCAACAAGAAGGCCACGACCTCAAAAGGACATGGCAGGAGTGAGTCGTCGCGTAACACACATACTGATACGACACGTGTGTGTGTGTTAGTGGACATGTTTTTCTTTAAGGTCAAGGTTTTACCTATTTATGGCTTCAAACGATGTACATAAATGTACATTCATTTATCCAAATTACACATTTCGCTACAAGTTTGCGTGTGAGCAAAATTTCATTAGTGTAAATTATAAAAATACTAAATGCAGAGATGATAGAAAACAAACAGCATGCACAGTAAACCACACGGTGGACCGTTGGCACCTTTACCTCTGAACCACAGGGGTGTCCGTTTATTTTAACAGTGTTTTACCGATGCAGATTTTAACAGTGGATAAAGTTAACTTTATTTGTCGAAGAACATCTTTTTACAGAGGAGTGTGTCTCCACAGGTGAGCTCTCAGAGGCCCTGACTTTCCTTTGGGGCAGCTGCTTAGTTTTATCCCACTTGATTGCTCTCTTGGCCACGACACAACACAGCTTCTCTCTCTCTCACACACACACTCCAGACACACACACACTCCAGACACACACACACTCCAGAGAACTTCCACACTAAGGCCCCACCGCAAAGTTATTAATGAGCTGTTTAATTTTAATTAGATAGTAATTCATGTTAATGCCTGCTTAATGGAGCCAAATAATTCCCCTCGGTCACTCGGGGTCTTTATGCTTCGTTTACCAGCCCCTGCAGTTATTCGCTGGCTTTTGTTTTTATATTACATTTCCAAGTCTTTTTTTTTCCCAAGCAGTGAGTGAATGATGAAACAGTAAATTCTAGAAACATACGGAGTGAGTGAAGCGTTAGGCTGTGTGTGTGTTAAGGAGTGTTATCCTGTTAGTGAAGGCTCACACCCATATGTTTGTGTCCCCTCTTTTTAGATTTGATTTCATTTTAAAAATGGTTCGCCTGTCAGTGCATCACAACACAGACACACACCCTGACCCACAATCCACTACAGTAAATGCCTTAAGTCTGATCTAAGAAAAGGTCAAACTCTGTATTGAACACTAAGCGGGGTTAAACCCTCAGGTTGAAGTGCAGGTACCAAGACGTTCATAAGCGAGAGGTTGTGACCTTTTTGTCCAGGCCGGGCCCTTGAGGTAAATTGCTCCTGTCTCTTGTCATGTGTGCATCCAGTGGACTGCTGCTTAAAGAATTCGTTCGAGACACCCTAACCCCTGAGGGGTTCAAACATGGGTAAGGCAGTGTAGGAGTGACCACACCAGCTTGGACCACTGTGTCTGTGAGAGAGAGAGACAGGAGGAGAGGTCAACGCTGTTGAGTCTGTCTCGGTTCTGTCTGGGTGCCTCAGCTCTAACGGAGCACTAAGCTGAGTGGCTGAATTGAGTTAGTGGCTACAGACAGGCTTTTAATTGTTGATTGACCAGTCTGAGTGCTTCCTGGGCTGGGGTCATTGCAGAGAGCAGGCAGGGAGGTCCCAAGGCCCCAGCGGCAATTTCAGCCACACACACCCAAACACTGCAGGGGGGCGGACAGAGATGGAGAGGAGGTTGGCGGAAAGGTAGTTAGGACATGGCAAGAAGGATGAAGAAGAGCTGAGACACTTTAAAAAGTAAGAAAATGTGTTGTGCTTTATTCAGTTTTTATTTGAAGTTTGATCTTGGATTTACAGGGGCCACACAATTCAACCAAACAGATGCATATGGGTGAAAAGTGTGTGTAGAGCAGGCTTTGAGGCTCACAGATTAGCAAGTTCAATGTTTACTCCTTCACAAAATCTCAGCTTCTTCATCTGTTTGACAGTTACAAATTTACTTTGTACCCGTTCCATCCACTTCTTCGCCCCTCTGCTCCCTCCCTCTTTATCCTCTTCTGTCTCCCCCCTTCAGCCCTCTTTTCCTCTAATTCTGCACGGGGCTACAAAAGCCCATTCTGCTGTTTTAGTGGGTTAGCTTCTCTCCTCTCTCCTCCTCTCCACCTCCTCCTCCTTCCCGGCTCACAGCAGGTGCCCGTCCTCGGCTAACATTTGTTATCTCTAATCCTGCAGGTTCGGCGCACAAAAAGAGCGTAGTAAACTCTCTCTCAGACCTAATCCCACCACTCCTTTTTTGATGGCACTCCCCCTCACCCTCCTCTCCTCTTTTCTCTCCCTTCACTATCTCTCTTTTAGGCTGCTGGGGGGACACTCCACTTCTCTGATTGCCACATAGCTTTTTATCACCATGGCCTTCAATTTGGGGGGCAGCTGTTGGTAGTGGGGGTGTCCTTTTTTTCCGCCCGTTCTTTATACCTCCAATTCTGACTCTCTTTTTCTTTTCTCTCTCGCTCTGTCTTTTTTTTTTGCCCCCTTCTCCCTCTCTCTCTGTATCATTTACAGTCATTTTCTGGCAATTAAAATGGAGCGCTGCTGCAGGATTTTCGCCTGCAGTGCAACACTACAGTGCTGATGAATAATTCTTCACCCTGCAAACTGGAAAGCTAGCCTTTCTTTCATGTCGGCCCTTTGTTGATTTACCATTAAAACTTACTGCACCGTGCTATGAGTGGAGGACCCAGCTCTGCAGGAACTGGCAAAAAATGAGGATGAAGCAGATATGTGTACATATGCTTTAGGGTCTTTTTTCTTCCTGCCAAGAACAAGGAAGTCTCTAAGTTACGTGTGTCTGTCTAATACATTTGTGTTTATGGATTAGATTTATGGGGCATGAGGCCTCTTTATTTATGTCCACTGTCTCGTTCTGTACCACTTAGGTTTTATGTTAATTTTTCTTATCAACGGTTTTCATTACGGGAGCCTAGCTGCATTGTGTGAGTGATTAGACGGTCATTCATCTCTGTTTCTCCCTCACACTCACACACACACATGTACTCTCACAGCAAGCGGTGACTGATGTGTGGATGGAGTGTGTGGGGCGCTCCGGCTACAGCAGCGGAATGGTGTTGGCAGCATGTTAAATGATGTGGGTCTCTAGGCCAACCCAGCTCTAGGTTGTTTTCTGTTAGTAACATCCCACAGTGGACTATTCACTGCTTTATGGAATTTAGTTTGATTAACTTTGTCCCAATAGACAAAGGAGCATATGACGTGTCAAGGTACAAAAAAAAAGACAAAAAAAGAGTTAAAAAAATAATATTATCCTGACGCCTATGGCAATTTTTATTGTGTTATGCCTGCACTGCAAACACAAGTATATAGGGAGGTGGAGAGACAAGTCCATTATTGTATAAACCTCTTGTCTCTTCATTTTAGAGACAGCAAAACAAGCGTTAAGGTGGAACACTGAGTTTTAAAAACATGACACAATGTCAAAAAATACATTAATATACGTCACTAAAGATACTGAAAAAAATATGTTTTTCAATTGGCAGGATATTTAAAGATTGTTTTTTCAGCTGTAAGCACACCATAAATAGCCAATGTTTGTCACAAATGTTTATTATGAGCCAGCAGGCCACAGTGTCAGTGTATATATAATAGTCAAGTGCCCAAAACAAATCGAGGCGGTTCAACTTTTCTTGATCCTATCGGCGCTACTAAGACAATCAGTGTATTTCAGCCATTGATCCCACCTCAGGCCTATCCCTTGTTGCCATCTACAACCTTTCAGTCAGCTGTTTTGGAGGTCTTCTCTGCTGCCCCCTCGTAGCAGGAGGTTTAATTCATTTTACAAGAGATAAGTCTAGCTGGAGAGAAGTTTGTCCACTTTTGTCCAATTATAATGAATGAAGCGGTCGACCATGAGAGAGAAACAGGGCTAAGTTTAAGCAGCTTTAACCCTGGCTGGAGGGGTTGAATTAGGGTCTGAGAAGAAGTATCTTCCCGCTATGTCATCTGGCTCAGTAGTTATCCCCTAGTCAGTTATATGGGCTTCAGCATATTGAACAGCAAATATGAACACACTGAACACACACTCATTCGGATCCACTGACAGGCACACACGTGAACAAGCAAATACTGACACACACAAACACACACACAAGCAAACAAACAAACACTATTTTTCACACTGTCACACTCACATGGACACAGTCATGCACTGAAGAGATAATGGTGGCCAGAGGCGGTCTTGGTGCGCTCTCTCTCTCTCTTTCTCTATGTCTCTGAGGCAGAAAGCGTGCTCTGGTCCTCACTGTCTGTTAGATTTGATCACCATCACCCAACTGCAACGGACAGTGCACAGCTCAGCTCAGCTGACGGCTCATTGCAACACGCACACATGCACACATACAGCCACTGTGCCAGAGGATATTACATGCAGTGTCTGACACCTCTAAATAAGTGTTTACTTTCAGTGTGTATGAGTGTGTGTTAGAGTTTGTGTGTGTATATCTGTGCATGTGTGTTGGCCAATGCATTTTATTTGCCTGCATGGTCGCCTCTCCACCGGTTTACTCTGTGTGTGTGTGTGTGTGTGTGTGGGCATGCTAGGCGACAGCAGGCCTGTGAAATATATCCAAAATTATATCACCCATTTCCTGCTTCTACATGGCTGTCTCCAACATTAACATAGGCTGCATGTAATTCCTTGATGTACAACTGTTCCTATGAATCGATACTGTTCTTATCATATGTACATACAAGTGAAGTGTGATATATGTAATTTAACTGTGTAATGACTGTAAAATAATCTAAATAAAAAATATGAATGAAAGTCTGTCTAATGCTGAATTTTTAGAGGTCTTACAGTTTGTTTCTTTATCATTTTGCATTATTTAGAAATGTGTTGCTCTCTTCAATCACATTCATAAACACCCATACTCATGTGCTCACAAACAAACATATCTTATTCAGCTGTGACAGACAAGGTGCGGCACACATGTATCTGTGTCTGTCTGCAAAGAGATTTTAATAAGACAAAAAAGAGGGGGTACAGTAAATCCTACATCTGAGCACGCCCATCTCTAAGACCCGAGGGTGCCACGCTATGATTGACAGGGCGCCTTTCACTAACGCTGTCGGACGCAGGACGGATTAGGGCCGTCTCGCCCTAAAGGGCCATTGTGGCTCCACGTCTCCCAGCTGCTTCATCATGCACCCCTCTCCATGACCGAGGAGGGGCCCATGTGAGTGTGAGTGTGTGTGTGTGTCAGCGTGGATTGCATGGCATGAGCTGTTAAAACTGCAGGATGTTACCATTTGGTTAAAAGTTTGTTTAGATGATTTTATAGATGCATGTCTCTAGATGTGTGCACTCCACTACTTTAGATATCCTGTCAGCCTTTTAGTGTATGTATATATTTTATTTTACACAAGTCATTTTTTATTTGGCACTCTACATTGAATCCCAGTTGAATGATTTTTTTTCTGGGGTTTCTCTTTTGGCATAGGCATTATATTTTGATTCCTTTGAACTTGTTTAAGCATAGAGATAATGTACAGTGTGTTGGTACAGGTGATGCTCACATAACTATAAATCTAAGGGGTGTTGCTGCTGTTGCCTGCGGCTCTGTCCTCCACTCTGTGTTGATCCAGATGTGTAACTCCTGTGATTGATGGCTCCAGTTCAACTGGTTTTGTTTCCTTGTTAAAAAACAGAAATTACCCCTCAAATCATTTGGTAGCTTGCTACCTCTGATCCTTAAAATCTCTGATTTCAAGGAGTTATTTTCTGTTTTTTATTTTTACTCATGTACAATAAAGGCAATGGGACATCAAAAATGGTATGTCCTTATTCATAAAATATAAAAATGTCAGTGTAAAGGAGTAAGACAGAAGTCTATAAGGGATATTCACTCAAGTGAAAGAAACTGTGTGTGTGCGCCTAGGTAAGAGATACCCGAGATTGCACTACATGTGAATATATGCCAGCGGTCTGACCTTTACAACCTTTCGGCTTCTTCCCTGGGGTTTCCCATCCGTTTCCAAAGAAGCATTGTGGGGAGCACACATCATGGGGGATCCTTCTGGGTTATGAGACCCCTGGCGTGGATGCTGGGCAGGGCATGCTGGCACTGTGGCAGCCCTGGCACACAGCTTTGCCAGGAAAGGCAATGCCAGAAGCCTGCCACATTCCCGCTGAGAATCTCCCAGGCAATTAGACTGCTGCTGCAATGAGCTGCCGTCTGAACTGTAAAGCAGAGGAAGAGCGAACAGGACCAGCGATTAGCAGCGTACACCAGTTTGTGTTGACAGTGTGTTGACATAGTCAATCGAGTGAGTGTAAACAGACATATTGTTTCTAGTTAAAGTGAGCATACGGTTAACATGCACTCCCAGCCATACTTGTAAGCATTTTGTTCTCAAAGTGTGCACAACATGATAAGTCCTTGGAAGAAGGGCCTTGATGTGATATGTGCGAAGGGTGAAAAAAGTTGCCCTCCTTCTATCCATGTCCCTGTCACCCCAGCGGAAAAAGGAGTGGATCACTCTCACTCTCAGTGTCTCTTCTCCTCTCTCTCTTCTCCATCTCTCTGTCTGATGAAAGAGGAGCTATGATCGCTTCGACAACAAAGGGCCCAGCCGCTTGTGTTTGGATGAGGCTCTCCTTTCTTCTCTCCTTCCTCCTCCTTCTCTATCTATTCCTTCTAACCCCCTCTGATCTCAGTTACTCTCTCCTCAGTTACTCTACCCCCCTTTCCCCTCATCCGCCTCATCCTACCCTCCCTCACTGCTCTATCTCTTGCTGCCTGATGCCACTCTCTGGCGTTGGTCCTCCGTTCTTCGTTAGGGCCTCAGCGATACGATCAGGGGAAGGAATTAAAAATCAGAAAGTGTCCTTGTCGAAGAGACACCCCGGATGGCGCACTTTGATGTCTCCTCAGAAATTTGAAATTCATATGTTGTCACACTTGATTTTATTCCCCTCTCTCACTCTTTCTCTCTCTGCCTTTTCCTTTTCTTCCTGCTCCTCTACTCCGTCAAGTGCCATCATGTACTATTCAGTTAGAAAGAGAGAAATGAGGCGAGCGCAGAAGAACGTAAAAAGCATTGTACAAGTGTTTCTGAAAGCCCTTTCTTGTCTTTTATTTTTCATGTTTTTACTTTGTGAAGAAGGCGGGAGACATAATTAATCATTCAATTTCTTTTTGATTGTAGGTGCTGGGTGCGTGGGTTTAGAGGTACAAGACTGGGAGTAAGGGACCAGAGGAAGGGGTTGAGATGTGGCGACGGGCCACTTTGATGCCATTTCAGAAGTCTGAGCCAAGTCAAAGCTATTTGACAGAGTGAGAAAATAGTGGATGCCACACACTGTAGCACACACATATATGAGCGCACGCACAAGTGCACACACACACACACACACACACAAACACAGGCACATTAAATCTCTGGCTGAAACCTCAGCTTGGTCCCTGGTGAAAACAAATTCCGGCACATGCTGGTTTCCTCAAACCCTCAAAATGAAAGACAAGAGTTTGGACGTAATCCTGTTTGTATTTTAATAAAGGAAACATCAAAATGTTCATTTTACGCTGAATAGCCTGTGAGTCATTCTGTGTGTCTGAACATATTCTTAAGATCTGAAGGAATTCCTCTTGTAACAAGTGTGGAAGAATAATTAGACATGAGTCAATGACATTAATAAACTGTAGCCGTCCAAGAGAAATCCAGAGAGCTGGATTTGGATATGACACATTTCTGGACACATTTCTCATTCTTGTCTTCAGGAAAATGAGTGGGCACATCAGCAGGTCCTTGATGGCCCCTCCCAAGACAGTTACAAATGGGCATGAAGGTGGGGTGGCGAGGACTGGGGGATTGGGTAAGAGGTGGGGGGAATGCGGATGAGCGGGAGAAGGGGATGGGGAGTCCCATCGGTCCACTATATCCCAGATTCATCATTAATCACTCCTGCTGAGCTCCTCAGACCCTCCCACTCCGCCCTGCCACCCCTGTCTTCCACCTATAAGACCCACTCCCCAAGGTGATGGCAACTCATCCCTGCTGCCCCCCTCCCACCACCAACACCACCCGCAACACTTGCCCCTCCTCAAAACAACAATTTCTGTTATCTAGCACCTCAGGAAAGTCACCCTTCTTTGTCTCTACATCTCTTACTCTGTTTATCTCTCTCTCTCTCTCTCTCTTCGCTTCTTTCCCCTCTCACTCTCCGGCGTCTGCCCCCTTCACTACTTTTTTATTTCTCCTTCTTGTTTTCTCCCTCTCTCTTAGTGACAAATGGGTTTTAATAAAAGCTGACAGAGCGATGAAATTAAAGGAGTGCATCCCATGGCCAGCTATAGCTTCAGCCTGAGCGTGGCACTGACATATTTAAAACAGGGCCTTAATTCAGTAGCCTACGCTTGTCTTACATCACCAGGGCTCCCCAGTCTTATCGGAATCATTATTACTGCTTGACACTGTATTGTTGTAAAAAAAAACTCACAGTTACAGCTAGCATCAGAGGAAGCGAGCGTTTAGGAGCCTCTTCGTCCTTGTGCCAACAGTGACCCTTATAAAACAGTTTATTCCATTGACCCTATTAGCAGATATTAGGTCCCATCTTCCATGTTGCCTCATTACCGTCCTGGATCATAAAAAGAGGGGGTTGGGGTCTGAGACTGAAAGGGAGTGTGTGCCTTTTCCGAGGGAATCCTTCCATAAGGAATAACTGACATGAAGGACTTACCCACGCCTCAAGAGCTCTTGCTCAACGTTAGAATGCATTGTTTTGTTGGATTACAGGGTTAGGATGGGATTCTAATCCCCTAATTTTTAATCTCTCCTGATTCCAGAGGGATGCATAAGAGACTGGGGGGCTTCCCTGACACAGCTTGGGTAGGTGGGTTACAGAGAGGAGGGGTGAAGGGATAAAAGAAGAGAAATCTTAACAAAGGGCATATGATATTGTTAGTGGGGCGTATGCTGTGAGAAACTGTGAAGGACAAATGACAAATCTTTTTGCAAATGAGGCAATTTTTAGTGACACACAATAATAATAAAATAAAAATAATAATAATGGTATAAAAGTTCCTGAACTCAAAATATTAAAAGTAAAATCAAGAGTAAAAAGACCACAGCTTATGGCTTCCTTGCAACAAGAGTCATTCCAATCCTATTTGCAGGCTGCGCACCGCACAACATTCAAAATCGCTCTGCGACAGTGATAACATATCCTTCTCCCAAAACATTTCTGCTTTGTCATTTCATACCCTCACAACCACGTGTCTGGGTGTGCGGATAATTTCTCAGACAGCTTACGGTGACAGTCTTTTTGGACGGAGGGATAAGTTGTCTGGAAGCTCATCCCTGTAATCTGTGAAGGATATACAGGGCCTCCCCAGGCAGAATACAGGGACTGTTCACCTGCAGCATTAGCTAAATAAGATTAGGAGCTGGACTGGAACCCAAACCCTCGCTATGGGCAGAAATATATATATTTATAAACAACATGACATAGGAGAAATTCAAAGCTAAAAACATATTTAGAATCGGGATTTCAAAATGGGGTTTATACACAAAAAATATGAAGGACAAAAAAAGGGGACATCAAACCTCCAAATGGGTTCAACTGAAGGCCTTTTTCAAATGTAAAGTTAGCTATGGAGCTGGCTGGAGTTGAAACAGGAAGGATAGAAAACAAGGATGGAAAAAAAAGAGGCTGGTCACAATGCACACAAGGAGTTAGAAATCATTGCGTCCAATCACGAAGTAACCTTGGGCGGCTTCCAACATGATGGAGAGAGTGAGTGAGCGACGGGGTCCTGGAGCAGGGCCAAGCCGAGCCTTTTGTGCCAGCAGCCGCCACATTCCAATCAGCCACGGATATTTATACTCTGGGCCTAATTGAAAGGTTGGCTTGTGAACCATCTGCATGCACCCGTACTCAAGCCCCCCCCCTCTTTCACACACACATATACACACAGACACACTCCTCAGTGCTTTACCAACCTCAGACACAGCCGGCTTTGACCCACAGAGGAGACAGGCCAGACATGCTGCATCTCAACATCCCAAGAGGACAGAAACGAGGGTAAATTATGACAATAGTGTTGCTGGTAAAGTCTCATTTTCAGTTTGTGTTTCACAGAAAGATGTTCAGGAAGTTAGTGTCCTGAACCCCCCCCCCCACTATCCCAACCTCTCGGTAACCGCAGTTACAAAAAGCCCATGTCCTTTAATTGTGCATAACATCATCATAAGATAAAGAGGTAGATAAAGGAACTTGACTTATTATATACTGGTAATTTTGACAAAGTGAGCCTACAAACCTGCCCTCAGTAACACAGTGCAGCTGAGGGTGTCTGGCAGTTGATAAAAGGAACTCAGCACCAGTGAGATATAAATGACTTGATGATTGATTACCGCCCCGAGCAGAAAAATGAGCAAAGCACAAAACCAGTCAGTAATGTTTGTGTCATGAACATTTTCTCACACTTCTGTCTATATCATGCTGCCATGACCTGCTGTATGTCAGGCGTCTTTTAGTCAAATAAAGGCTAAATGCTTTCATTTGCATCACATTCACTATTCTACATACAAGACTATGGTTTGACCTTTGCCACTTATTGTACTCGCAAATTATTAATTAGGGTAAATGCTTTCAATCTGTATTATTATTTAAGGGAACTGGAGTCACAAAAAAACAGAGTACATGAGAGGTTTAACCCTGAAATCATGTAAGAGAGAGGCTTGACCCTACATTTATTAAAAATACTCATCAAAAGGTTTAACAAACTGACTGACCACACACCAGACAGCAAGCCAATATCAGGTCTCCTGAGAAACTTGGAACAGTGAAACTCAAATATCAGACTTTGGCTTCACAACCACTGAAACGCACCACGGGCTCATGGGATTGGGTAACTAAACCCACTGATTAATGCACAATTAGTGTTGTGTTTTGTCAGTTAACAGGACGGGCTGATGGAGTTTGCAGCAATGGTGAGGAGTATGTTAAAGCTCTCGGCGAGCATCCAGCTGGCCCTTCGCTCATCTCTGGGACGTGTTAGGCTTCTTCTGCCAGCTGGCACTGGAACACAGCACCATGTTCATTCATGACAGGCATTTCCAAAAACTTGTGAAAAACCTGGTGATTCTTCAATGCTCCTTTCACAAGATGCTTTCAATTGGGGGGAAAAAAGAAAAAAGAAAGAGAGAAAGAAAGAACACCTTTTTGTGTTCTAAACCAAGGACATTTAGGGCAACTTAGAAAAGTTTATTCAAAAATGCTGCCCAAAACATTTGTTTGTTTCCCTATGACACCTCTCACATTTACTTTGCTGTAAGAATCCAGACAGAAAAAGAGTAAAATGTTGCATATATCCACTGTTGCTATAATTTGCTACATGCTACTCATATCCATGTTTGAAATATATGATTCAAACTGAAAAAGCTAGTTTTAAAATTCCTCCATGCATATTAAAGTGCACTTGCTTACAGACTTACGTGAGTAAGTAAAAACATTTTAGCTTTTTGACACCATTAAGTCACAATTTAATAGTTTTTAAAAGCTAGATTGTAATGCTTTATGTCATACTACTGAAGCGAAGCACCAAAAAAATCAGTATCAGTGGCCAAAAAAACTATTTTTAATTTTAAGTTAAATTTCCACCTGTTAAGTAACAATATTGTCAGGTAAACGTTATGATATAAAAACGTCTCGAAACGCAAAAATGAAATATAAAGTATGACTCTATTTGTGTGGAAGCGGAATAGAAACTGGTCGGTTTGCTGCCGGGAAATGGAGACAGTCTGCCAAATGCAACATCATCCTATGTTCTTCCTTGGCTTGTGTCTGCGATAAATCAAAATGCCGAACAACAATTAGCACTCCGCTGACACTGTATACACATCCAGCAATTTATACAGGAAGTCAGCCAAACGATGTGGAACACAACCTATTGTCTTGCCAAGTGCATCTGCAATTATCAGCTGTGGATCCATCCACTTGTTGTATAAGCTTGTGAAAATAGGTCTACAAGACCCACTTTGCACTGTATAATATTTTTTTTCTGTAAATTTACACTACTGTGGGAAAGCACAGGGGACAATTAATCCCCACGTGATTATATCACTCCAAGAACATGAACTCGGTGCATTTGCCTTACAGGTCAAACATACAGTACCGTGTCCCTCTTCTTTACATTCAATAGGAAATCATTTGCTCAAAGCAATCGCACATACTTCAATAACAACAGAGATAAACAACACTCATCCGGTCTAATCTCTCTGTGGACCACGCAGCTCAATCAATTAATTACCTAGTCTCTGCTTTCTTACTTCAGGGCATTAGTAATGATCTTTAAATATTAATTTGGCTTTGTCCAGGGACTCATACAAGGGCCTTGTTGTTGTCTTCTGGATTTCTGCGTCAAGTCAAAAGGCACTCCTTCTATGGGAGGTAGACCTGAATATAGCCGGAGGAGGATTTTGGCTGTTTGGCTAGCATGTGCAAAGAAAAGAAGAAAAAAAAACCCACACATTTTGCTTAGCATAAACAAAGTAATCTCTGTTTAACATTTCTCCACAATTCATTTTTGACACCGATCAAGATTTTAAAAAGAAAAAGACAAAGAAAAAGTTTAGATTTATGAGGGCTGCTTCACAATGTTTTTACTGTGGGTGGCTAAGTTTGTGCTGAGTAAGAAAATGCACCCACCAAACATTGTTCAAAGGGCTCAAGTCTGAACTGAGTAAGACCCAATTCGGTTACGCCCTTTGATCCATTTTATAAGAGTTGTCATGTGTTCAAGGTTCATTTCAGATTCATGTTTGAGGCATTGTTGCAGGTGAAAGTAGTTAATTTTTTGCCTACTATCATGTTTAGGAATTGTCTACTTCATTGCAAGTATTGTTTGTATTTGTGGGATTAGCAAAATGGGGCCAATAAAATTAGGATAAATATAGGAATGTGTCTAAAATGACAGAATAAAAGTGTGAATACTTGAGGCATATGTCTCCTGACCACCAGTGGGACAAACAAGCAGTAATCACAACAACATCTGAGTTCAAGCTTGTGGAACACCATGCCTTCAGAGGATTGTATCTATCTTCGTTTAGGCTGTCTTTAATAATTAACCCAATACATTTATTTATTACTCTCCACCACAGAGATACCCAGGTGAGTTGAGTTCCTCTCGGGATGGAAGCTCAGGGGAGACAAGGCAGTGGAAGATTTCTCTCCTTTTCCTCGTCTATCTCTTGCTTTGCTTCAGTGTTTGTAGCCCAGAGCAGAGGAAGCCGAGAAAAAAACTAAGATTTGGCCTCTGTCCACCTTACCTGCAAAATATTCTGCATCAGCATATTTCCCAGAGTTCCACAGGGCCAAAAGCGAAGAGGGGGGAAAACTGGAGAAAGGGGGGGGTACGAAGCTAATTGGCCGACACATTCCAAATAGCCTAATTCCTGTTTTCTTTTGAATAGCTTATGAACATGAAATCTGTGTACTGTATATTCTAATTGTTGTCTATAGTGGTTCATTAGTTTCAGAGTGAGCTGAAGAGTGGCACGGTGCATGATACCACTGCTTAGCTTCAATATTTGTTAGATCATAGATTTTCAATCCAGCCACATGCTGTGATCAAAGTCTCCTTTCAACTTCAACCTATACTGATAACCACAGCATTTGCAAAGACGTATGCATATAGGTTTTAAGTATATGTGGTTACGATGTAAAAGATAAGGGTCAAGAGCTATTATGTACATTTGCATTTACAGCTTCACTTCATATGTGGTCCCTGATGTTTATGACTCACCCACCGATGCCTTGTAAAAATGTCCTCTGAACCAAATTCAAGCTGAATATATATATATTTATTTTTTTCTGTGATCTTGGTATATATGCTCATCGTGAGATCTGACCACAACTTGACTACATGCCAAGTGTGAAGGGTGTGAAACTAGCACAAACAGGGAACAGCTTAACAAATTACCACTCTGCTGCCAAGTCCTGGGAGGGAGGAAGAGGCACAGCGGCTTATAAAAGAGAACTAAAACCCCTGCTACAGAGATCGAGAAACCCTAGAGGGTGAGGGGTGAGGAGGAAGACAGAAAGAAAAGCGAAGGTGGGTAAAAGCACATTGAGAGAGGAAGCAGAGGGTAAAGAACAAGCAAGATAAAGAGGCAGAGGGAGATGGAAAGAGTGAGAGGCAGAGCAGAGAGAGTACAAAAATGAGGGAACAGAAGAGGCTTGATATGATTTCAATGGAATGTTTGTTGACAGTGCTCCGTGGCCCCGGGCCTTGGGATAAATGATTGAACACTGCGCCTGTCAAAGCCATAGGATTTCTGTGGGCTTGTGTTTCTCTCCATGCTCTTTTGCTGGAGGGAAGGTAGCAGTCAACTAATTGACACAGAATTAAGCATGAAATGCACTGAGCACAGCCCTCTTCTGCCATGGCTGGCCTCTCCACCATAGTGGGGGCTTCCAGTCAGTTAATGGCTATAGATGAAACACACATATGCCCCTGTATATACGATTAAATCAGACATGTGAAAACATGCACAGACATGTCTGCAAAAAAAAAAAAACATCTAAGTAAATGGCCCACTATTCAATTACACTTGATCAGTTTTTCAACATTTTAACACCTACACAAACGCAAGTGCACACACGCACATTAGCAGATGCAAAGAAACACAGGCCAGAGCATATGCACAGAGTACATACGTAAACAGTATAGACTTTTCCTGTGACAAATTGCACCATGAGAAAGTAATCCTTCAAGATTAACAGTGTCATTCTCTGGCACACCTTGTGTATTATGCTCTAGAGGCTGCAATCTCTGCTGCAGGCTTCCTGCAAATGGCTTACCAGGCGTGTGCTAACTGCTTTTGCCGTGTGGTGAAAAGCAAAGAGAGAGACCAAACTGAAAGGAGGACAGGGCAAACAATCAAGAGGGGCAGTTAGAGAAGAAAATGTGAAAGCAGCAGTGTGAGGAGAGAACAAACAACATAAAAGTCAAACAGAATGTGCAAGGAGCAGGATGACACACACAGCACTGTCCCAGGTACACAGGTGGGCCTTTGGTTTCCATATGTGATTTAGCGATGCATGGGTCAATTAAGGTTTAGCGGCACAGACCTTTAGCTGTAAATAACCAGCACTGCCTACTGAAGTCCAGCCAGTAACACAGCGGTATGCAAAGAGTCTTACCTCATTAAAACTTGGAGCTGCGACAACAAAAACAACATGAGTAAGCAGTGGGTGAGTGAGGTGGGGCACTAAAAAAAAAGAAGGTGGGGGGCATCCACCTCCTATGGAAGTTGCAGTTTGACCTGGGCAATAACCGTGTCAGGCAGCTCCCTCTACTCTTGTCTCCACTAGCCACATCACCATGAATGCCCTTGCGAAGGAGCTCAAGACAGGAAGAGAAAGGGAGCGGCACAGAAAAAGGGAAGGGAGGCTGTGGGTCAAAGGGCCAACCCCATATTGCTGACTACCAACCAATCAGGAGGTGTCCTGTGCTCTCGTGGAGGCAACGGAGGGGGGAAGAGAGGAGGTGGAGGTGAAGAAGAGGAGGAGGTAGGCAAGGAAAGTAGGAGGGTGGGTGGACTGCAAGGCGGATCCCCAGGGTCAATTATCCCCGGGAAGGAGGTACTGTAGCCAACACTCTGCATCTCATTTGCAAGGCAGCAGCAAAGGTGCACCTGAGCTCGGCTAGTGAGCATCCTGCCATAGCACCAAGGCAATTAATGTCTCCTTTCAATGACATGTGCTTCTCAGTGTGACAGTGGCTGGGCAGCTGTGGGCTGGGCCAACCAGCTAAAAGAAAACGCCTTAGCAATGTCTCTTGTCTTCCCACAGAGACTAATTTTAGGTAGAGACTTGGTTCTGTTTCACCGACACTCTGAGTTAGAGGACTTTAGGTTCAGGTCTAAACACACACACACACAGACACACACAAAGATATATATATATGTCTAAAAATTACAGGATGAGTTTGTAAGAGACCTACAGATAACATATATTCCTGTTTTTTTTTTAAACAGCCTCAACACACACACACACAGGCTTACTTCATTTACCAATACATCCTGCTAGCACATGCCCATCCACACCCAAGCACATAAACCCCTGGTTACACTCATAAAAACTAATAAAACTGTTAAAACATGTTAATATGCTGTGATGGAGTGTTAAACTGTACTTTACCTCTAAGTGGCTTCCCCAGCATTGATTTAAATTACTTCATAGTCACTTCTTTTACAAATATAGCATACAAGAATAAGGGCCTCTGGAGGCTGCGTATCGTGCCAGCCTAAACTGAAGAACAAACATGTTGAAAATATTGATCTACTAAGAACTGAAGAAGCCACTCGGGCGAGTAGTGAAAGGTTTTCAAAAAAAAAAAATCTATGAGTCCAGTTGCCTCGATTTAAACTCTTAGACTATGACCTGGATGAATGAGAGCATCCAGAGACATACTCTGGACTTCGAATACTGGGCCAAAGAGTCAGCCTGAGGAAATCTCATGCAGTCATAACGGAGAGGGATTGTCCACTAGAGAGCATGCATGTGCTCAGTCAATATCATACATATTCCTAAAATGCAAGTGGAATTTTTGGCATGATCATCGCACATGAAGCAAGGTCAAGGGTCACCAAATACATTAGATTTACCCCTGTGGACCACAAACATCAACAATAAATTTTATGGCAGCTTGGCAAGAAGAAGTGAGCGATGGATCAGTAAGACCAAATGGCGTCAACATTTTTAGGTCTAAGAAGACCAATACAATATTTTTACTTCTGGTCTGATAAATTACCAGACAACAATACAACCCGACATCTAATGAAAACTTGCATATGTGTAATGATTTTTGATCTATCAGAGTATTGAAAATGGAAGATTGTGGATAAAGACTGTGGTAGAAGGAAGATGTTGGAAGAAAGTGTTACTTACACACCAATGTCAGCAAGTGTGTTACCATGTAATCAAGTCATGACCTTGTATGTGACCTCATAACTGCAGGGCATTGCAGCAACAAAGGCTAACATGAGGCTAATGAGTGCCATTCATTGCATTTGGGTGCAGAGGAAACGTGCAAGTGAACACACACACACTTCCACATATATTCAACAGATCCATCCTTCCGATCACTGCTCCCTATAGCCCTGGAGCTCACAATGAATCCCAGTGTCTCCCTCGGTGGGAAGCCTGCGCTCTCCTCCCTGACCATTCCCACTCATCCGAGACAGAAATAGACATCGCTTTGCTTCCCTGCTCATTCTCATAGTCAACTTGTGGTTGACACACACTGGATGAATGACTACTTCCTCCTGCTTGCCTCAGTTGACTACTGAGGTGCAGTTCCAAGTTGTCGAGTTTGCCACCGAGACAGAAAAAGAACAAGAGAAGTTGGATTTGGCTTGCGAAGCAGAGGCGGGGAAAGAGAGAGAGAGAGAGTGTGTGCTAGTTTCAGTAGTACGCACACAAATACACACACACACACACTTACAGCAAAGCTAGCTGCCTTTTGACAGTGGCAGAATTATTATGGCGAGGTGAATATTACCCCCGTGGGACTTCATTTACCTCCAGCATATTCACTGAGTTTCTCTGTGTTTTACTGCTCCTCATAATCCAAGCCAACCGCACACATGCACACACACATATACTTGCACTCATATCACCATATCACACACTATTTTTATGTCCATGAGTGTTGTCAGGGTTATTATTGAGATCATTATGGGATGTGGATAGTATTCAGATGCCCCTCTCCCCCTCCTCTTCTTTTTGTTGCAGTTCTGAATCCTGAAGACCTCTCCTGAAAGGTTACCAAAGATTTCCTATTTCCAGCTTCTATTTCTCAATAAAGCGAATATAAACACACACACTCACATATTGAAAGAGGTGGTTCTGTATTTTGCAGCTTGTATTATTGTAATTTTCCTCTTGGTATTTAGCCTGTAAAGGTCACTGATGGACTTCTTTTGTTGTGCTGTTTGAGGTCTCTTTTGCCCATTGTGTTAACAAGTCATTAAAAATTGAGGGAAGTGAGGCTGGCCAGGAGACATTGCATATGTTTGGGAGCATTATTATTATTAAATAATCATGTTTGTCTCCTAAATTGAGAGTGACTCATGCCACAATATCAGTAATTAGATAAATTATTGATGGGCTTGCGGGTGGGTGAGAGGATGGTCGGTGGTGGAAATGGAATTGCCAAACCCAATTACCGTCTTTTTCTCAGAGTGGCCCCATTAGGGTTGTCACTTATACTACCAAATGGCAGCACTAATAAAACCGAAACTACCACTTAACCCCTTAATTAATAGTAAGATGATTAATATTTTAATTGCCACGGATTAAATACCGCTCACGCTGAGAGTGAAGCTTTACAAGAACAGAGGCGGATGTCCTCTGCTTTAAAATGTCAAGCATGTCATGTTTCACGACAAGCTTTTTTTTTACACTGACTTAAGAAGCGCTGGCCAAACACAGACAGATTCAACAGTTAGGGCAGACAGAAATGTCTCTTAATTAAAAATGAGTAAATTAATAACACAAGGTTTTACATGTAAGTGCACAAGAAAGAAATGTCGTAAACAGTTACAGCTCATGTTATCGCGTTACTTATAATATAATATAATATAATATAATATAATATAATATAATATAATATAATATAATAGTTCTTATACTTATTAATTTATCAGTTTTCCACCAAACTATGAGGAAATGACGGCAAATGTGTTTGCACATGTGTGTATGAGACTGTAAAAGTGACTATCCCTCTTCCACATATACCCATCAGCCCCCTCTCTCAGGAGGGCAAAGTGTCTTCTATCCCCAACATGAATAAAACAAGTTGTTATTCTTTTCTAGATAAACACCCTCCAAGTGCCCGCAAACAAAAGGGGAAACCACGCCAAGCTTTGGTTTTCCTCCAGCAATTGCAATGGAGATGGGCTCCCCAGACACTTACTGGGCTCTGTAACGTGGTCCTTCACTGTACAAAGTGTCTGCTTTGCCAGAGGCACAGGATGGAACTTCTAAGCACAAACAAAATCAACTAAATACCTAGCAAGGCCCGTTTGCACAATGAACAAAGCATATTATTCATTCACTTTATCAATTTCTTATGTACATGGCATTATTAATCGAATTCCCCTGTGAGATCTGAGCTGCTGTTTCTTCATTTGAGTCTACAGAATAACAGCTGGATAGTGAATCATTAGGAAGCATCACTTTAGCCCAGATTTGACAAAAAGGCTGAGAAGGTCCACATTAGCCAACAGAAAAGGTTAAGCATGGTAAAATGAGAAAGGAAATGTGGCGGACAAATTGAGAAATTAGCAATGTGCGGGTAGGGAAAGTCTCAGAGGACCAGAGAAGAGGCAAGACCTATTATGGCACATGGCACCAGGCAGCTGGGTGGTAATTATCATCATGTGTTTAGCAAGGCACCCTTATTCAGGGCAACATATATGACTTCTGCTTTAACCACTTAGCTGGCCCATTTAGCTGTGTGTGACAGTGTGTATGTGTGAGTGGGATTTTTTAAGCGGTGTGCAGCTTCAGGCAGTGGATTTTTGTTGCAGCTGCTGGCAAGTCAGCCATATAGTTGGCATCCTGGTGGATTGTAATGCAGGTGTGCGACCCGTACCACAGTGCCAGGGTGGCTGAGGTGGCCTCGCATGTGAATGAGAGTAACTTGATGTCCTTGGGGAAGGTGAGAGTGACCTCATAAAGATCCAGCTGGGAGCCTGGTGAGCAGGGGGCCCAGATGTGTATGTGTGTGTGTGTGTGTGTCTCCATGTGTGCACACTGCCAGCTTCGTATGAAACAGCTGGTTCCCACCATCTGCTGCTCCTCTTCATCAGCCGCTCAAGAATGTGGATATACTGGATCTGTGTGTTTTTCCTTGTGCTGGCAATCTACCTTTTTCACCCATTATTATATACATCAAGCATAAATGTAAATGTACACAGATTTGAAAAAAAAAATGCTTTTAAACAGGCTTATTCATTTTTATTGTGAGTAAAACAGTCGATGTACTGTATTCCTTTAAAAACTAGACTATGTATGTTAGTTTTTTCTTTGGTTGTTAATAATTTGCTCTGAGCAAGTCTACTCTATCTAACAGGCGCAAGGAAAAAAAAAGAGGAGTAGGTTTGTGGGAGGGTGTGGGGGGTATGCTAAAATCCACCCAAAACAAGACACATGAGACATACGGTTCTAGTGTTAATTAAGGAGCCAATATTACAAGATAAATCAGAGATGGAGGGAAGGGTTGAAAGAGAGCGAGGTGAGGGAGTAGGGATAGAGGAGGAGGAAAGGGAAGGGAGGAAAAGAGAGATTGAGAAACAGAGAGAGAGAGAGAGAGAGAGAGAGAGAGAGAGAGGGGAGTGCAGGGTGTTGATTTGAGCAGGGCCTGGGGGCAGCCTACAGGGCAGAAAGGGGAATGATAGACTGGCTAACCAGACGTTGATCAGGCCTGTGCTGCTCTCTTTCTTTCATCAATAGCGAACAACTAAAGTGGCAAAACTAAGTCAGACTTATTCGCTTCCAAGTCAGTCTTAAACACTATCAAGTGTCACTTAAGCTAATCAATTATGTGTTTTTTGATCTCGTAAAGGCTGAAACTTTGTTTTAAGGGTTTGCTGCTCAAAAATGTCTTATGATCATCTGCCACACATGCACACACACTGCCCAGCAAGTACTATGTTGCTCACAGAAGACAGTAATGAAAAATGATGTCCCTTTACCTCCCCAAATTTCTAGAGTGGCAAAAGCGAGTAATCTGTAATCGGAGTGATGTGGAGGAGTGCAGCGCCGCTAATGCGACTAGACCCCGCTGTTCTCTGAGGAAGACAGTGCTGGAGGGGAGGAAGAAGATGAGGAGAAGGAGAGGCAGAGGGATAAGCAGAAGGAAGAACACACACAGAGGCAGTTGGGGAATCGCTTGCTCCAAACATAGCAGAAGGTATGGAACAAGGCACACTGTGTGGGCCCCATTATTTTTACTCCCCATTCTCTTTTCCCCTCTTTCCTTTTGAAGACGGCGGGATTTTTCTCCTCCTCCCTGACATAAAAGTAAACAACGTTGCCTGCAGGCACAATTTTCCCGGCAACACAATAAAATGTGCAGTGAATTTATGATGGTCATCCATTAGCTCTTACCAAGGAAACATCACCCGTATCTGTCGTCCATCATTATAATAGAGGGTTAATGCACTGAATTTACATAAAAAAGTCATATTGTCTGCATGAATTATTTACACCCTCAGCTGTTTTTTCCAATTTCCCTCTTTTTTTTCCCTCGTCTTCGTCCTCTCGTTTGTGGCAAGGGGGATTTGGGTCCAGAGTCTCGCGGAGAAAATCTGACAGTAAATTCAGCCGTGAGGTGGTCCTGTCGTCACCACCTCTCTGTCCCAATATTTCTCTTCCTCCCATCCTTGCTGCCCTCCATCTCATCCTCTTCTGCCTTTGTCTTTGAGGGGCAGTGAAAGATGTGGTCAGTGTGATGTGCTTGTTTATGGCCCTTTGATTGATACTAAGTCGATTAACACTGATTAGATCAGTAATATAATATAAAGACACAGTACAATGTTACAATACAACAAACTTTTAAAACAATCACTCTTTAGTCCAGCCGATCTATATCACAAATCCCCGGCTACAGTTTCATCTTCTGTGGCCTAATCTGGTAACGCACACAAAATGATCTCTGCACCAGTCGTCCTACTGTAAGTGAATTATCCTGATATCACAACCCTGTAATGAAGGCTTGTATAGTGCTAACAGTTGCCTCTCAGACCCCGGGGAAAGGCTCAGTGATTGAGCAATTATGACAAGCTCAATTACTGTCATCATATTATCACAGCTAATCCAACTCCGCCATGCTGCGCCTTCCACTGCACTGATCACAGCGCCTATTTCACTGTCACTGAGGTGAGAAAGTGCTGTCACTGACACCACTTGTGCTCCCATGAACACGCTCAAATGAATATGTGGCAAATATGTCAATCTACTGGTGCCTGTCTCTCTTTTTTTCTGTCTTTCTACTGGATGTCTCTGGAATAGATGTCTTAATTTTTTTCTAATTCCGCCTGACACTGCCACAGGCGCTCTTGCGTGCTGAGCTAAATTTGTGACGCGCCTTGACAGAGTGCAGGTTTTGTGAGTTATCTGCTTCCCTGATGTGGCTAACATGCTTCTAAGCAACTATCACAGTGGCAGGCAGAGTCACTCTGCTGCCACAACTTGTCGGGCTGTGCAATGAAGCAAGCAGAGGCACACTAGGGGCTGGAAGAAAGGTTCAGGAGTAGTGTAAGATAAAGATGCCCCTTACCTGTACAAATCAGACACAGCTACCGCAGACAGAAGGAGTGACACAAACCAGACAACAGATGCAGATCTGGTCAAGTAAAAGACGAAACCTGCACACAGCAGGTGTTTTATAGAGACAGCAAGTGATGTCAGAGGTGTGCGGGAAGTTGAATGGATCAGTTGGACCTGTACACAGCCTCTCATTTTCTCTCTACTCCCAGCATTTTGTTTTGTTTCCTCTATGCTCTTGTTTATTCCTCTCACTGGTAAACTATTCCTGAGGGGCCTGATCCCGGCTTGCCTCCAGGCCTGTTTCTCAGTCCTGTTAAGGAGGTAGGGATTAGAGTCAGAAACATGGCCACCTCTTCAGCCTGCATCGATTGCTGTCCACATGGTTCAGGAAGTACTCAGGGCAAGAAATGGTCAGTTGAGAAATGGGGTTAAGTTTGTGACCTGATGACTTTGACCTGCTGTCTTTCTTATCTGTCAGATATCCATCTTCATCATCAGGCTTCTTACTTCATTCTTACTGGGTTTTCAAAATGGGTCCACTGGGCTGGCTATGCAGAGGCACATCTACTGGTAGCAACTATCTGAAGCCACATTTGATACCGTTCATATGTTTTTATAAAATATCATAATTATGTTTTGCCGAATTCTATTCTGAAGCTTGGTGACTAGATTTGGAAATTGTACATATGCAATTTGAAAAGATGTGAAAATCTGAATTATAAAATTAAGATACATTTTAGAATTTACAGCAACATTATGTCGATAGAACATTAAATCAAATTTAGATGATTAGATTTGCCTTTTTTGTAGCATGAAACAAATGGAAAACAAAGCTACTACCTCCTCACAACTTGCCAGGAAAGTAAACTAATCACTCACTTTGAAACAAAGTATCCCATGATGCTAGGAAGTGCTGAGAAGAACACAAGCAGGTCAGCTTACTGTACAAATAGGGTGGCAAACAAATTTGCATGTCAAAATTAAAAATCAATGTGTTCCACCTCACCTAATGACCAATCTCCTTACTGCTGCTCTTGGGTTCTGATTAACATTCTGGGGGGTTCAGGAGAAAATGTTAGAGCAAAGCATTAATCTCTCTCAGCAAAAAAAGCTTGTATCCTCTGACAGGTGGGTCAAAGTTGCCGTTTAATCTAGCCCATAATTTCTGAAATGTGCTGACAGAGTGTATTTTGATACATTAAAACATGGCTGTGTTTGAGAGAGCTCAAAGCACGACACCTCAGCAGGAAGCCTGTGTGTCCCTGGCTCTGAGTTATTGCATGCTGAGGAATTCAGCTAGATCCAGAAGAAAAGTACATCTGAGGGGAAGTTTGTCTGCCTTCATGCGCTGGTAGTAAGATATGATGTCTTAAATGCAAATATATATATTAAGCAAACCTTAAAGGTTTGAGCAATGTTAACCTTTTTAAACAGAAAGTTGAAGTTTTTACAATCAAGAGTAAAAGTGTTTAATCAGGCCCTTGAACACCCTAAACCTGCCAAACTATTTATCTGTTCTCTGGCCTGCAATTGACTTTGCTGGCCGCTGGCAGAGAGGTGCCATCAGAGGTGGTCTACTTGCCTGTTGAGAAATGTGCTTCTTATCTCTTGTCCAATCTAGTGGAAATAATATCACTCACACTGAGAGATCATGGTGTCAGGGTCAATTGTCCTGCAAAAGATGGGAAGATGGGAGACACGTATTGATTTTTCATTTTGTTGGGGTAAGCAAGCATGTTGCGGCTGGGCGCGGGTGCAATGAGGCAGACAGAATGCGTGAGACTGCTCTTCTAGCTTGTCACCCGTCAGCTGTGACGGTTGAGAGGCACCTTGAAAACAATTATAACACACAAATAAACCAAAAAAAAAATAAATGAACAATATGTGCTTGAAATCATTTTGCAAGTTGCAAAACGTGTCGGGTAATAACACATCTAATTATTCTAAGGAAGAGGAACTGATAAACTGGAAAATTTGGCCAGGGATCCAGTGAGGAAACTCAGCCAGCATCACCCCATAGAGGGATGAGCCAGAGCTAGCAAAAGCTGGCAATCATAATCCATGCTGCGCCTCTCAGGGCGGAAATGCTTGTCAAACACATTACATGATGCCACAGGTCACAGACGCATCCCAGCAGTCCAGCCTGACAGCTGAAGCTACAAACGGTGAAGGAATGCCAAAATCTAACAACCTCTGTGAACCTTCCTTGATGTGTTCGACTCACACCATCAGAAGTAGTTCATCACTACATCGAAGCTGCAGCTTGATAAAGAGCACAAGTGATTCCTATCAACTCCTCCGTGTTCTGGTTCTCTATGACTTTGCAGTAGAGGACACGCATCTCAGTTTGGGTCATAACCTACAACATATCCTTGTAAATGTTCTTGTTGCAATGGGACACCAAATGTCCACGCCTCATTCTTGAACATGGCAGGGTTTGGAAGCCCTTGCAGTCACTTCGCTTCCTGAATATACATGACGTGTTTGGAAGGTGTTGTGCTGCACCTCCATCTCGGCATTCCTCTACCTCTCACACTCTATCCCATCACACCTCATGCATTTTGTCCATCACCTCTGTGCTCCTCATTTGCAAAGGCTACGGTCATGACGGTGGTCCGAGGCGTGACAGACATGTGGGGTGGAGAACACAGCGGTCATCCGCTGCCCTCTCCGCGCTCCAGTCACCTTGATGACCGATACACACTGGTTTACAGCTGTATGCTCCCTCCACCCTGAGCGACCACTCTCATGTCTTTGCTGCGAGGGTCAGAGTTGAATGCTCACAATATGAGCTCATCAGTATACCTAACACTTTCTGTTAAAGTGCAGGAATTGTGCTAAATATTAATAAAACTCCACTGTTTCACAGTGCCATAAAATAAAACATTGGTTGCAGAGAGGATCGTCTGTGACAGAAGTAGTGAGACTGTCATTTCTGCAGGTTAAACAGAAATATCAGTAAAAATACAGAGGAAAACTGCAGCACATCCAGAAATGACTCATTTCTTCTTTTACACCGTATGTTTTTGCTACACATAACTACCACCTGTGTTATTTTATTCTTACAAATGCTTGCAGGAACACTGCAATTCGTTTTTCTCTTTTGTCTTTTTATTTTCTGTCACATAACTGTGAACCTATAATGGTTATACCATAGTCATCTAGTTAACGAAAACACAACATATACAGTCTGAGGTTTTTTTTTGCAGATTGTAGACAGACTACCAGTTTAGTCACAGATACGCCAAGGAACTGACTAATGATTCCAAAAGGTTTTAATGTTAGATTTAACGGCTCTGATCTTTGAGGGGCTGTCAAAGAATCCGGGCAGCAACAGGGATTCTGTGGGGAAAATACCCCTGTAATGAACACACACATGAAAGGTGCATCTTTGTAAAGTCAAAAGCTTAGAACATAAGGAGGAAGGTGGAACGCTGAAGGGAGCTGATGATACTGGCAGGAACAGCAGAGAAGTCTCTAATGGTCATGTACGGTAAACACATGAATACAACTGTATTACAGCGAAAAACATTACCTTTCATCACCGTCTCCACATCAGCTATATTATTTAAACCACTAAGCTTCAAGTCAAACTGAAAACAAATGTAGCCAAAATACTGGTATTCATCCTTTATGTGTGCTAGCACGGATATACCTGTGCAACCGAAAATAACAGGATTAAAGTGACATATTGCTGCTGGAGATAGAGCTGTCATAAAACTGTCTCTAGAGTAAAAAGGTGAATAAAACATGTTCTAAGTAAACAGAGAACAGAGGGAAAATAAACTGTGGGATTCTTTTTTGCCTTAAAACCATGGCCATTGGCTACTACAAACAACCAATCAGAGACATTAGATTAAAGTAGAAGCAAGTTCAAAACTGGCAAAAGTGTCCTTTAGAGTTGGCAAAGCTAATGGACAGGTTATGATCATTTTTATGGGTTCTTTGTCTGGTGTGGAACGTGTATCTAACCATTTATGTTCTGTGGCCCTTTGGGTGAAATTTATCATAACCAATAAGGACAGAGGTGGTAAAGAAGGGGATTTTTTTCTTTGATAATTTCTTGTTCAAAGAGATCGACCTGCTCCTTTGTTGGAATCTTTCTTCTGCTATGAGATGGGTGCGAAGCTTCTTTCTGAATGATATATAAACCCACCAATAAAGCAATAAATCAAATTCCAATCTCTGCATATCAAACTTTGAAAGGTCTCCAAGATCACAAGAGTCTCCTCACACACCTGCTAGGCATGTCAGTGTTTGGGTGAGGCTGGGTATGATATCGCAACACACACATACACACACACACACACACACACACACACTAATACACCTATGGTACTTCCTGCCACAAACGCTGTAAGTGTTCCAGTTTCTTTCAGACAGAGGGGGTAAGAGAGGTGAGAGAGAGGGCGACCCAACAGCTGCTTACCTTGGCTGACTCTCACACCTGTTAAAGAAAGAGGCACATATCACACTATATTACAGTGTTAATGGCCTGTAATAAACGGCTGATGCAAGAATGCAGTAATGGCCGCCACAGCCTTGGTATTCCCATCAAAAAATCATCAGCAATATAATCCAAAACCAAACAAGGGCCCTTTCACTTTCCAAAAAGCAGATTTATTCTATTTGATAAATCTTTACCAGTGTTTACAAGGGTTCAAGGTATTTTATTCATTTAATCTCCCTGGCATAATCACACAGCTCACAGACAAACACAACCAGAACAAGTTTCTGCTCCATTTTCTTCATTACTAAAGGTAACAAGCCCGGCAAATGTTGCTTACTGAAAAGGAGTAACTGCAGAACAATAAAACTATATGTTCATATGCCCAAGTGTTTAATTTGTGTAAGATATAATTCATGCACCATGTATGTATATATAACAGTATCTGTGCTAAATTATGTGTCCAGCTGAATTTCTGAATAAGCTCCTGCCGTGAGTGCCCCCATCACCTGGTCAATGCAAATGCTGGAGTGAGTATGTGTGTGTATGTCTCTGTTTGGCCAGGCCTTGCAACAAGCTCTTTCCTAGTTGTGTGTATGTGAAAGTGAGAGTGAGTGTATGAGTGTGTGTGTGTGGGGCTTGTGTTTAATAATGCATGGCCTCAAGCCCAGGACGGGCCCTTTGATAAAGTACAGCACCACGGCACATGCATAAGCAGCTCCAGCCATATGCAGAAAGCGGAAATTGATGGTGGAGATAAAGTCTATGCTGCTGCTACTGCTCAGCGTGTGTTTGTGTGTGTGTGTGATTGTGTAACAAAGAAAGAGAATGAGGCAAAGAAAGATTTATGGATTGCATCAATGTCCATATGCAAGTGTTTGATCAGGGGGCAATTTGGGGCTGTTAGGATTAGTCTTTGTGCGAACACGTTTGGGGATTGGTACATTTGGCAAGGTATGATTAGCAAATACTGTACAGGCAAGCAAATATGGAAATGTACATTAGAAACTGAGGCCATGGTATGTGTGAGTATGCGTTTGAAAGACAAGAAACAGTGTGAACAAAAGTAAGTGAGAGGATGTTTGTACCAGAGTAGTGTGTCTTTCTGTTTGTGTTACCTGACAGGCTTTGTAGATTTTCAGCAGGTGTGATTTTCAGTGTGTGTGCAGGTGTTTGTGATATTTTCTCTCAGACACATTATAGATGTCTGATGAGCTACCAGTCCAACAGGTCAAGAGGGTCAGCATGGGGGTCTGAGGATGCTTCCGCCCTCTCGCTTGTTTCACAGTCCAGGTTTATTACAGGCAAAAGGGCAAGAAGAGCCAACATTCACAAACAAGGAGCCAAAGTATGCATATACATGCTAACAAGCCTGCTTCAATTCATTCTCTTTCTCAGCTTTGGCATACATGACCCCAGACCCTTTCAAAACAACACTGAGCTAACTTCAACCCTTTTCTCAACTTTCCTCTCAACTTCGTCTCTTTTCCCTTCCAATGTTTGTCTTTGCTCTTTACATGAGTTTCTCTTCCTCATCTCATCTAGCTCTGCAAGTTTTAAAGTCGTCCAGCTCATCCATATCATCCAAACTTGTGACAGCACAAACCTCTCTATGCCCTTCATCATTAGCCCTGTCGTGCTCCCTTTATCACTTCCTCACCTACTCCTTTCCTCTATTCATCCACCCACTGACTGCCACCCCCTCTCCCAGTCATAAAGAAGAGACAGTCAGATATACAGGAAGAGAAAGAGAAACCCCTATCTCTTTTTGTTGCAGCTTTAATTTACTTTGTACATTAATATTTCAGGGCCCTCTGCAGGCTTGGTGCGGGAGCCAGTGGGAGCTACTGTGTGTGTTGATGCAAGTGTGTGTGTGTTAGTGTGTGTGTCACATTCCAGCTGAAGGAGGGGAAAGGATTAATATTTTAGTGGACCTTATTGGAGACCTCTGTACCAGCTCAACCAAACCACCATGGCAGGTGTGTCTGGTAGTACATCAGCTCACCAAGCTACTCCAACCTTCATGTCTTATTTCTCATACCTCAAATCATCAGCTCAGATCATATGTAAGTATTTGGACCATCACAAATTTGTTGTTTTTCAGGTTTGTGTTTCACTACAGTCTAAGGTTAAATGTAGACAGTTTAATGGAGAGGTCACTGCAAGGGCTGTAAAGTAACTGGATACCTGGATACTTTGGCTTCTAAATACAGAAAAAGTTTCTTGAGCAGCTGTAAGATGTAAGGTGTGAAATGTCCTTGGGGCGATAGAGTGGTGCAGTGGTTAAGCACTGTCACCACACAGCAAGAAGGTTTCTGCTTCTAGGCTAGCTGGGATATTTACACATTCTCTAGGTACAACAGCTTCCTCCCACTTTCCACATTAATTGGCGATTCTAAATTGGCCGTGGTCATAGGTGTGTCGCCCCTGTGATCTGGTAATTTGGTGGGGTCTGGGATCTCTAGGGTGTACCCTGCCTCTTGCTCATTTAAATTCAAGCACTTTAGTATCATAATAATCTTGAATATAATTTGTAGTCCTTGCCACAACGTATGTCTTTGAAATTAACTGCCTTACAACAAATATTAATAGGAACATGAAGTCATGCTTGTGATGAATTTACACAGACTTTTGCACTGTGGATGTGTAAATATCCACTATAGCTATAACAATAAGGTTAGGAAAACAATATCTTAATAATTACAGCCTGTGGGATTATAATACTTTGTCCATTTGACAATTACCACATTACATAATATATGATAATATATGAATATATGAGGGCAGGGCCAGCAAAATGTAACCTCAAACAATTGTCTTAGTTTTTAGAGGGTGCAGTGTACCGAGACAAAAAAGACCAATAAGCAATTTGGAGGAGTCGGAATAGGATTTTGAAGTTGGAAGAGGATGATGAGGATGCAGGGGCAGCTTTCATCACAGATCAGTAGGTTCCGGAGTGGGGGTCTCCCAGTTGCTGCATCAGGGGCACCCGGCAGGAAGCCATATTGAAATAAGGTGGCTTCCCCCAGGCTCTTAGCCACCCCTGACATTTGGGTGCATGTGTATGTGTGTGATTGTGTGTGGAGTGTTTAGGGTGAAGGGTGGGGGGCTACTGTTTCCGCCCAGAGACCCGATTGCCTCCGCTTCCCTGCTGCTTGTTTCCCCCTCTTCTACCCTTACCCACCCTACTTCGATTGGACCCCGTTTCTCATTTGCCTATTCATTTAAAAGCACAAAATACCCACTGAGATCCAATATGGGGTTGAGGCAGGGGGGCGTGAGTCGGCCCTCAGCAGGGGTGAAAAAAAAAACAGCAGCAACACGATGAAGACAAGGAGGAGGTGGAGAGTGGAGAAAAGAGGTGGTGAATGCCCAGACCTCCGACAGGAGATAGCCTCAAATGGCTTTGCCAACTCCCTCTCTTCTTTCTATTCCTCATCTTCACCTCCATCTCTCTGGCTACTCTCATCTCTGTATTTTTCTGTTTTTCCTCACTTATGCTCTTCTCACCAGGGTGGTGCTGAGATTGGGAAATGCCACCAACTTGACCCTGCTGCTGTGACGAAGCAGGGGTTTGAACCACACACAGGGCATGTGTGTGTCTGTAAAGGTGTGTGTTGGTTAGGGGGGGGGCTGTTTTTTAAGTAAACCCCCCTCTGTCCACCTCTCTGTCATTATTTCACACAAGCTTTGTCGCCTCTCTCTAACTTACCTACAGGCCAAAGCAGAGCCTGACTTCTGAAAGTTGTTTCTGTGGGTTCGAGAAGTCAAAGAAGATACCACTTTGTATAAATGCTAAAGGAAAACATGGTTAGCCCTGAGTAGAAGCCCGAGCAGTGTATGACATGTTTTATGCATGGCCGCTGAGTCTCTCAGGTCGGGAAGTTTCACATCAACAAAGTGTGGAGGGTGGCTAAAGGTGAGAGGCATACTGGCAGAGGGCGTAGGGGTGGGGGGAGGGAGTAAAAAGCTGCGGATTTGAGTGGCAATTCAGTCAGTAATGATGAGAACAAAAAAGGCAAACAATAGTATTTTGTACATTGAAAATTGTATCCATCTATTTGGTTTATGTCAAGGAGTGTTAAACTATAAGAAACAGGTGACTAATTAATCAAAGTAAAAATTAAAGCAGCCTGTGACCGAGAGTAAATCTTTAGATGACTGACCTGGTGACTATCCTGACCCTGACTAACCAGCGTGAAGACGATTCAAGTGAAGAGACTAATATTAATATGCACATCTTGCCACTTGTGGTTTGCAACAGATGCCTAATGATCAATCTCTAGTAAAATAAAAAGGGGAGTGGTGATGGTGGTGAAGATTTATTATCCGAAAAACAAAGGAGAACAGGTTGCATGAGTTGGGCAGCAGCTTGGTCTCGCAAATAAACCACCGCCTTCTCTGATCTCTCACCTTCTTCTTTTATCTGCTTAAGAACACATATAAACACAGACTCACACACTGCACCAGGCTAATTGTGGAGGCGATGCAATTTCCAGGACATACACAATATCAAAGGGAGCAACCCTCTCTCCCTTCCACATGCTCTCTTTAATGTTATTCACGAACATGAATGTGGGTCCATCTCACAGAGATGGTTCTTAAACACCATATTGTTCTCCTTTTCAAGAAAAAAAAAACGCAATAGATGTTGTTAAAGACCCACATTACCATTAACCAGCTTTCTTATCTAAACACCAGCTCTTCCACAGCTTCCAAAGTAACATATATCAATGGGATTCTAATTGCTTGCCAAATCATATCCATTTCAAACGATAGATAGATGAGGAAAGATAGATATTTGGTGAGGTCTCCTCTACAACATCTACCACTGATGGAAAACTGCAAAATGTACATTTTTAAGTGTCACTATCTCCAACACTATCTTTACATATCAGAACAAAGCATACACGTCACTCAAACCTTAGATCATAGTTGAGATAATTAAGGTTTAAAATGACAAGGCTCAGGCAGTGCAGTTTTGAATACATGATTTAATATAAAACAGCTGCACATACATGCTCCCAATCTTAGGACCATATTTTCCAATAAATAATATAATACCCTCCAAAAACTTAACTCTGTTTACACACTCCTTTGTCTCACCATACACATCTTGGTTTAAAAGATGATGCCATGACTCTGTAACCCATTGATTTACATGTAAGCTTCCTATTTAGATGGAGCTGTTTGTCTGTTTGTTTGTCATTGTTTGGAGCAGGCGATCCCTGACTGTTTCTATTTTTATAAACCAGTTCTTGCAAATGTCATCTCAGTCAAGTCTCTAGAAAATGTTTCCAAAGACAAGTTTTCCAAGTTTGCACCTGTGGGATATGACTCCAGAGGAGACTAACACTAATCAAGAAAAGGTTGGCTGACTCCACAGAGTTTGATGCACACTGTGCATATGTACACATGTAACCGTTTCAAAATATTGCCTATTTTCACAGGTCATAATAATACTGATATGATGACATGACCATGGTGGTTTTGGTTGCTTGGAAAATGTCAGAGGTTGGTGGCAGATGTGAGAAGTTTGCTCAGTAATGCTCAGAGAACATGAACTCCTGACCTCACCTCTCTTGTTTTCAGACATTGCCAGTTTTCTAACTACCTCACACCATCAGATGTCATTTTAAAATCATTAGCAATCAACCTATTCCTTTATTAATGAATGAGAATGTGTTGGAAAAAGAGCCCTGTGATCAATCTGACTACACCTGGCCATGCCCCTTCTTTAGCACAGAATTTTCTTTCTCTCATTCCACCCCTGCAATATGTGGTTACTTATTTCAATGCTTTCATTGATAGCATGTCTGGTGTGTATTTCCATGTGAATATTTAAGTGTCAAAATGGTGAAAATGCCACATTTAGATCTACATTGTCCCAAATATAGCAATCAGGAGATGATCTCACATATGCAAAAAAAGGCAATACCAGCAGACCCCCTCGCTTTTACATTTGACAGAGTACCTTTCCCTGTTGAATACATTAGAGGACCCGTAGAGTGAGAGCAAATGAATGCCCGCTCACTTCCCCAGCACCCAGGCATCGCAGCAGCCGGGATGGAAAACAACAATTCGTCCCCATTACATTTTTCATCACACCTGCGTGAGCGGACATCCACCTTTCCGCCCTCCATGAGAGAATGCCGCAGCACATCTCACCTACCTACAGTACACCTACTCGCACCTTACATTTTGTGCCTACAACCTTGACTCTAGCAGAGTAACTCTATGACAATCCTGAATGATAAACACTGGGGTTAAAATCTTGCAGATGCAGGATTTTCATGAGCAACAGAAAAATGGAAGGAGGTAGGACATCTATCCCCCTTTAAGCCCACCTTATTGGCGAGTGGTGACCCTGGACGCAGGGCTATTGTCTAGGCTTCTTATCATAATGTAGGCTGTGTTGTCTTCTCCATTACACCTTGGCCATTCAATTAGCCCCCATTACCATAGTAATAGAGCACTGCGTCACTGGGGTCAAGACTGACAAGGGGAGGAGGAGAGCGGTCAGAGGGAGTGAGTGAGAGGGAGACAGAAAAAGAGATGTCAGTGTACCTGAAGGCTAAGCAATGTCAGTCCCTATTACGGCCAAAAAACAGGGAGGCCAAAGTCACTGGCTGTTGGGAGGTGAAATCTTTGGTATAACTGGAGAACAGTGAAGGGCAAAGGGGGACAGAGACCTTCACTGTGTGGACCACATGTGGCCAAGCATTCCACTGATGTCACCTTGAGATACAGGTATTTTAGTAAATGCACTGACCTATTGAACAAGCAAGAATTTATTGTGAAAAGTAAAGCAGAAAATAAGCAGTCAATCAAATGTAGCCAGTTCACCCAGAATTGCTTTTGGTTGGTTGCCCTTCTCTTTTTAAGCAGGTAACAAACATACCAAGCCAGTGATTTGCACATGCTTTTCTTCTCCACTTCCTCATCCCCTTACCCAGCATCTTATCAAAATGTTTTGTCCCAACCCAGTTTTGTTTCTCATTAGTTCATCCTTAACTTAACTTCCATGCACCTGCAAACGCTTTTGCCTCGTTTTCTCCCTGTCAGCGGCCATGCCAAGACTCGTGCCAAGCAACCAGTGCCTGCCTCTTGTCCCTGCCTGCATGTTGCCCTGTTGTCGCTGCCACTTGCTGGCATTGTACCCATGTGAGGCAGAGAGAGAGAGATGGTGAGGGAGAAAGAGAGACAGAGAGAAAGGCGAGGGGCAAAGAAGAAAGACAAGGAAACAAGGGAACGCATGCAGATGCAGGGCCCATCTCGTTTACAAATATGCAAATGATGTTGCCTTTGTGATATGCAAATGAGAGATTACAGAGCGCTAATTAGGGTCAAAAGAACTGTTCACGTCAATTAGGGGAGAATGAAAAAACGATCCCCACTCTTGCTGGCCCCCAGCCCCCAACCCCTGCCATGGATATCCTCAGCTTTTGTCTTAAAAAATGGAGACATGAAAAAGACAAATAATGAGAGACATGTGTACAAGGAGCGGGGCACCAGCATTTGGATGAGCAGCATGCATTCTGAAAAGGGCAGAGGTCTAGGTTTGTTTCAGTGGAAGTGCATGATTGTTTTGTGTTTTTTTTTCTTTACTAAAAAAGACGATAAGCATTAATGACAAAGTGATGCTGCTTTTATCCACAAAGAAATGCAATTCTGATGTGCATCTTTATCTGCATTTTTATCTATTTGACCATCGTCTCCAACCCAGCATCTCCTTTTCATTTCAAAAATTATACATATATCTATTAAAATGTGGCCCATGGATTACCTGCGTAATTAAATTCCATTTTTAAAAGTAGGCACCAGTATATTCTAAAAACCTGTGGAATATTAATATCAGAATTCTCCATCACCTGCATCTTATTGATTTTCATGTCTATTCAACAACCTCTGACCCCTGACCGACAAAACACCAAAATCTGGCATGCAGCATCTGGCATGCACCTGTTAAATAAACATTATTTCACACTCTGACTCCTTAACCATTTCCAAACAATCAATTTAAGGGCACACAACCTATAGAATCACAATTCTATAAAGTTGTTGTGATCTGCTCCAACAATCGAAAACACCTGAAGACCTTGGGGGGTATATGCATTTAAACATTTGCTCATAATGCCAGAACCACAACTCCCATAGTCCTTGGACCCCATCACTTGAATTGTTTTTTTTTTTTTTTTATTTTAATAAAATATATCCTCTTGGCTCAATGTCAGCCAGAATCTCAAAGTGAGATCTTACCAAAAGAGCAGCATATTTAGATAGAGGCAAAAGACAAACTTATACTATATTATACAGCAGGTAATGGACAATAAGGCGGGAAAAAGATCAGAAAGTGAATGACAGGGAGAGGCAGACTCCATTTCTTCACTTCCCCTGTCCCTCTTCTTTCTATCACTCCCTCCTTTGTCAGTGTGTCCGTCTAGTGTGTGCAGCAAGAACACACTGTTATATTTGCATTCTAATGACCCCTCCAGTGGCCCCCGAGGCTGGGCCCTCTGCACTACCCAGAGATCAATTAGGGCCAAGGCCCGGTGTCTGCTGTGCCCCATTATAAAGCCCTGCAACTCTCCCTCTCAGTGTCGCTTTCCTTGCTCTCCCATGTGTTCTTCATCTGCACCTCTACCTCTTCACATCCTTTACATGTCTCCTGTAGTTTACACATGCACGAGCACAGACACACACATTTGTAATATAATACAATCCCCAATAATACACAGAGAATCTGCCACCACATATGCACATAACTGCTGTCACTCTCTCTGAGGCTCAGCGGAGAGGTGAAGGATGGGTAGGATCAGCCCACAGAGTTTTCGCTCTGTGTGATTCTTTCTCAGCTTTGTTGCCAGGCAAAGCTGCTCAAAAACCAGATTGTGAATTGCACATCCTTTTTGACAGAGCTGGGTGTTCATAAAGCTCTTGTGGCTGCCAATCACAGCAAACTAAAAGCACAGAGATTCAACCAGGGGGGATGAAGAACTTGACCAAGGATATACAGCGCTGCAGTGCACTTTGCTTGTCTTTTTCTATCCACATGTTGCATGTGAGCCTTGACGAAGACAGAGACACTTGATCACCAAGGAATATGTGAGAAGGTACTGCACCAGCAGTAAGCTAAATGTTTGCAAGTATGCAGGTCACTCTCCCACAATGCTTTGCAGGGCCACGGAAATTCAACATATGGTTTTAAGGGCTGATATAATAATAAAGCCACAAAAGTGTGACTACACTGGTGGTTTGAAGATGGTGGATGGGTATCCAACGGAGTGGACTTTCACTTAGGAGACTGAGGTCTGAGGCCCCTGACGCTGGGAGTTGTTTCATTTACGCTTCGTCTTAAGCTTCGTTTTTGCCCACAATTAACTTGCTAGATTTGCCATAAAAAAAAACTAATGCGTAAGGTTAAGCTTTAAAAACAGGGTGAGGGGTTAGGAAAAGATCATCTTGAAAAACACAAATTCACAAAATCTAACACACTTCAATGAGAAAAACGCTCCCAGGATCATGTGGTCATGGTCCAAAAAAAAACCTTGTGTTACATTTTCCTGGAAGATTTTAAGTAATGTCTTACAAAATGTACCATTCCAGATCCAGTTGTATGTTATTGTCAGGGACCTCCATTACACACCCTTAGCAGGTGACTGCACAAATGCTGACAATGCTGACTTGCAATTTTCACATACAAAAAAGATTATTTCAAACTTTTGAAACTGTTAAATATCTGTTTCTTCCATGCTTCAACATACAATAATAATAATAATGTATTCTCCATGGACCTAAAGAAAAACTTAGAAACTTTGATTTCTCTTCTTTAATCAATACAATATGTGACTACAACTTTCCAGGTACCTGTCTGTGATTACTAAGTTCATTCTATATCCCTCAGAACACTGCAACATTTTTACACTCCTGCCTATTGCGCTGATGGGATGGTTCGTGATGTTTAGACAACACTTGTTGTCTGACAGTTACATACATGCCAGCAGCCATAGTCGAGCGAGCCTTTTCAGGTTTCAGTTGACTGGCCTGGCATCTGGCAGAAAGAATGTCAAACACTTTCCCTGCTGTATTGAGAGTCCTCGAGAGTCTGGAGTTAAAAATGGCATCTATCCTGGGAGGTTTCTTCATTTTTTTATTTAGAAAAGACATCTATCTGCCTATGTTGCACCAGGAAGAATGTGAGATGTTACCTGCCTTGCTATCTGGCTCTCCACTCAGATCATAAAAATGTTTAGACAGGCCTGACACTTGTCCTTCAAATTCTCTCTTTTGTACAGCAGTAAATGTATGTCTGCAAATGCATGCAGCATAATTGAAAAAGACAGTTCATAAATTAGATTGTGACTTACACATCTGACTGGTTTCATTATTGTTAGATTATATGCTGGCCATCCATCACTCTAACCCAATTTTGTGTCTTTGTTACTTGTTATAAAACTCTTCCTTTAGATGAGACCAATATCCTAGTCTCCTTTGCCCTGCAGGTGTAACACAGACACATACATAATATTGTCTCTGATACAAGAAAGTAGCTGCTGTGTACTATGATCAGTTGTCACATCTCATCAACTGTGACTTCTTCCAACTGTGAGAAGTGAAAATGTGAACTCTAATTCTCAATTTTCTCATTTCGTCTTTAAATTCATAAAAAGAATGAGGAGCTACAGCATCACAATACAGTGTTTTCTAGTAAAACAATGCTGTGCTAAGTACTGTGTCCACTAGTGGAGTTTCAGTGCAGCAACAAGATAAGTTTACACAAGCAATTTTGACATTAATCAAAAGCTGTGACCCACACACAGGGAGTCCATGAAAGAAAAATATTAACCAAAGCTAGCAAAGTAAAACATTTCTAAGCAAGAAGGATAGCAACAACAGGCTGTTGGCAACGGCAACGTTACTGATTTAAAAACATGCACATACACTGCCTCGCTTTGTTAGCTGCCACTGTTATTCTTACATTAATACCCCTGATCATGTGTTTGTTTGCAGCAGGAGCGTAACAATCCCAATGTATTCAGGATGTTGACGTTTTCTTTTCAACAGCAAAGTTTTACTTCAAATATGCACAGCTTTGAACTAAGACAGACAAACCAAATCATTTGTCTTTATTAGCCAAACAACAATAACTAACTGCACGAGTGTGACTCACCTAAAGAACATGTGGCACATCAAGATATGTGCAAAAATAAACTGCCGCAAGTATTTAAAAAGGAAAAATAAGAGATTAACCTGTATTCACAGGGAAAAGGAGCAAGTGACATGACATTCAGCAGCAATATCCACACATCATTATATTGCTTCTCTCTGCACACAATTCCACATGGTTTGCCCATGGCCCCACTGCACATCCGTCCATTCTACACTGAAGGCCATAACTCACTTTTACTCAGTGTATGTACATGATCAAAAGCTACTGTGTTTAAAGTTGCTTTAAAGGTCAAACCACTGGTCAACCACCATTTCAAAAGTTTACAAAAAAAGGTCCTCTTTACTGGAATGCATTGTTAGTTTAAAATAACGTTGAAAAATAGCTTGAATGAGAACTGCTTGGTATGCTCTCTTCATGTTGACACTGGCCTTCATTGTAAATCATCTCTTCACATGGGCAAGATTTTTTTTAAAGCAATACACATCAGAACACCACAATGTCAGTGTTGTGTTGTGATTCAGCTGGTTCTTTACATGTTATTATTTGCCACCTTAGATCTTTACCCATGAATGAAGAGAACTGGTTTATCTGATTGGGAGCCAGCGGTAGTGTCATGATCCTGTGTTCTTTTGGGGTTTGTTTCCTTGTTTTGGGTTTTGTGTTTGTTCCGTGTTCAGCTATGATTGTTTTGAGGGGCTGGTGTTTTGTTTAGTTCCTGTTTCTTTCTTTAATAAAAGACCTTATTTTGATTAGTAACTGCCTTGTGTCTTCGCCCTTGTGTCCGCCTCCCACACTGATCCTGACAAGTAGTTGGAGTAATGACTTTTATCCAGTTGTTTCACCAGGTGCTGAGAAGTCTCCTTGTTTCCTCCTGAGATAAACTGAGTGGGCACAGATTCTGTACTGCTGTCTCAGCTGCAATTGCAGCCACCCTCCTGCAATATTCATGCACATATCTGGGCCCCGCTGATACAAGATTACCTCTCTTAGCGGATAATATTGTTCTTCTGAGTCAGGCACAAAAGTAAGGTAGTAGATGTTAGGGTTACAGAGAAATTGTTTAATTGTCCAATTGAACCAGCTATAAGTGAACTTCAAAATCTTCAAGTTGTTAATCATTTGCACCACACATCTATTAAATACCAATGGTCAAAGATAATGCAATTGCCAGAATTTAATTACCTTTATGTTAAAGGTCTCTTACCCTCTATTTGCTGCTTTCTTTAAACTCACTTCATCACCACACAGATTCCTTCTCTGAGCTGACATGTGTCTGTATAATAATGAATAAATGAATTATACCAACTGGAAGACTTGTAAAGAATGATAAACTCTCTGGCTAAACCAAAGAGCAAAGGTTAAGGAACACCAACAAGAGAAATGGAGAAAAATACACAATAACATAAAATTGATTTGATTCCTTTGAGGTGTAGCCTTGTCAGATGTAGCCCTGAATGTATCCTTTTTCTAAACCTAGCCCTAATCCTAAAGGACATTTCCACTTTCCACAGAATCTGCTCATTACATTATTACTTGGCTATATAACAATGGTATCTTAAGAATGGCTAAAATAGACCACACACACACATTTAGACATGCACACACACTTACAAGTTACAAGGCAATCATCCCTTAAAAGTCTCATCATTTACTGCACCTGGCTCAGAGCTGAGGGACAGATTTAGGAGTGGTAGTAAACAGAGTGGTTTCCAGCGAGTAGTGTGCAGTGTGTGGGTGTGTTTATTTGTCTTATGTGTCCCAAGCAAATGTGCACACACAGACACCCTGATGCACCATGGGTATATCTGTGTACACCTTGCCAGCAGACATCTGCATGTCTGTCGTTTACATTTTGTCACAGCACTATTTAGATTTTAGCATTGACATGCAAGGGCCTTAGAGACAATGCAGGCTTCCGATCAGCATCTCTTGGCCCTCTGCATGGGCCCCTTGGTCTGGAATAGATGTGGAGGAGGAGGAGGGGGGAGCAAGCCCCTGGGGCCCGGGGACTCGACCCCTGCCGCCTACCTTCTCATCTCTGCACATAAAGTCCCTTTCCACTTCTCAGCAGCTGTCAATCAAAAGCCACAGATGGAAAGTAGAGAGGCTGGACAGGCTATGTGTAAATTGTGTTTTCAGATGGCAGGAGGTGTTTACCAGTTGTGTGTATGTATGTGTCTGACAGAACAAAATGGATTTTTGTCATGTGCAGGAAAGTAAAGTGCAGGACCTTTACTTGTAAATGAACATCATTACATTCAAGCCACAACATGAGTTGAACAATGAAGCTAGTGACAAAAACTGCAATTCTTTAGGTGGCCACAAAAGGCTAGTTCTAAAAGTAAATCAGCCCCTGCACACAGTCATTGGAAAAGTCCTAGGTTTACATGAGTATATACAACAAACAATTTTAGTCTCTTTCCCTGTTCTTAAAAGCTATGCAAGCTGTAGCCAGGTGTCTTGTAGATCCATATATCATTTATGATATATGAAAAAATGTATCGTAACAAAACACAAGGCTATCATCCTTATAAGCATCTTATAAACTCCGACTACTAAAATAATACCACAAATAGAATTGTGCACATATGGCATTTCATTTTATGGAGAGGAGAGGAGAGGAGAGGAGAGGAGAGGAGAGGAGAGGAGAGGAGAGGAGAGGAGAGGAGAGGAGAGGAGAGGAGAGGAGAGGAGAGGAGAGGAGAGGAGAGGAGAGGTCAAATTAGTGCCTTTATGCAGCTGAAAAGACCAACATCTGGCTAGCTGGAGAAGTGAAGTCATTGTGCAAGTTATTGGACTTTGGGGGACTGCTGATCACTGCTATTGATTCCTGCCTCTCCAGTCAATTAGATCAATGGAGCATCTTTAGGCCTGCTTAGCCATGTGTCAACTGTCACACTCCACTATCCCTTTGATTTGTACTCCAGCACTTGCTGCCAGTGCACATATGGCAACATATACAGTTCACTACAATAATGTGAAACTGATAAACAAAACGAGTATAAAGAATTGAATGAAGCCCATGAAAATGACATTCTTCTATGGCAAAATTTGAAAAGTGAGAGACTAGGGAGATTAAAGATCTTTGCCCCAATACATCTGACAGTATCTGACACACAGTTTTCTAATCACATGGTGTCCAACACACACACAATAATAACAAAAACAAATAAATTATAAATATAGTATTTGATTGTAAAATGGTTGTGAGCACTCAACGTAAACGAGGTCCTATCCTGTAGAATATATATCCAGGCCGACACTCATGTGTATGTATTTTTCATTTTTAATTAGGCCTTAAAAATGTTACAACATATGTAGGCCACTGGTATGTATTTTTATATCAATTATTTGGTTAGTTTTGGGAATATTTCAAAGGGTTGAATGTTTTTTGCAATTTTACAATTAAGTGAACTTTATCTGGGTTAATAACAGATATGAAGGATTATTACTGAGTCATACAGTATATCTCCGTAATTTGGAGAAGACAAAACAGAGCAGAAATAACATTGATTGAAGTTACTATGTTCTGTGAATATTCAGGCTGAAGGCAAAAAAAAAATATTGATATAGCGATTCTGTTTTACACTTAGAGAACAGTTGTGTAGTAGTGAAGGTTGGGTAATATCCTTTGTCACTGCATTATTTATAGGTTTAGGGTACAGACATACTGTACTCTGCTGTCCTAAGAGCACATTTTGACAATATTCATATCCTGAAGTGAGCTCCGCCATAACTGACTAAAATTGTTCTTCAATTTGTCCTTGCTGGAAAGCACTCTAAAGGAATGTTGGTATATCTTCCAGGATGTCAAGACACAACTTACAAACAACAAAGGCAGTAGGCTAAAGAACTGGGGCAGTAATGAGTTTCCAAAACACAGACTCACATACGCAGACCACATGCCAAGACTGGAGTGCTGCTATCTTGTGACCTATGCGCCCCTCCAGCCAGCATGTTTGCACGTCGTACACCCACAAACACACACATTTCGACCCCCTCCCAACGGCGGCCTGCGTCAAGACCCTGGGAGACTGACCCCCCTTGCGAACCCCTTTCCCCTTTTCTCTCTCCCCTCCCACTGACCCCCTCAGCTACGGACCATTGTTTACTTTCACTCTCCTCCACGGCCCTGCTGGTCCAAGGGGGGGCGGCCAAATCGTTACATTATTGTCTGGTCCTCTCTTGCGCCCCCTCCCCTCCCGACCCGGTGTGACCCCATTCACAGTACTCAAAAGCACCATCTGTATCACCCAACAGTCAGGGAGTGGGAGAGAGAAAGACGGGGCAAGAAGAGGAAAGAAAACAAGGCGGGGAGAAAGGAGATGACGGCCTAGAAGGGAGGGAAGTGAAGGGATAGAGAACGTGAGGCATCTGCCTGGGTGTTGAACAGTCTGTCGGAAAGTATCTGTCAAATAGTTTTCACAGTGTGAAGCCTTCCCTGCTGCTTTCCTTTCTTCAAACATTGTGCTTATTGATTTTTACTGCCTCCTTTTTATAGCTTCCTTCAATTTCTACTTTTCACAATCTTCTAATCCCTCCTTTTCCCACTGTAGTATTTCCTCCCTTAAAGTTTTCTCAGGCAATCCTATATCACTGTTCCCTTGACCTGCTTCTCAGCCTGCCTCCTCCATCCTTCTCCTCACCCCCCTCCTCCGAGTACATCCTTCATCTTGCTGTAGTGTTGCACAAGCATTCCAGGGCCTCTTGTATGGCTGCATGTGTGAGGAAGGCGGATTTTTCCCATGGGGCCGCAGGTGAAAACTGGGACTCACTCTGTCCGCCGAGGGACGCCATCTGTCCCTGTCGCCGCACTTGCTAGAGGGGAGCCCTGTCACCCCTCCTCCTGTCCCTTCTATCCATCCATCCCACCCTCTGTCCTTCCACTCGCCGTCCCTCCCTCACATTGGTCTATACCGTGCTGAATCACCAGGAATGCGCCCACCCCTACCCCCAGGTCCACCATCCCCATCCCCTTTCTCCTTTCTTCCCTCCTGTTCTCCTTCCATCCCGTCACTAATTCATCCCTCACTCCCCCCTCATTTCCCTCCCACCTTCCCTCCCACTCTGCCTCGTTTCACTTCGCCTCCACCCATCTCTCTCCCCTTTCTCTCCATCGCTAATCAATCATCCATATATGACACCAGTGGCAAAATTATTAAATTATCATACATTTGTGATGAGCCTAGTGAGAACAAGGGATACTGTTTTAATTGCCAGCCTATGACCTCTAATTATGCGTATCGGTGTATTAGTTTGATATTTGGAGAGAATGAAGTCAACCGAGTTTGACATTTTCCAGTAGATAAAGCAATGATATGCATACAATGACTGTAATTTATTTAACAAATTGCCAGACATTACTACTACAATAAAATGACAGAGCATTAAAATGTGCCACTAAGACATTAGTTCAATGAGTATACCTACATAATAACAACAACAACAATAATAATAATAATAATAATAATAATAATAATAATAACTTGTATGCAGATGACATGCTGTGTAATTTGTCCCTGAGACACATGCAAATAAAACACCTTGGTTCACCTAGTAGGCTGGCAGCATGGGAACCAGAGGGGGTCCTTCTGAGTTACTGTATGCCCTGTGTCTGCAGACCTGGGCCCAGCTGTCAGTCTGAGTATGTCCATCTCAGCTCTGGTTCTGACTGCTGTGATGCCCAACGGTCAGATGAGTGCACAAGGACAGTAAGAGCGCACTTTCACGTGGGAACCTGGTCGAGGCGTGCAGACAAACAAATGCAGGGGCAGCTAAGTGTGAAACCTCCAAACTGTCACGGAGAGGGTGAGAGAATGAGTGGATGAACTACCCCCCCACCCCCTCCTCTCTCTTCACCCTCACACTTCATCCCCTAGACTCTCCCAACCTACCATCAACCCTCCTCCCTCTCACACCACTTCAGTCTCGAAAAACTCCCACAACACCGCACCCCCCCACCCCACTAAAAAAAGCGTCCAGACAGACATGCACAAAGACAAGCAGTCACTTTGCTTCCCCCGCCACCCCTTCCTAAAGATACAGACACACGCACACACCTCCACGCCTCCTGTCAATCAATGACCCGAGTGTCATGCAGTCACAGACACTGTGCAACAGAAAGGGAAGATGAAAATATCGGAGGAAAAGTGGCCCGTCCTTCACTTTATAACTGTCTGTCCCCTCCATTCTGCCGCTCTGGGTGATAACACAGAGGAACAAGAAAAGAGTGCAGGAGGAGCAAATGAGAAGGCGATAGTGAAGGAGAGTGGATACAGAGGAGAACTAAAGTGTCCCCATTTTCTCACTGGACAACTCCAACAAAGAGCCAGGCGGGACATTGCACCGGGGTGGCGGTTTTTTGCCCGGGCCTCCCTTCGATCCCTACCCCCAACCCTGTGAGGTCACCCCTCCAGTGACCCCGCCTCGATTGTTTCCCATCACTCTGTCAGCTCTGATTGTTGCTGACTGGTTAAATGGCTGAAAACCAAAATGGAGGGGCCAGGGGTGGAAAAAAGTGGAAAAGAAAAAGAAGGAGGGTGAGGATTTTGGAAAAGGGATGACAGAGCTAGAAGACACCCCCTCTTTTTTCCCTGAGATAACTGACTATTTGACCCAAATAAACAATCTCTGTCCACCCAAAGAAGTGGCAAGAGAAGGAGGAGGCGAATGAGGGTTCAGAGAGTTTGTGGTACCGGGTGGAGATGGTAAGAGAGCGCCACCTTGGCAGTAAGTACTGTAGGAGGAGAGAGAACAATCACAGAGAAAGGAAGAGTGAACATCAAAGAATATAAAAGGACTTTCCAGCTAAACATTCAACCTCAGCAATGGCAAGCTCCTCGTGAGTGCTGGGTTTTAAACAAATTTGACCAATGACCCATTTAAAACAAGAGACATTGTTTCGTAGTTAGAGGTAACTGAAGTCATAGGCCTCTAATTTGATGATGTTAAATTGGCCATGAAATAAAAGAGGCCATAAGTGCCCTGTAGCACCACATAAATATCCGCCTACTTTGGACTTATGTCAGCAACATAACAACGTTGAACCCTATGATATAAACATGTGTACTGTGGCCAAGACAATACACAGCAATTTAAGAATATGCATAATATCACATCATAACCAAATAATAAAACTGCAAATGCATGCAGAACCACAAGCAAACAGAAACACTGTAGGCACAGAGCTGAAATAACAATGAAAGTGTTTCCTGGGACATTAAAAAGCTACCTGGCAGGGACAAAGCTGTTTATTGCTTTGTGAATTTTTAGTAAGTAATTCAGTTTACCCATCAGTGATCTCAAAACTCTGTCTTTTACATAAAAATATAAATAAATAAATAAACAGGATGATGTTAAAATGTACAAAAAAGAGAGCCAGAATATGTGCTGGGATAATTGTTAAGACAATGTTAGTAGCAGGAAAATCAACACATATGTTGTTTATGTTATTTACTATATAATAGTATAATATACTATTATATATAGTATTTGTTGCCACAGCCACCACTGTGACAGAAGGCAGTGCCATCAAGAACAATTGCCCAATGTGTGCTTTTATTACATCTACAAAAGACACTAAGCTAAACTAAGTAACCCCCAATTAATGCTACAAACATCAGACTGGTCTACTGTAACATCTGCTCCAGCCATAGCCTCCTTTGGAAGGCTATGGCTCCTCCTTTGGAAACACATTTGATTCTTGTGATAGACCACAGATTTCCCCAACAGCACCCTGCCTGGCCTCACTATCTGACTTAGATAAGTGTTTAAAGACCTGGTCCTGATCAATTATGCAAGCATATCCATTCCCCCTGCTCCCTTCCAATCAAACGGCTAAATAAGCCATGGTCCGGATGGACCCTATGCTCTAATTGGACAAATGGCTTGCTTAATTGATCATTGATTGAGGATCAATATGGAACATGTGTTCTTGTTCTTTACAAGGCAGGTGATTGAAAGCCAGCTATAAAATCAGCCAGATAGTTTGACAGATGCCAATGGGCTCTCATCACCTCACTGTAGGAAAAAAAGAGAGACCCTGGAAGACTCTTCTTGCTTTTTGCAAGCTTAGTTGAGATGCTTCTACCTCCAAAATGAGCTCTATGAAAATAAGTGTCCTCAATTCAACTGTGCTATAGGTAGAAAGGAAGAGAAGGGCAGAGATGAAGGTGAAACAGAGGGTCTGCACTCAGTTCTGGAGAGCTCCTAAATTTGTGTTCCATCTCTCTTTGACACTCTGGCTGCATATCACTTATCAGTCAAGACACCTGTTTAAAAGCAGGCAAGTGTGTCTGTGCATACAGAGGAGGGGGGGACTCAACAACCATGCTGTACGGACAGAATAGGGGGACGTCATTGTGGGTCTCTTTGATCTGCTGCTCATATTTTCTCTTGAAAGGATCATGGGGAGAGCGAGATAGAGACAGGAAGGAACAGGAAGAGAGAGAGAGAGAGGAGACACTTCACCCAGGCATCAGTAGGCCTTCGCCCTCAGCCTCAGGTACCTATCCTTGCTCTGTTTCTGAGCCAGCTCTATTAAATATGAAACGCTAAGACAAAAGAAGGGAGAGTAAAAGGGGAGGGAGCGGGGGCCACAAAGGGCACCACTCAATGCCTTTGAAGAGGCGCTGAGGCGAGGGGTGTCGTGAGCGCAAATGTACGCACCTTGCACAAACACACATGCATACAGCAACCCTCCAAATGATGTGGGTGGATAGGATAGCAACTATCCACATTTGCATCTTGTGTTTTTCAGATCAGTTTTCATGGACATACCACAAAAGGAGCATCGTCAATGAAATTAGACCTAAAAGCTTTGGCTAGCAGCCGATAATAGAAGCATACATGTGTTTGGAGTGGTGTATGTGTTTTAATGAACATTAAGACAGCTGAGATTAAAGCGTCTTTAAAGGCTGTAAGAGGATATGAGATGAGGTAGCGAAGACAGATGTATTCCATGGCAACAAATAAAGGAATTAACCTGATCTAATTGCACAATTTCATTTCCTTGGGAGTATACACTTTCTTATTTATTTGAAGAGAGTTCACTTGGTTCTTTATAACAGACATGTGGAGTGTTTCTACTTCATAAATATAGTAATTAACAACTAAGTAAAACCGCTTGATATTGACTTTAAATAAAAGAAAACACCATTCATTTTATGGTGCTACCTACCTATATGGCACAACTCCTTTAACTTTACAAGCAAATGAAGAAAAACAACCTGTTCATTTGTGACAGTTTAATTTGAATGATCTACTTTGATTAAATTAATACCATTTGTAAAGAAAAAGTTGGCTAAGAAGCAAGGACAAACGTATCTATTTTTTAAATTAGCAGCAGTTCCAGAGAAGGGAGCATGACACAGACTGATAACTTAGCCTCTGAGCATGCCTTAAACTAAATGACCCCTATCAGACAAACTTCAATGGGCTGTCTTTGGAAAACAATCAGCAATGTGCTCCTCCCTGACCTTTAGCGACTCAGCAGTCTCAGTCCAATCACAGAGTATTGACATTATCCACCACACGCCATTTATAACGTCGGCTGACGCTCGCCTCAAAGGTCCAGTCGAAATACCAGCACAGTCATGTTGTGTTTTGGTGGAGTTTGAAAAAGAAGGGTGAGTGGAGCAAAAGCTTCAGGTAATGTTGTGGTCTCAGTGACTGAAATGACGAGTCAGTTCAGCTTTGCATTTTCTGTTTTTTTATAGTGGACCGACATGTGCACGAAGAGAGACATATGCATCACACACCCTAACAAAAAATTGAAACCTGCCACCATCCTTATGTATATTAGGAGGTTTGGGTTTGAATAACTAACTTTGGTCACAAGGTCCTCTAAAAGCACCTCTAGGCGTCGTCAATTCTGCCAGATTACCCATTTCATCCCCATCTGGGGGTGATCCATCTCGGTAGGCCCAGCCAGGCTCCATTACCCCCAGACGAGCTGTGAAATGGCCATTATATGTGTGCAGGCATGTGGGGGGAATGGGCCTCTGTGTCGGCCGTCAGCCTTTACCAGCCAACAATGGGCCTCATATGCAGGAGGCTGAATACCCTGCTCAGGCCACTAAATACAAATACACTGAGAATAGCATTGAGTCACCATTTCAGGAGAGAGGAACAAAAACAAGCCCGAAGTTGTTGGTTGTGTTTGAAGTCCATGGGATTCAAGGAATAAAACTCCAATATATTTAGGACAGATATATTATAGATATTTCATATACTGAAATCCTATTCATCACTTTGAACTAACTTGCTACTGTCTAATCAGCTGAAACACATCCCTAACTAAGAAAACCTCCTCACCATTTCGGGAAGCAGCTCACACACTGAGGCTTTGGTGACCTGACTAAAATAGATTTATAGAGGAGTGTGGTGGTTTCCTGATGATACTTGCTTAAAATTCATTTAACCAACCAACTGGCTGGCGAGAGAGTGTGTGAGACAGAGAGATGTGTGAATACAGTGTTTATTGAGTAATTATTTGATGTAATTCAGTGAAACTCTTCGGTTGTGTGATGTGATGTATACTCAGCTACCCAGCAGACAGGAGAGGCAGTGTAAGCTGTCTAATGAATGGCTCCATATGAACACTGACTCACATCACATGACTTGGCACCAGCAGTTTTCCTAACTAAGGCATGGTTTAATGCTTTCCCTTTGATTTGTCACTTATCTATACACTATATCGATGTACAATGCTGCCTATTTGCGTATTGATATAATGATCAATTAAAACGCCTTCCTTACACACAAATGATTTCTATTTAACTAATTATCTGACTGCTAACATCAATGGACTACAGCTTGACGATTAGCAGAGGGTGAATATACTAACTGTTGTTGTTTTATTGTGCATTAATGGTCAGATTCAACCCATTTTATTAATAGACAGGTAAATATGAAAACTGTCAACACAGAGCCAAGAACTGTGCAGAGAGGCTTGTTGCGACTGCGAAAAATTTGTCACATGTCACATTGTTTTTTTTATATATATATAAATAAAGTTTGTTTTAACCCAAAACATGCTCTTTCCCAAACTTTGCCTAGTTTGACAATCCCAAATGACATCACAAAACAGCAGCTGAAAATGAAAATAAAGAGACACAGTATGGTCCAAGAGCCACGTTCTCCTGAGAGAAAGTTTTCATCTGTTTCATCCACGCTGTTTTGCGATTCAATCAACCTACCTACAACCTTCTGTTGTTGATTAGTGAGGACATGCTGAAAATTTGTGGTTAATTAATCTGACAATTTTTGTCTTTTATTCCAACCCAAGAGCGCACCGACATTACAGACCCTTTCCAGGACAGTACATCATTACTAAGTCACAGTATCAAGGATTACGTTACGCCGATAAAGAAAAAGGGGGCGATAAAGAAAGACAGCGGAGACCAGACAAGAAGAGGAGAGCCACTTCCCCTGAGAGCCCTCTCGTTAGCACTGAAACAATGTAGGCTTAATGTCGAGACCAAGGGCTTGCTTGTCACACCTAAAGTGCTTTGCATTAATTACACCTCATATACACTCTATTAATAAGACCTTTATAGGGCCTCAGCACATGATCTGCAAGTGTGTATAAGATGTCACTTCTTTGTTAGATGTGGAGAGCAGATGCCACACTAACAACGAATAGTAATAACATTATTATAATGGGTCAGTGTGATCTTTTCTTCTCAGTGAGTCAATCTTGTTCAGCATATACAACACTAAGTACATGCAAACACGCTATTATCTTACCGAGTACCAGGATGAAAAGTGTGTCAGACCTGGGTGAAAATGTAATTCTGTTAGAAGTGATGAACATTATCGTTAAGTCTGCTACTGACGTTTAATCACAGAAAAATAAAGCAGCAACTCTATATTTGATGGAACCATGTGGTCGCAACAAAATGTTTCATGATTAATTAAGAGAGAAGTTATTACTTGTAAACTATAAAAAGAAGTTCCTGTGCAAAACTGAAATTGATACATCAAAGTTGCCTATTTTGTCTGAGTGTGTTATGACATTCAGTGACAGAAAACCAACACATTCCCACAGCTGAGAAGCAGAAGTAGAGAATGGTTAGAATCACTTCTGGCGAATAACTGTCTACAAATAATGGGTTGGTTTTATTATTAATTTTTGTGCCATACCAGTTCCCACTCAAAACATCTTGTGGGCTTATGCCTGTATGAGTGTCAAAGAGCCTGTGAAGAATGGGTTACCTTCAGTAAGCATCCCTTATGTTTACAGGGACACCTTTAAAAGTCACTCTATCTCTATCCTTGCATGTGCGTGTCTGTCTGTGTTTGTGCCTGTGTGCAGCGAGTGATGTATCTTTTAGCAGCGGATAGATAAACAGTGGAGACAAACATACGCTGCATCAGTTTAATGACCCATCCCTGTAGAGTCCCTCTACATTCAATTAGCAAGAAGATAATTAATCGGGCCAAGTCTCTGGCTGCTGAGCTGGCTGGCGGACTGGCAGCGGGAAGCCAGGTGGTCTTACAGGAAAGGGAGCGTGTGTGCATCTTTGTTTGTGTTACGTTGCATAAAGAGATGAAAAACTAAGACAGATTTAGTGACTCTCTCTCTCTCTCTCTCTCTCTCTTCCTGTGTCACTCTCTTTCTCCAGAGACAATGGCCAAAAACAAACAGGGGACATTAAAAAAAACGGGCCATATGAGCAGGTTCAGCTCCAAATACATACACAACACATCACACACACACATCTATTTTAGGGATACTCTTTTATTACTTTTTTAATACTGATGTGTATACATTTGCAGTCTATTTCTAGACTCTCTCTACTCTGCCTCTCGCTTTCTCTTTCACACACACACAGTCACAGTGTTGTGAGCTATAAGCCCCTGGTGGGCATTTTCCGTCATTACACAAACACCAGCGCTGAGGGAACGTGGAGCTCTGCATCAATCTTCTGTAGACTGAAGGACAAGTCTGAAGTAAACACACCATAGGGATTTTGCTTTGGCATCAAACACCTGTATTCTCTAACAATGTAAACTGTGTAAACAATGTAAACACCGTGTTAGTGTACTATGGATTTTAGATTTTTATTTTAAAGGCATTACGTTTGTTTTATTCAGCACCTGCTTATATCCCTAGGAATCATGGAAGGACAGAAGTGCATCCAACAATAATTACAGACAATTCTCAAATTGACCTCTCAATGTAAACAGAGTAGTAGTAGTGGAATTATTTTACTCTGTAGGGGGATAGCAGGATAGGAGTGAGGTTTACTGCAGGAGTGCAATACAGGTGTTTTTGGCCAGACTCTCATCACATAAAAGTGAGTTAAATTGACTTCCAAATATTTCCCTGTGACTGATGAAACTTTGTGCCACTGACTGTACAGTTGGCACCTGCTGTATATAGTTTACAAGAAACCACCAATGTGAATGTTTGCAAACACTTCTCATCCTCTAGCTGCCATCCTAATCACTTCCGCCAAGTTTAGGAGTCAAAGCCGTACAGGACAGTGCAGAGTACGAGCTAAACTTAATGCTATTAATCTGTACAAAATTTTAGACACCTGAGATTTCACATAAAACAGGATAATTATGTTTTTAGTTCTGTGAGCCTTCAGCACTTCCTGTGTGACTTCTTAATAATACTGTCCAGTTTAGTCCTTAACATCGGGTATTATGCATTAACTGAATTTTTTTCATTGACTGTAGCAGGCAGATGCCCTCAGAAACACACACACAAGCTCTCCTCTCTTCAGAACACCGTCTTCCTCTTTCTCGTACTCTTCTTCCTTTTACCTCTTTTCTTTCCCAGCTTGTTATGCAGATTCCCAGATTTGCCTCCTTCAACATTCATAGACACACACACACACACACAGTTCTGTCTGCACCTCCCCAGGGGCACCGGGGAAGGGCAGAGCGAAGATGGAAATGAATTCAGCCATGTTGCAAGTGGCAACGCAAATCTGCATCTGTAATTACCCCCAGAAATACACAGGGAGCTTTCTTTCTCTCTCCTCCTCATGCCTTCTGCCCTCCCTCTCCCTCTCTTCCCTCGTCCCGATCTCCTCCTTCTCTCCGAGTCTCCATCTCTTTCCTTTTTCTGTCTATATCTCTGAACTCCCCCCTTCTCCTCCTCCTCTATGTCTATCTCACACTCTCTCTGTCTCAAAGGCTTCTTAAGTGATGCTTGGTGGGCCAATTAAGGTGAGTAGAAGTACAGGCCTACATGTGTGTGTGTGTGTATGTGTGTTCATGCATGCATGAGAATATTTATTCATTCACCAAACACCTTGTGCAGTCTTGCTTATGTCCACACTGTCTGTGTTTGTGTCTGTCTTTCCACACGTGTGCGTGCGTGTGTGCACGTGCGTGTGTGTGAGCGTCTGTTTATGGATGGTGTCATTTCTTTGTGTCTGGGTCGGGGCATATTCATGTGTTTATAAGTGTCCCCTCAGGCCAAACATGGCTAAGCTGTCTCTTGGAACAGGACAGTGTACCAAATAAAGCTGCCTGTATATGCAATTTAGTGCACAAGATCCACAACTACATCTGATCCAAAACTGAAAATCACATTTATTTACACATCCTGTTACATCATCCTAAATGTGTAGCAAGAGGCTAAATGTCCACAAAATAAACATATTACCATAAAAACACAAAAATGAAAGAAAAACTTTTTAGATTCCAAAACTATGAAAATGCAAGCTGAAGATGACATAGTACCCAACCGGGTGGCTTTAAAAAATATATTTTGTGTGTGTATTCAGAGCTCAGGTTGGTGACACATGTATCATTAATATGCAATATTTACGTTATTGAGTCCACTGCAAGCTATTCTGGTGTTCATACAACCAGATTTACAGTGTTTAGAGGAAATACTTCAACTCTGACTATGGTTTTTTATTTTTTTTCTGTGCTCTAGAAAAAGGTGATGGGGGCAGAAAACACACCCAGGCAAGGGTAAGGGTGAAGGGTGGAGGTGAGTCAGGAGAAGAAATGAAGGATGAAGAGGTGTTTGAGAGAGAGAGAGAAAGAGAGAGAGAGGGGCACACCTCACGTCTAAGTGGCAGGACTCTGCTGCAAAGGAGCCAATTAGAGGGAAGGAGGAGGACACAGAGGGGCTAAGTATACAAACCCTACTGCGCCTGGGCCAGTGTGTGTTAGTGCACGTGTGTAAACATGTATTTTAACCTATCATTATTTCCGGGCCAAGTTAAGGGTTTACATACAAATTGATCAAAACATTTGTTGGCTTTAGCTTTTACTTTATTTTTGAGTTTTATAGAAAAAAATCAATGAATGTTTTGAGGCCTCATGATTGAATGTGATGTTCATGCACACTGGAGACAGGAAACACCAATTAAAATACAATAGCTTTGATAATTAGATGTCTCTTCTCTATTATACAATTGAGTCTGTCATCCTCTTCATTTTTCAATCCCTCAGATTATTTTACTAATAGCTCTTAATGAATATTTAATCTGGCTGTAATGACTGTATCGGACGCTTCAGAGTGATGGAGAGTGCTGCAGTTTGGGTAAAGACATTCTCACACATCTTGCATTAAGGGACTACTTTAGGTGAGCTTCCTCACTTAAACTGAAAATATAAGATAACTCCCTCATTATCAAGCAAGTAAATACATATATATAAAACATTTACCTAACGGATGCCAGGAAAAGATTCATGTCAAATGCTATTTGCAACTAAAATAATGAAATTTGGAAAAGGGGCAGACGAATTAGCTCAAGAGCACTAATTCAATCAAAACACAAATACACATCAATTATTACAATACAATCCTGTGTGACTGCCCGTAAGAGCCTATAGAGAGCTGGCTGGGAGTGTGTGTGTGTGTGTGTTTGTGTGTGTTTTACACACAAACATTTGTGCAAATGAGCCCGTGTGTTAGTGAGTGTGTGTATGTAAGCATTGCTGAGGTTGTGTGATATGAAAAAAAAGAAGGAACTCTGAATAATGCATGAGTCTTTTGGTCAATGCATTGTGATTTGCTTTAAGGAGGCCTTCTCTCAGCCATTATAAGATTAAACCCAACCTTGGTTTGTTTAGAGTGGCCGGGACATGCAAGAGACCTGTCAACACTGCAGGAACTTGAACCTCACAAACACAAACACACACACGCTCAGTTACATGCAATATATAAAATGACCATAAGCACTATTTAAATATCACACTCACACCGCCACACAAACATATAATACTATACTATAAATTTTAAGTTGATGAATACCATTAACTAAGAGAAGAGAGTATTAAAAATACACAAAAATATACAAAGGGAAAGAATGTAGTACAGGAGTGAAAGCAATTTGTCAGTTCCAGGGTAGGTAAATAGACCCTTCTGTTTTTCAATTGCTGTCAGGCCAACATACCTGCTGTGTGACATGCTTCAATCATTCTTTATTGAGCCCCCGCTCTGTCTCATTGCACCTTCCTTCCCTCTATCTGTCTCTCGTTCCCCTGCCTCAATCAGTTCTGTTGTTGCTCCCAATCAATAATCAATTTCCTTGAGAAATAATGGGCCACTGCTGTTTTGGGTCTTGCCCATAGGCCTTGACCTTATGATAGGCTAATGACAAATCCAAGGAGGCCGGGATGAAGGACTGGTCCTGGCCCATTAAGAATCACAACCCTGGAACATGAAAAAACAGAGAGTGAATAGGAAAAGGTTGGTGGGCTCTATAATGAGTCCTACAGCTTTTTTCCCTGAGATGCCCACTGTGACAGACAACAGGAGACTTGGATTTTCTGTGATTATTTGAATATCCAACCTGGCCAGGAATACTTGAATCTAACTAGTGGCATGAAATATTGACACAAACTATGTCTTAGGGCCATAATCCCAATGCAACTATGCTAAAGATACCTTAAAATGTAAGTTTACAGTAAAAGCTGTCAATTATATGAACAGCTTCTTCATGAGTTCAAATACAAATCAAAACCACAAAGAAAAACATACACTTCAAACTTGAACAAACAAACAAACAAAAAACTGTGTACAGTGCAGGAATGAATGTGCAGAACTAACAGCCTTCTGTGTGAAACAAAAGGTAATGAGAGCAACAGAGAAAGGTAGAGAGTGAAAGCAAAACATACAGTTTAGCAGGACATTTAAGACGCCTCGCCTCTTGTTCTCGCCTGCTTGTTGGCGTTTTACACGAAAAATGCCTTCCCAAGAGAGCTCTTCTGCATGAAATGAGCAAGGAAAGGATAGAAGAAGAAAGAGAAGACACAAGTACAAAAGAGGATGGAGGTAAAGGTGGGGGGTGCGCGGTGGCTGAGAGGGAGGGAAAACCTAGTTAGAGGAGAGGATCGAGAAACAAAAGGAAACTTTTAAGAGATTCTGGATGAGATACAGACAGAGGAGATTATACTGTCACATGCCATGATGACACAGTTTATAAAGTTATGTATCAACTGTGCAGCTGTGGGGAGACAGTGGGGGAAGACAGATCATTCCTCCAAACCTACTGGCCTACAATCCTACACTATGGTTCAGCTCAAAATGCTGTGCTATTTTATCCCTAAAAATGGCATATTTTATTTGAATGAATATACAATATGAATAAAGGGAAGTTCCCCATTTTAAATCAGACCCAATGTCTATGTTTGCTTAGAAAAATATATGCTTTGCTATTCCAAATAATGAAGGATGGAGACATTGGAGCAGCAATTAAGGCTTCAATTCTGCATTACTATTATGAATAATTGTTACTTATTATCAGTTGATATTTGATAAGAAAAGTCTGTCTCAAGATACAATCAAGTATGAGAAAAATAATCAGATTATGTTTAAGGGAAGTTATATTTTTGTGTTGTTTTTGTCAACTGTATTATTATGAAAATGGTTTCTGTTTAATTATGGTTACATTTAAGAAGTATAATTTGCAACAGTACAAGATTAAAAATGATTTAAAAATTATGCTCTTGTTAATTTTTGATAATTTTACATAATTATTTTCAAATATTAATATGAACATAAAACAGGAAAAAAATAAAATGTGACATTAAAATAAACTTAACTAATCAGTGGCAGTGGTTTTTTAACCTGCCTCCCTCAGCAGCAACGTTAGCCCCATAGCCTGGCAGAGAAAGTTAAATATTCACGATACAAGGCAACCTACTCAGTGTTCAAACAAAGTGCTCTGCCAAGTTCAGCCATGTATGTGGAGGTGTTGTGACGGGAGAAAGTGTGGCGGGAAGAGAGGGTGATAGAAAGAGAGATAGAGATAAGGAGAGTTAGAGAGAAGCAGAGAGGCGACAGGGAGAGAGAGCGAGCGAGGGTATTTTATTATTCACACAAGGCATAATAAACCAGGCACGCTCGGTTAGCAACACTTAAACTCCCCGTGCTGTAGCGGTTAGCCACTAATGCGACAGCAGTGATTTGGACATGTCCTATTAATAGTGCAGGGGAGGTTTCCGTGCATGCTAATGGTGGTGTGTATTAGCTATTAATAGAATCACATAGGGGGTCCAGCGATGGGAGAACATTTTTGTGTAGTAGAGAGTGTGGGTTTGTATGAGAAGGTAAGGGCACCAGTGTATCTTCCTGTTTGTGAGTTAATTAGGAGGGAGGGACCGCTAAGCAGAGAGAGCGGGATCATGTGTGTAAGGATTTTGGCTGAAGTATAATGTGTGTCAGTGTGTGTGTGCATTTCTGTGTATGTGAATCTCCAGAGGTTATAAACAGTGTGTGTGTGTGTGTGTTTGAGTGAGACAGCAATAAAAGAGGGGAAGGTGAGGGGAAAACATAAAGCAGATGGCGTGGTTTCAAAACCAGGATGATGTGGTGTGATGCAGCCGGTAGTTTGGAAGTGTTGAGCGCTCCTCCTCAGCATGGATATTTAATGACCTGAGACCCCAACAAGGCCCTTAGATTCTTCCCACTCCCCACCTCTCCACCCCACATCCTTCTGGTTCTCCACCCCCTACATTGCAATGAGGAGAGAAAGCTTCCCTTCTTTGCTCAGAGTCAATGTATATGGCAAGAGCTTAGAAGCATCAAGGAGAATATTAGAGGAGAAAGTGGAACACACACTGAAGCACTGAACCATAAGTCAAAGTCAGGTTTCATGTACAAAACATTTCTTTTTTTAAGCAGGTTTTGTGAATAATAAAAAGTCTGCGTAGGCAATTTGTGTCATCAATTTGAAAAGAGAAGAAACATTGAAATTGGTTATTTATTGTTTATCTTTAATTTTCGACAGACCTGCTCTGTGCTCCTGTCACCTATACTTTACAGCATATGGGAAGCAGAAGAAAATAGGTGTCAAGGATAATGTAAAAAAATGAAATGTAAAACCTGTATATTACTTGTCTCATACAATCCCGATAAAATGTTTTGTGCAACCTGTCCTTTGCTCCACACACACACACAGCAACAAAACTTCCCAAGGACATCAAAATATCACACTTCAGGAAAAAAGAAAATATACTTGGGCTCATCACACACTTGGTAACATTCACACATGCATGAACAGTGTAAACAAGGTTACTCAATCCAGTCAAAGCCCAAAGAGAAATGGAAAACAGTGAAATGTTTCATTCTAAAAATGGAAATAATGTTGTGCAGAGGAAAAAAACAGGGATGTAACATTAGGCAGTATAGCACAGGCTGACAAAAGACTTAATAAAAAGGTCAACCACCTCTGAAACGATGGAATGATGGGTAGAGGGATTACTCTGACAACCAAAAATTACTGTAACAATTAATTTGTCTCATGTAAAGACACCAATAAACTATTTCCATACATGTTGTTTAATTTCTGATACTTCTTTGTTTTACAGATTGTTTGCCAGCTTTTCTTGAGCAGAAGACGTACATAATGTGATATCACTGTCTTCACAAAGAACCTCGAGGCAGTGAAAGAGGGTAGAGAGTGAGCGTGTATGCGTGCACAAGTGTGAGTGCATGCACTGGGCAGGTGTGTGTTGACAGAGGTGACTGTTTTCACTCTCCATATTTTTACACATAACCATATCACTCCCACATTAAAAAAACAGACACATGTGCAGCAAACAAACACACACTTTCTTCAGCTTGGATCCTGAAGTCACTGCAACTCTGACTGCCCAGACACACAGTGCTTAATAATCCCATATTGAGTGTATGTGTATGTGCATGCATGCATGTCAGTGAAGACATTCATGCATGCACATGTATGCATCATGCTGCTGAATAGGTATTGTTCTCTCCTGCGCTTCTGATCGGGCAATTTGGCAACGGGAGAAGGGAGGAGAAGCTAATGCGGATCTAATGAGTACGCGGGCCAGAAGGATTGAGAAGTGTATCAGCGCAGTAATGTGAGAAGATGGGTCCGTGTCGCCTTGAGGGATTAGGGTTTTGAGCTGCAGTAGATGAGGGGAACCTTTTCCTTCTTCTCTTCTAAATAATTCCCCCTACGACTGGATGTATGGGCTCTCGCCGGCAGCCCGACACGCCCGCCCTGGGAGTAATTGATTTTTTTCAGAGCTCCCTGTTGTGGTGGAGCTCTCAGTCCTTGTATATTTTCAGCACACACAAACATGGTATGGATGCATGGAAGGACTACAACCGGGCAAGCCAGATTGTTACCTAAACAGACAATCATGGTCTGACATACATGTGGGCAACAGAAAACAAAATTCCAAAATGTTTTAAAGTACCAAGTTAGCCGGGCAGAAAGTATCATTTGCTTCATTTGCTCAGCCTTAAGTTTGTACGGTTATTTGGCACCATAATGATAGTAGAGCTCAGATTATTAAGACCGAACAGCAACATCTTCTCAAATATTTCTATTATTCCAAAGAAATTAGAAAACACACTGTCCATATGGAATATTTATGCAGTACAAAGTAGTTAATTTAAACATTGCCTACAGCTAGACGCCAATAAGGGCCGGAGAGAAAAAGCTTTTTTTTTTTTAATGAGTGAACAGACCTTTTGACTGTATGTTTCACTGTATGTTGAGGAGAAGGCTCACACACAGGTGTGTACATTTGACGGATGACTGATGTGTTTGATCACTGCTCTTCCTCTCATACCTCCTCTCTGTGTGTGTGTGTGTGTGTGTGGTCGGGCCGTGCTACTAGTGGGGTGATCATGTCTCAGCATTGATATTCAAATATGCCCTGAAAATACAAACCCTTATGTCAGGGATCAAGGACTTGCTGGTTTCAACACAATCACTTCACTGTGTGCACTCCCCTCATAAATAAAGGAGCAGAGCTCTACTTTATACCACTGTATTTTAATTATTAAGATATAACCATGGAGGTTATCTCACTGTTCTCTGCCGGCAACTAGAGAGACAAAAAATTAGAATTTTTGCCAGCACAGTGCTTAGAGAGCAAGGCTGCAAGGTGGCACAACACAAGGACAACACAATGCTGTGCTGAAGTCTGTCACACAAAGATACAAAACAGTTTGACAGGACATGTAATCACACTTCAAATGCTCTCATGTTTTAATGTAATATTAAAATGTACACTTTTTATTAAACAGGTAATTTCACATAAAAAATATTAAACTAATGATGGAATAACACGTGCACTAAAATCATTTTTTTTTCTGCCACTTGATACATAGCAGTGAAACTGTGAGCCACAGGTGACTAGATAGATTTATATGGATGCACAAGCCTACATGAAGTGAATTATCATTATGGTGAACAGCCACATACATGCAGTAAAGCCGGTCAGCAGTATAAAAAAAAATGAACGTTAGGCGAGGCGCGTTTCCTTCCTCATTAATTTAACTGGAAGACTATTATTTGTTTTCCTACTGTTCATTAGTCAGGTGAGGCTGACATGGCAGGCCACCGCGGTTGGGAGACGTTTGTAACCTGGCAGGCAGGAGGCGTGTCTTTGTGTTTAGAAGTGCATTATATATTGCCTGTTGCCAAAGAAGGGAGGTATTTGGGAGAAACAGTAAGGCGTTTGTGGGAGGGGGAGGTGGTTGTGTGGTAGTTTCACCCACATCGATTGCGTGTTTTTAATCGGGCTTAACAAATATAACTTCCCTTGAATCAAATTCCCTGGGTAAACTGTTATAAAACTAACCTTGTTATATTTATTGACAGGGCATTGAAATAAATATTAGAGTCATGTGGAAGATGGGGGAAGGTTCCAATCCATTGATTTCTGTAAAAAAAAAATACTAATAGTAGTAGTCATCTAACAAAGCAAACCTCCACTGCTCCTCTCTCCTTCCCTCCATCGTGTTTTTTTTCCATCCCCCCCTACATACTCTCCTTAGCATATTAGGTGGAGAATAATGTGAAAAAATGCTTAGCACACGGGAACAAGGCCGGTGTGTGCAGACGTGAGAGTGGGTCCCCCGGGGGTGCGGTGTAGCCCCTATCCCATAAATCCCAGCTCTGCTGCAAACAATCAATTTTCAATTTTAATTATTTACCATGGCCTGCCGGACAGAGGCATTTATTTTCCCGCTCTGTCCAGATTAAAAATTAAAAATTAGGAGATTAATATTTGGTAGAGTGGGCAGAAAAACAAAAAAAAAGACCCGCTCAAAAAATTCTTTATTATCTTCCTCCCCTTTCCCTCATGCAAAAGGCGAAGGTTAGTGATAGCCGAACGAGTCAATCAATAACTTCATAAATTTTCACGGACCTCCTTGGCTCTGCTCCTGCCACCTTTGCACCCAGTATGATTTTAGCTGGGCTCAATCTGTTGGAGTCCAGTGTGAAGGGAGAAACTGGCAGAATGTGCTGCTCAGCACTTTCTCTCTGAGCTCTCCAGGTTTTGGCCTCTACTCTCAACCGGCATTTTGATATTTCATCTGTAAATTTAATTACAGAACCTGGAGCAATAGAAAGTTATCCCCCTGTCAAGCTCTCATTCACACAGAGCGGGTATTATAAGTGGCAACCTGCAATAAACTGCGATGTGGAAACAGACTGCAGGGCCTGTAGCATTTTGATCAGCCAAACCAAATCAAGGCTGAGAACATAAGATGTGCGCTATAGAATCACACTCGATTAACATTTTTATCAAGATCTAAAGAATATCAGTTTAAACTTTCTAGCTAGTGTAGCACTCTTAAATGACAACTTTTGAAAAACAGTCAATTAACAAGCAACAATTAAGCACTCATGCCTCACGTCTCCAACATTGTTGTGCAGGCGGGAAAAGCAAGACACCCACACTTTATTGTCACACTTCTCACCATGATGTATCCCACAGTCTATAGGAGGGGCTCTAATGTGTCCATAAATTTCAGCAACTGAGCAGACCTACCTCTCTAGAGTGAAGGCTTTAATGCTGATCAATGTAGGGGTGCTGATGATCTCATACACAGGCTTGGCAATTGTGGGCGAGTGTTTTGTGTTTTAAAACATTTACCAGGTATGACATTGTTAGCTGTCAACCTCTGGGATAACCTCTATTTACTGGTAGCAATTACTGTAACTGTACCACAGTGTGTGACCATATGGGAAAAGTAGAAGTGGGACTTCAAAAATACACAATAAAACTGATTAAGCCAAGGTTAAAACATGCTGAGCAAGTCATCTTATCATTTTTAATATCAGTTCTTGTTTATACTTTGTCCCTTTTTAACCACTGTGGGATTTCTGCATGCATTAATTCAAACATATTCAAATGTATTTGAATAGGAACAAAATTTCATTTACAAAACAATGTTTCGTCAAGGCCTAGAAGACGACATGTAGATGAAACCATATGATAACTATTCATCTGATAATAGCAAATAAAAAAACACAGGAATTTTTTAGAAGGCTAACAGGACACATTGGGAAACAGGTTTATCATCCACTTTGGCCTGAATAATTCTTTAAGTACAGTAGAGAACAATAAATCTGTATGAATGAAAGTTTGATGCACATAATATGAAAGTTAGGTGTCTTGTATCCAGACAAAAAGGATACAGCTGGGGGCATTCGATAGGTATCACACTGTCGCACTGAGTCTTTACCCCTGATATTGTTTTCACAATCTGTCACCTTGTCAGAAATATGGGAGACCAAGAGAGGTAGAAACAGACACAGAGGGCCAAGGCCAACATGAATACAAAAAAAAAAAAAAAAAAAAACCCCAAAAAACAGTATTTGTCTGCTGTAGCTGAAAAAGGAACCGTGTAATCATAATCCCGGTTTTCTTCACAATTGGGAATTTACATATTCAATTACTTTGTTCTAATTCCTGAAAAACACAAATTTAGCAGATATGTGGCCTCCATACATCACAGTGAGTCAGAGAGGAAGCAAACCCAAGTGTGGAAGATATATTACAATTCATAGAAGGGGGAAGAAACAGCTAGCCTCTGGCTGTGTGAGTAGGTGCAGACAGGTAGACATACAGAGCAACAAAGATACAAATAACTGTCAAGGCACAGAAAGAGACAAAGCAAGTGATGGAGGCAGCGGGGTAAAGGGAGATCTGAGCAGGAAAGAGGCCGAGAGACAGAGGGAGACAGAGAGTGTTTTAGTTCAGAGCAGAGTGTTGTTATTTATCTGAGCGCTGCTAAACAAATAAGGAGGCTCCCAGTTCTGTGATTGTCTCAGTGGGGTGCTGTCAGATTTAGGCACATATCTTCCCAGGCATGCAACACTCCAACTGTACTCTCTTTGTCAAACATTTTCTATTTTTTTGTGTGTGTATTTTAATATTCCTCAATGTTCTTTACCATTTTATACCAATTTTTTGTCTAAACCTTCTGACAAACACTAAAACAGAAAGCGACACACTATAAGTCTCATTGTAAAGTACAGAGTAAATTCTAGCACGTCATTTGTTGGATTGTTAGCATTCACATCACAGAACTTTGAGAACACTATACACACTAACTTGGGGGTATTCAAATATAAAGCACATTTTGTAGTGACTTTGGACGTACATATATGCTAAAAACAGAGAGGCAATTAGCACAGACAGAACCAAAATGTTTACTCCACAGACATTATCTGGATTTAACTAAACTTTATTCACAGTGTTAAGCACTTAAGCCATGCAAACAGGGCCCTATGGCATGGTGCCAACGAGGATTCAAGTAGCAACACAAAACCATTGAGTGAAACAAACACCTACAGCTCTAGCACCTGCTACCTCTGTGTCAATACTGCCTCCTGCAGCTCTGCCCGTCGTGGTTTGATCCAGCACATTAAAGTGAACCCCTATTGCAGGACCTCTGACCTTCGGCTAGGACTGGGGCCTCTGACACCTGTGTGGCTAGAGGAAGCGAAGGTGAAAGCGGAGGTGGAGTAGGCTTGACCTCTCTTTCTGCCTCCCTCTGAAGTGTCCGGCCGCAGTTGAGGTCAGGAGTTTGACCTTTGGGCCGGGGGGGTTATTGAGAGCTTTTGACCCCTGCGACAGGCCACTTGACCCTGCTTACCCTTGGGCTCAGGGAGCGTTCCATGGTCCCAGACCCTGTGGCTGTAGCACACCCTTCCACCACCAAGTCCACAGTGAGAAACGTTCAGGGCCGAACAAACGAGGTCAGGGCAGCAGTGCAGGGAGATTTATGTCCCGCTGAAGCTCCAATAGCCTTCTGGCTTCGAGACTACACTGAAAGCTACAGCTTGTAGGATGCTGATGAACGATGGATTTGTACAGTTCTGCCATGTTGTTTTTGCAGTTCGCCATGATATGACATTGTTGCAATGAAGAGGCTAAACCATGAAATACAGTAGGTGGAAACGTCCTTGTCAGTGGCTGTATATGCTGAATATTAAACTCAATCACTGCATTATTTTTACTTTTTTTGTGGCATTAGAAAGAGTTACCCACATTGTCTACCTACAGGATAAAAAAGTAATGAGAACAAGTGCTCATTTTGGCGTGCCAAGTTTCTGATCATAGAGCTGCAGAGTATCTGATGTAACCGTTGAGACACAATAACAGAGATATGGACAGGAGAAGAAGCAAAGGACTGGGTGACAGAACATGACTATTTTTGTCACAGTTCTTTCTCTAATTGTTGCATGCCTTCATGCTTTCTGTGGATTGCTTTTTAGGTCACTGACGAGGAAGAATAGCATGCAAGATAATGACTTCACAGTCCCGATCACACTAAGTCTCCACAAGCAACAAAATAACAATAAGTCACCCTGCAAACACTAAGGCTTACTAATTCTCCCTCATTCTTCCTTGAGCTCCATAACATATAAATAAATAAGTGGAGAACACACATATCAATCTATCTCCCTCTCCCCACGCACAGCCCTCTTTTAAAGCGGTGCTGTGGGCTTTTACCCAAATGGCACCAGGGCCACCGGTATCATTTATAACGGGACGGCAGCGCTAATGCAGCGCGTGGTTCAGCCAGGATGTTTTATTCATGCTGTTTTATTATTAGGGCCCCACTTAAAAAGGTGAGGCGCTCTCCTCTCCTCTACTCTCCTCTGGCCGCCTCTTGCCGGGGCTGACTGAGGCGCGAGCTTTATCTATCACCCTGACAAGAGCGTCTTCCCTGGGAAGTCTTTCAGAAAACTTCAAACAGCCTCACTATTGATTTCTCCCCCTCTCCACCTGGGCACCGGCATACATCTTTCCCCCACCATGCAGAGAGAGGCAGAGAGAGACAGTGAGGGTGGAGGGAGGTGGTATAGTGCAAGTAGAAAGAGAAGTAAGGAAGAAAAAAGGATGGAAAGTAAGAGAGACTCAAAGAGATAAAAGGGAAAGAGAAGCCTGGCCACTGCATAACAATATGGGTGACCTCACTTTAGTTCATTGCTCCAGTTCTTGTTAGATCCAGATAACTGCAGCTGGCAACCAGACAAACACAGTGATTACAGAAGCCAATTATGTATTCAAACAATCTTTCATGACACACAGCTAATTCAAACAGAAACATCATATGAACATTGTACATACTATGCCAAGTGATTGCTGGCAAAGGCTTTGTAGACAATCAAAGATTCTTGGCCATGAAAGTAACGCCTTGAAAGGGGGCAGTCCTTGAATTCCAGGAACAATACACACTTTCATTTTTCTACCACAAGGTGAAACATGAAGAGGTTGCAATTAAATCTTGAATTAATAACACCACTACAACAACTGCCCCTAGATGCCTTTTTCAAGTCACTTCTTTAAAAAGGATCTCTTTCCTCCATAAGAGAGGGTGGGATACTGTACAATGGTATAGACTATTTTTATATTACCTGCTCATCAATGTGCCACCCTTTTGTTCTACTTTTAAGAGGCAATACAAAATCAAAAGACGCTGATTATTATTTGCTCTAATCAACGTCTCTCCTTGAAACCAAACAGATGTCACAGCAGCTATGATTTAAAGCCAGTTGATGATGGGATTTATTACCTTACCCATTTGTTGCCAGAAGAGATGGTTCTCTGATATGGCAGAGATATGATTTAATGGGCGGTTAATGATTTGTCCTTAGAGGGTTAATGAGAAACAGTGGGCCTATGAACCGTTTCAAAGTGCAGCAGTATTTAAAGATTGTTTTAGAGCCCTTCACTCACTGAAAGCGATACACATAAATTAAATAACAGACTCAAACTGATAAGCGAGTAATTAACACACTAGAGTAGCTGGCAAAACAGTGGCATAGAAGACACATATATCTTTTCCTGGTATGTCATTTGACATCTTTTCTGAAGCCTTTGTGACAAGTTTAAGCTCTATAAACAGCTTCATCTGTTCTTTCTTTGTTTAATAGTGTGTAACTGAACCATTAATCCTTGTGTGACTTGCAGTGTATATTCGGAAGACCTTTTTCAGTAGTGTGAATCTTCCGTGTGGTTGGTAAAGACCCCCTGGCACTCTAACACTCTGAAATCAATAGCACAAGGCCCCACAGGAGAAGCAGGGAGGAAGCCATTGATTGACACGTTACTCTCATGTCAAACAGTACAACATGGCATGGCAGCAACCACCTGCCGTCTGCTCCACCTGCCGCTCTCACCTCCAGACTTCACTGGATAAATGCAGCAATCCTACAATAAGAGTATATGCGCACTGCGTGTTCTTACAAGAGCATTGTGTGATGTTTTTTTTTCCCCCCAAAACTGTCAACTTTAATTGTTGTGTTTCAGCTCACATCCTAATCTGCAATGTCTCACAGCACAGAAACCGTCACAAAATCTGACTCCTTGCAAACATCTTTATCGCTCCTGGATCCCCAACAGACATGAGAGGCACTGCTCTGCTGGAAGTGAAGCAGAAAAAAATTACTTAGTGGTTTTTTTTTCTTTTGTTGTGTTCACTCTTACATCTACCCCTCTCCACCATCTACCCTATCATACTGGATAGCCTCCAGCCATCTCACCCTGACCAAGGTGGCTTGTTTTCCTTTGCAAAGAGGGCTCAGGTCTCTCTTTAATTCCATTGATTCTCGTTTGCACTTTGGTTTAAGAAAGAGAGGAAGTGCACCTGAGTGTTTACCCATGCTGCGATGTTTGCAGTGCCTGGTGTTGGGTGCCCTGAAAGAAGCATAAATTAGCGCCCGCTACAATGGCACCCTGAAGCAACCTCCTGGTGCGCGACATCAATATGGAGCGAGAAGCAAGCTGCGAGCGCGTACTGTCAGAGGCCAAATGGTTGGGAGGAGATGTCACTATTCAACAACAATGCTCTACCGTTAGCAACTCTCACACATATTCACTGAAGTAGACTTCCATGGACACATACGCATCTGTAAATGCACACAAATGCACAATTAAATTAGTTGGTATATGTCTCTGGATGCTCTGAACTTTCATTTTGAATTTGCAACTGTGAATTTTCAAATGCAGAAACACAAGCACACATGTTTATCTTCTGGCACGCCTTCTGCCTGACAACAAATGATGAATCTGTTAGAGTAATAATACAATGGAGGGCATTTAGGTTGAAATAAATGTTAAAAAAAATAACCCTATTTCTTCAGTAGAATATGTCTAAACATAAGCGTCTTGACGTCTTATGTGGTCGGCAGATGTGATGAATACCATGCAGAACATAACAAAGGCTGCTGAACATTAACTAGTGGCATGAGTGAGACAGAAGGTGCAGGGAATGGCATTATATGGCAATATCTAGTTTATGTCTTCACACAAAATCACACATGGTGCAGCGTGATTAGCGCATACTGTGTTCTGTAAGTTATCTGCCATATGAGCATGACATTACTGCACAAAGAGCAATCTTGCAAATGTCCAAAACAAGCATAAAGAAAAGCAGAACCAAATGATCCACCTTGTGGGTGGAAATGTGTGTAAACATTAAGAAATAGCTCAATGTGACACACTAAGGCGGTGTTACCCTGGCATTGTTTGTTGATTATGAATGTGGTGGGATCTTTAAGTGGAAGTGGTTGCAGTTACCTGACCGCTTAGAAGAGACAAGATCCTTTTAGGAATGAACAAAAACCTGCAAAACATAACACAAATAATCACAGCATTACAATCTAACATAAGTTTGCTCGTCTACAAATTGAATCCATGCAGCTTGTACACTGAGAATCAAAGATGGCTGAGCTATCATGCCTAACAGTGTGCAAGCATTTACTCTCTAGAGTGAGTGAGCTCCACGGTATGAGGTAAACGCTTGCTGTCGTCTTGAAAATCAATTCCCCCTCTCTTCCTTTAAGTGGTCAATATTTTTTGTTTCTCACAGCGAGCTACACCATGGTCCTTTTAATTCAATGGGCCAATTAGAGATACCGTCATGTCTAATTCTGGCTACAGGGATGCTTGTTTGTGTTGTTACCTCATCCCTGGTGAGAGAGTTGGGAGGGGTAGGGTGAGGGAGTGAATGGCACACCCCGTCCAGTTTTTAACCCTGGCACCCGCTTGTCCTCCCAAGCCCACTCCCTTCTTTTTATTTCTTCTTCACCCCTCCTTTCTACTCTCTGTTCTTCCCGGAGTCAAGGACGAAAGCAATTGATGTGAAACTTTCAAAAATGAATTTGGCCACGTGTGTCACTTACAGAGTGGGAAGGAGGGGTGGCTGGGGCCAGGCCACCGCCACTCCACTGGGATCATTTGTTACTCAGCCCTGATTGGCCCTGACAAAACAATACCCTAAAAACTCACCAAAGTAAATTATGGTCCCGGTAAATGGCCAGCAAGGGTGGGGTGGAGAGGAAGGAAGGAAACGGCCGTCGGTCAGGACAGGGCCTTCGAGCTGTGTTGGCCCAGTGCCAGACGCAAAACAAAGTAATGTGCTTTTGATATTAATAACGGAGATGATATTGATCCGCACTGGGGCCTGAGCCATCCAGCCTCCCTTCAGGGTGGGCCCCAGTTGAGAAGGAAAAGGAGGGAGGGAGGTAACAAGGAGGGGTGCTCCTTGAAGAACCAATACCCCATTCCCAGCTCTCTGCCTCTCATCCACCTCCTCCTCCACAGCCTCGTCCTTGCTGAAAGCCACTTTTCCTGAGGGTCCATTTCATTTGAGTGTCTTTAATTATGTGAAATGGATTCCAAGGGAAAAGGAGAAATGGTAGTGGTGGTGGGCACAGACAGAAGGAGAGTAAAAAGAGGGAGAGGTAAAGGGTTGGCCAGTGTGCTCCTGTTTTCTGTGTCAGATTCACAATTCTGTCAGCAGCCGTGTCGGTCTCGTTTGCCTCTTTTTTTTTTGTCAGGATGGATTTTCTTTCTCTATGCTCAATAAGTTTGTGTGTGTGTGTGTGTATGTGTAGAGGAAGAACAGAATAAGGAGGAGCAAGAGAACTGAACATAAAAATAGAAAATGGGCAGCACAGCGAGGTGAAACAAGAACAGTTTAAGGAATTTGGTTCAGCAGGTATATGACTGAGAGTCAAAATGTGTTGCACATTTTTGGGGGAGATAATGACTGAGAGAGCCTTTTTTTCATCTCTTGGAATCCTGAGTTAAAATGTCCTTGAGTAACCTCCACAAACTACTACTGTATGTGACATTCCACACCCACACAAACACAATGAAGGTCATAGAACATCAGAGAGTATTGACTGGTTTTCAAAAGACGTTGTCTGGTTAATTTCACTCTCTTTTCCTGCAAATTACTATCAACCGACTAGTGTTACCTGTCTTATACAGGTGGTAAATATTCTAGATAAACCTCAGATTTAAATTGTGGAGTACCTCACACTCAGGGTGTGCCACAAAAAGTAAGAGTGGGAAAGCACGAAAAACCTCTAGATTACTGTACGGCTTACAGTCATTCTACAAGGGAACATGCATTAAAAAATTAGCGGATCGACACTAACAGCTTTGGCGCAGGCTGAAAAAGTGTTAAAAAACCCAAGCACTACTGTATAAGTCCCAAATCCCCACCAAACACAACCATGCACAGACAGCAGTAAGGCTTGGCTTAATTTTTAATGGAGGTTTTCTTTTTTTGTTTATCTCTGATCTCTATAGCGTTGTCAATTTATTTTCTGTACACAGAGGAAGCATTCCTCTGACAGAAAGAAAAAAAATCACACACAAGTTCAAAAGGAAAATCTGCCACCAAGTCATATCTCCTTCTATGAGTGGGGAACCACAGGAACTGTAGAAGAGTAGAGAGCTGGTCAGACAGCATTTATCGAGGTAATTTATATCACCCCCTGACAAAGTGATTTTTACACAACTTGAGTAATGACACTGCCCGAGGAAGTGCAAGTGAAATAACTCCATACAGTAAGACAAGGAAAGTTGTACAGTGAGTAGGTGTGTAACAGACATACAGTAAAAGGGAGTTTTAACAAAAGACAGGCAGGTGCATCCAGTCAGACTACCCATCATTTGCATCTTGCTTCCTTATTTACTTTGGCCAGTGCTTTGCCACATGAGGAGAACAATCTTCCCTCTCTGGGCTTTCTTTCTGTGTCACTCCCTCTGTTTCCTTGCTCCTTCGTGTTGTCACAGGGACAAGGGTGAGCCCTGACAAGCCAGGGCCAAGTATTTGCATATAAAGAGCCTGCATTCTCCCTACATGCTCTTCCCTTCATTTGCCTGCAACTAATGATGCACAAGTGTGACATATCTGCCAGGTTAAAAGCCATTGGTCTCAAGCCAGCTGCTGCCCAGTGTGTCACATGAGTAAAGTCCATATGCACTATATGTGCATAGGTCTGGCTGCATGCTTATAGTTTTAAACATGGACAAGAAAAGGAACACACACACACACACACACACACACACACACAGGCAGACATTTTTTTTCTGGCAGTTAATTCAGGAGTCACTACTTTCAATGAAAACTCAATTGCAATGTGTGATAAATAATACATGAGAATTGGGCCCACTGTTAAACACACTCCAAAAAAAGGTGCAAATCTGTCTTCTTATATTCACTGCATAGGCGATGCTGTCTCCAAACCTGTTAACCACCTTGCAGCATTTTAAAACAGTCACAAGCAACCTCACACACACCTTTCACATTTGTTTGTGTTGTAGCCTACCTCAGTTTGCTAACAAACAAATGTATTAGTAACTGACTGTTGGTAAGAAATAACAGCACAACTTTCACTATCATTGATATTAAAAATACGACGTATTTCAAGAATGAGGGGCTATTCATATCAACAAACAAAATATAAACAAATATAACAAACAGTGTCAGTGTCCATATCATATCGTAAAGTAGGTGTAAAGACTCCGATACAGATTGATATCTCTCTCTTTAAAATTGAGGGGTGAAACATTTGACCTGGAGGTGTCTGTCAAAGACATATTTCTTTGACAGACAATAGGGCTACTGGTCCCAGCAGGTCATGTTGACAAACCAGGATTCATGCTTTTGAAGACTGTCTGTCCATCCGTGCCAAAGACCCCCCACTGGGGCATACAACTACTACCCCTCCACCCCCCACCCATACAGACACAACCACCTCTCATCTGTCCATTCAAACGCAATGCAGCAGAACAAAAGCAGAGGACCAGTGCAAACTCCGCACACACCCACTGTGTGTGCACTTCCTGGTAGCATATTTCAGACAAACCTCATCTACAACTCATCCAGCACACTTGCACATATATGCATCATCCATTTTTCCCAGATTCTTAGACCAGTACTTGTCTGCAAATATGTATATGCATCTACTGCTTTCATTAGGCCAAAATACAAACTAACAGTGAAAAATCAAGTGGGTGTGAGTATTAGAGAATGCCCTCCCTCTCCTACTGCTATATTAAATATTGAGTCAGAAATGAGCTGGAAGGTGTCTGTAAATGCTAAATAATGGAGAGGCTGCATTCGTCTGGGTCAGAGCTCTCTCTCTCGCTCTGTCTTCTCTCTGATACATTATTAAATGAGGATGCACTTCCCCATCTCAGCAGGAGAGAACAAGGGGCAGGGGGGCACCCTGTCTTCTCCACAGGAATGGTAGGGAGGCGGAGGAAACGGAGGGGATAGCGAAGGATAGGTGCAGATTCACAGACTAGGTGTATGTGTGTGCAGAGAGAGGATTAGGTGGGCACACCAAACAATGGGCAAGGAGATACACAAGCATCCTCTAGCTTGGCACCCCTCCCTGTCTACATCCCTATTACACACACACACACAGCCTCCTTGCAAAAGTACCTAGAGCCCATTTGTACTAATGACTCTCTATGCCTAATGCACTTTATGGAGGACGAGGTTGGATATTCATTTGGAAGAGGGGAGGGGGTGGGGGAGGTGTCAGGACAAAGTGCTCTGCCATACGGCTTCCCGTCCGCTCGCTTTAGCTGGCCGATTTTTTAGCATGGGGCTCGGCCAGTACTTGTTCCAGCGAAAATACGATTCATCACAGGTAAAGTAGGTAGAAGCCCTTATTTTCCTGGGGCTGTCTGAGCTGCTGTGAGGCATGCATACTCAACAAGAGGAGGTGGATGGATAACTAATAAAAGAAATACAAATGCAAATAAAAATCTAGTGCACAGCAAAGTAAAGTAAAGAAGACACGTATGTATGTACTTAATGTATGCTGCCACGTTTCTATACAGTGGTATTTGTTGTCATGTTTTTAGTCCCGTGGTATGTTTGAATGTTACATTACATGAACTGCAAAAGGACAAGGACAACAGAGTGAACATAATAAACTGAGCATGGCAGAATAAATTAAATCTTCCCATCATATTTGTTTTTTCTATGACTTTTCTATGTTCATCTTCAGCAATGAGTGTTTCGTATGTGAAGCCAGTCTTAGAGATCTCTCTCATTCAAGGTGACAGTGCCAATAAACTTCTCTCTTCTTCAGTTTTATGCAGTCCTGTGTATCTGCCTGCTCTGGGAAGGTAGTTACAACAGATGAGGGAGGTTCCCATCTCCTTTGAACACAGTGGTAGCTGGAGCACAGAGACCAGTGGGGGTCCCACAGTTGGAGTTACAGGGACCCCCTGGCTCATTTGCTCACCACCAGGGAGGACGCTCCTGCAACCAGTGGTGGTATCTAAGGACAGAATGAAAACAAACTGGCACCAGTGACAAATGCACACGAGCTTGTTCAAGTATGAACTCACACTCTCTTTTTCTCTTTCCTACACGTACAGCGAGCCGGTATAATAAATAAATAAGTCATAAAGAGAAGAATCGTTTGATGTTACCTTGTGCTGCCTGAGGCCAACACTACACTGGGGAGCGCCGCCACCCTGAGAACACACACTCACACACATACACACTCCCCAGAGGAGTAACTAACATAAGGGTTGGAGGGAGAGGAACCCGGCCAAGGAAAGGCCCCGTGGACCACCTTTAGTTACGCAAGGGAGTTTCAGCGCAGACCTCAGCCAAGAATTCTGTGTGTACAACGACTTTCCCCAGCATGTGTGGTACCATCAGTGATGCACTGGGAAAAAAACCTCTGAAAAAAAAATCTGCTATATTATCCAGCTTTACAGAATCTATACCAAAACCGGCTGATTTCATTTAGGAAGGTAGGAATAAGTATGGTAGTGTAGTGTGTAGCCTACACATCTGAGCTGCTCAGAAACCTCATTTGGCTTTTCTTCTTTCCTCCTCTCTACAGAGGAGTCACACAACTGTTGGCCTAATCTCAATTACTTTGGCACATCTCCCTCAGTGAAAATGTCTCTTTCTTAAGGCACTGACAACCACCTGCACCACATCCCAGGGCTTCTGGGTGACTGTTTAAACTGCCTGAACATATTCGTTTTAGTAGTTAGTGTTTGTACATGTAATTGACCGTTGGTTAGAGATGCACTCTTTGAAAGATTTTGCCTGTTTCAATGAAAGATTATTGGAGATGGATTAATCGTATGTATAAAGCTGGTAGTAAAAGGTCTAAATCAGAAAGTTGAACTTGAAGTAAAAGAACACAGTAAACTGACAAGCTTGTATCCAGGCAGCAATAAAACTCAACTGATGTGTTGCTGAAGCCTGAGAGTCACTTTCCTTTGAGTAAACATAGCAAATTACCAAATGCTAATCGGGTTGCATTAATTATAAACAAAATAACAAAAAACAAATCAATAAAATGATGTCAGCACAAACAATCAACCCCTACAGAGGATCCAATCTTTCCCCAAAGTTTCTTTGAAGCATATTCGCACAGCCTTTAAAATGCAGAGCTACTGGTAATGAAGAGCTTCTTCTACAACAAAGTGGCATGGTAGCACAGGAAAATGAGCAGCTGAACACAGCATGATGACTGATGAAACACATACTTGAGCCATTTATACAAGCTTGTTGATTGTCCACACATCAGCTGAGTCCCCTGTTATACAACTCTGCAGGAAATAAATGGACTTGTAGTGATTTGTTGATTGCGTTCCTCGCACTGTCAACATGGGGTAAATTCATTCAACAAAATGTCTAGTCACGTTGAAGGATGTTTGCTCACTAAATCCATTCATTAATAAATTATTCCACAATTGTATTTCACTGTAAAATGTGGACTTTACATTCTGGGAATACTGTATAGGCAGAAATGTGAGAGCTGTTTCTTTTCCAATGATCATTAGGATTTTGTCCTGAAGTTTATTGATCACTGACCTAAACACATTAGAAATACAACAGTACAATGTTTTATGTTATGCACTTCCGGCAATACTAACACTGTCCTCACTTTCTGGAGTACTTCTGGAGGCAGTTAGTTGAAGGAGTTTCCTGAACAAATCTGTTCCGATTTCCGTTGGGAAAAAAAAATCTTACATTTTAATGCAAATTGTGCCCGCTGGGCCTAAACATCCAGTCCGAATGTCAGTCACATCAGCAACTAATTTGAAACGACACATCGAGTTGAAGCATCCCACCAGCCTTGGCAAACATCTGCAAGTGAATGACGATCACAAGAAATCGTTAACAAAGGGTAAGACCATGAGCCAACAGCTTTGGCTTTTAAAAGTAATCTGTGTCTGTGGTTCTATAGCAGCTCCTCTATAGCAGATTCATGTACTTTCGAAAGAGGCAACGATTGGGAGCTGTGGATGGATGGGTAGGTGGAGGTTCCGCTGCAAAGGAAAAGCTCAGATAAGCTCATTTAAAAATTGAAATTCATCTAAGTGTAAACTTAAGTTTGTGAACTTGCTCAACGCTGTATCTTCTCTATTCCTTTAATGATCAAGTTTTTTTGTTTTTTTTACACTTAATCTAATTAATATTTACTTTTGGTTTATAGTTTCTATAATTGGAGTTTTAACAAATACTTCCGCTAAGTTTTTATAAATTACTGAAAAGTAAAGAAGTCTTCAAGTCTCTGAGAGATTATGAAAAACTAAAAGACTGAAAGTCAACATCAAAACGTGTGGCTACTGTTGCAGGGTGCACATAAACCCAAGGATAATGTATTCACTTCAAACACTATTAACTATATTTTTTAGCCAATATATAATGGATTGACACCGCACAGTGAAGTTTGGCCTGTGGCAGATCTATAGCTGCCACATTTGATCACTAAATGTTAATCAGTGTTAGGCTTGATCTTCTCAAAGGGTTAGAAAAGTATCATGGAGTACATGAGGGCTGCTTAACTGTTGTTGTTTTAGGCTGTTTTTGCCTGATGGCACTGGCCCACACTGGTGTTAAAGTCTTTTAGCTGGCATATGTTAGAATGTGGGGGATTTAATCTTCTATGCCTCACAGCTGGGGCCTCGTTAAATAATGTAAAACACACAGGGCAGTGTGTAGCTCGATCTTACATTTGCCCTCTTCAAATACTTGCTCTTTGCCAATGGCTATGCTGAGAGTTTTGTGGGCATGTAACGGGAGAGATGATGGAGCTGGCGAACACTGAAGGACTGTAAGATCTCTGTTCTTCATTGAAATGGGCATAATCATGACATATTTATACATTGACTGGTGTAATCAAGTCATGGAGCAATCTGGAAATAGGGATTAGAGGTGAAAAAAGTGTAAAATTCAACAATTGACAGTTTTGTATACGCTAGGAATTTTATTGCTATTTTGTGAAGAAATAAGTACATAAAATGAATTAGAAAAATATGAACTGCAACATCCTCGATTGAAGGATGAAAAAGAAAATTTGAAAATTTGAAAATGTTGAACAAGCTTTGTTAGTATGATAGTATCTGTAAGTGAACATATCCCCTCCCTTTATGCTCCTTGTTGATATGTCCGATTATATAATAATAATAATATTATACTATCAAGAGTGACACTAAGAGTGCTCTGATACTAAATGCAACTTTATTAAGTAAAAAGTTGCTGCTTAGTTTATCCTTACTTTGATAGCTGTGATTGGCTGTTTGTAAAACTATGAGCCAAGAAGGCTAAGAAACACACATACTGTACTGTGAATGGTGGCATGTCTACATGGATCATACAGTAATGAAGCACTGATGGTGTTTGTCTTGTTAGTTGCAAGGTTTGTTTTTGTAAAAAAAAAAACAAAAAAAAACACACACACACACACACGCCAACCCAGCATCTCTGGGAATAATCTCTGAGTTTGTTTACATTTAATGAGTGGTGGTAGATTGATGTGTGGTGTTGATAGCTAAAGAGAAATGCATGAACCTTCCATGTTTAAACAGGAGCATTAGGGTAAAGGAGTTGCTGGAATTTGCATGCATTTCATCTATGTGTGTCGGTCAGCTCATGACTAGCCATAGATATTGGGTTAAATACCAAACAAACACGAATACAGACATGGAATAATAGGGTCCGGTCTGGGACGGGATGGTGCCTGTCTGGATTCCTTGATTTTTGGAATAGCTGGAAGCAGCGTGAATTTATGCATTTTGAATTTTGTGTCATTAAGACTACCTATATGTTTACATGTTACCAACTACATGTGTGTATGCTTGTGTCTTCTTGTGCATGTGTGAGGCTATGTTTGTATATGTGTCCATTTGATTAGGGCTAAAACACATAAGTGGAAAGCAGCCCAAAGGGTGATTGAAGTTGCTGACATTTTAAGGCTATTGAAAACAAAAGCTAATAGGCACCACGTGCTAGAATCGTGTCTGGTTCATGTTTAACAAAACAAGGTCACAGAGGTTGTCAGGCCATGAATTCCATAAATAACTTGATAATGGGATTTTAAAACAAGCCGTCCACAAGTCATCTCCCCTCCGCTCACACCCTCCCTTTTGCCCGTAACGGGCCCTGTGCGTGTGTGCATGTGTGTGTCTTCAGAATAGAGGCAATATTAGAATGCAAATGGATTCACACCGCATCCTCATAAACAACGGTGTTCATTTAACCCCCGACCCCTGCATTTAACTGCCCATCAAGTCATTTGTGTTGGACATGTGGAAGTAGGCTGAGAAAGACCAGCAGGGGTGTGTGTGTGTATGTGTGTGTGGCACAAGCCAGCTCACAAGTGTGCACATTATTGTGTGTTTATGAACACACTATCTATATGTTTGTACGCATAGATCGGCGTTTGAGTATTTGTGTGCTTATGTGCATCAGCGAGTCAACACCTGCATCAGCGTGCATGTGGTCCCGTTTTTTGAGGTGTGTGTTTCAGAGTTTACCATTTGCAATGGTCAATTAATCTTGTCAGCATGCATTTACAGGGGAATTGAACACCTTTTAAAGAGGGCCAGGCTTTGTCAGTCTCTTCTCCATCTATTACAGAGACAGTCCTTTGGAAGACCTTCTGCAGAATGCACCTGATTAAAACATATTAGACTCTCTCTTAACACACAGCCCTGGCAAGGGAAAATGTTAGCCTAGTTTGAACAATTTGATTTTTCAGGTGCATCACCATAAATTTCCCAAAGACTGATGTCAATCTCCATATCTGTTTCAAACCGACTCTTTTTCATGACATTTCTCTTTTCCTACTTTCAATGCTGTCTCCTCTCTAAGAATTCTTCAAATCACCACAAAGGGACAGCTTTTATGCATTCCAAAAGTTTTGGGACTCCCTTTCATCATTGCCTGAGGCCTTTAAGCTACAGGCATACACCCATCTCATGCCTTCATGATTTAACTGTAAAACTGCCAGTGGTACAGAGAGTGAGAGGCCAGTGCTTTAAAAACAACAGATCAGAGAGGAGGTAAACTATGATTGAATAGGTGGAGGGACACAGATGGAGTTTAATAAAGCAGGTGAAGAAATTGTAGTGAAGATCAATGTAGAAATAGTCTGACTCTGCAGGGAATAAAAATGGAAGATTATGTAAGAAGAGAACTTCCCTACAAGCAGCCCGTGGCCCGGAGAGCCTCCTTAGACTTACATCTTTCTACTGCCTTGGAAACATATATATAATACAAAAAAGGCTAAGGCTACAGTGAATTATAAAAGAAAAGATGGCAGTCAAGATGTCAAACCAAAAGAGACAGATGATAGAAAAATGCAGTTAGTCATGCTGTTAAAGAGTATATAAGAAGAGAGTCAGTCAAAGAGCAGCAGAGGGAAAGTGAGAGCAAACGGGGCTCATTTTAAGAGGGCACACTATGTTCGGCCCCCTGTCTCTTAATCCTGGGCGTTTGTCGCGGCTAATTATGGTGGACAAGCCTCTTTATCGAACCTGCTCCTGCCATCAGCATTAGGATGCATGAGCTGCGCCTGTTGTTTTAAACGCTCTCATTAACCACACAAATCAGTGCTGTTGACAGAGTGCTTTTGAATTAAGCGTCTCGCCCCCACCGTCGCACGCCAATGCTTGCAGGGCCCAGGACAAGGAGCAATTTATAACACCATTAGCCACACTCGCCGAGGTTACAGGCATCAAAATTGTTCCCGTCTAATTATTCTTAATGGATACAGGGAGGGAGCGACGCTCAGGACAGCTTTTTCATTAGCCCTCAATCAAGAGGGTCGGGGGAGAGAGGGGTGGGCCAAATGTACTGCTCAGGCAAACGGGAAATCAAAAATAATCGTGTTTGCTTTTTTCATAATACAACATGAATGCATAGATGGAAGGGGGGGGAGTGAGGACATCCAGAGAGAAAAAAAGATGCACTGCTCTTGACATTAGAAGAATTCTTACAGTTGTTAGTGAAGAACACACACATACACACACAGAAAAGTGACAGTTCATTTGCTTTTACTGCCTTGCAGACTAATGGCAGAGTAAACTTACGCTGCGTAATAGACTTCTAAGACATGGTTATTGGTTAATGAATGCAGAAGTGAAGTTCAAAAGGAAACATTTAATTGTTGTGAGAGCAGAGTTACTGATGAGGTTTCGCATATGTGCACTTTGAGTCATTGTTGATGATTATAAAATAGATGTGTTAAAACTGGCCTGATGAATAATTAGCAATAGCTAATAATTTCTAAAGCCAAATAATATTTCAGCTGGTCAATGGCTAGAGTGTCACTCTAACAAGTCACTTGTAACCAACTGCTGGCTATTACTGGTTAACAGAATATCATATAGCCAAGGGGGAAATCATTTACCTTCTATCAAACTATCTCACTTCAAACGGCAATTAAACAATTAAACCCCCCCAAAGAGGGCTCGATCACACTGTATCTGTCATCTCACTGTGGCACCCAGAAGAAAAAAGGAGGGAAGCCAAATAGTGAGTGTTAACCATCTTTTTACAAGCCATTAAACCGAAGGACATTACCACACGGCACAGTCCCTTAACGAGGACTGACATATGCAAGGGAGGCAGTTAGCACCTAACATTAAGACCCAGCAGCCTACTGATGAGATGGGACATTGTCCATGGGGGAGGTATCAGCGTTAATTAGAGGATAATCGGCCGTGTGCTATATCTCCCCTCGCCACAATAACCACCACTCTCTCCCCCCATCCTGAAGATGATATGGTAAAGAAAAAAAGGAAAGATGGTATAGTTCATTTGTAGACAGTGTAATTTGCTGCTGTTATTACGGTAGAGACTGGTACTCCCACTCACTGCAGGAAGGGAAAAGAACCAGCTGGCAATACCAACAAGAGGGTGCATCGTGCCAGGATATGTCGTAGAAAAGGCAGTACATTAATCAGTTTCCTGCTGCATTCCACGCCAGTCCTTCTTGGATTCCTTACATCAGGAAGGAAAGGGGATTTTATGAGAAACACAACAGCAGTTCTTCCGTTGTTCACGCACAGTATTACACAAAATCTCATACCTATACACATACATAAACATAATATAAGTGAGGACAAATATAGTTAGCAACCCTAAAAAGCACTTTTTACAGTGATTGACAGTGAGGGTAACACACTGCTAAAGCAGTGGACTGGTCATATATGATGTAAGCAGGGCACAAAGGGCAAAGGTTCCCAGGCCATCTACTCTGGCCTGCAGGGCATCCGGGGGCAGTGAGAGAGACAGAATCAGGCTAAGCATCCCACGTGCTCCACAGTTTGGCCGATAGCACTTTATGTCACAATGGAGAAACAAAAGAGGAGCACATGCTAGAACGCACACCGTTAGCACATATGTGCAAGACAGCATGTGAAGTGTTGGGGAAGGAAGTTTGTGAGAGAAAAGGACACATGAAAGTGGCCAGACAGCAGGAATCAGAACGCATGGCATTGTCAGAACATGCTGGAATAGTACAGTACATGAGGACTTCTCATCCAAAAATTATATTGACTTCTCCCCTCTAAACCAATGGGCTTTTAATCGAAATCACCGGTGTTAACTGGACCAGGATAACATGCTGCTCCCCCTTTAACACTTTGCCTCTGGGGCACAGTGATGTACGGTGCTGGACAGGCCAGAATCATGCCTTCCAGCAGAGCTGGCCAATCAGGTTGAATTATACTCTCTGGGCGCCAGAGCGACATGTCAGGGGATATTCGGGTTGGACACAGCGAAGCTTCGTTCGTGTGGTCAGTCAGTACCCTGGAGACAAATGCCTCAGCCATCTCTTTGTATAGCCACAGGTAATAGATGGGTGCTGGGGATGAGAGTGAACAACTGTGAAATTTAACGTCTGATGTTATCTGTACTTTGATTGGATTTATCACATGATCACTTTTTATTATGTGTGAAACCTTGAGGTATAGTGCTCCAAAAAAAAACACTTTTACACATACACATACATATCTTAGTTTAATTCCAGTTGTCTGCATCCACTATGTGTTTATTTACAGAACAGAAACTTTTCCCATGCTGATTTCCTACGTGTTTGAAAAATGTTTTAATGTATAAGAAACATGCATTCAAGGTCTTCCCAGTGGAGTACATAACAGGCTTTGTGTGTGGAACAAAAATGGATGGAAAATCAAGTGTATTAAAAATAAAGGCTCCGATTCAGCCATGCCGATTACTCACTGTTTTATCCACGCACATTCCAGGAAACAGAAAAAGAGGCGAAAATAGCGGAAAGGCATGGTAATTAAGTGAGACTAAAAGTCAACGATAAGCAGTGATTAATATTTGATTAAAGCCAGAGGAATTTCCTTTCAAAGTAATTAGGCGTTTATTAATCCGATTTGTAACCACAGAATTGTTGCAGAATATACAGAATGCCAAAATGGAATTGGCTCGACACCATAACAATCAAAGAAATTTTTCACCACTGTGCCATTTCTCAGCATCTCATTCAGCAGCGAGACTGCCGACAGATCAGAGGAAGACAACTCCAACAGAAAGGTCTGACCACGTCTATCAGCTAAGCACCAACTTTTCACACCAAGGTTTTTAGTTTTCACACAGCACAATAGAGCATCAGGCTGGGGACTGAATGACATCCTGTAGCACCTTGAAGCAGACAAAAACAGACAGACAGAATCCATGGATTCTGAGAGAGAAGGAACAAGGACATGTACACATTATGTGCCTCAACACATTATGTAGAGCTCGAAAAATCTAAGAGACTTTAGAGGACATTCATTAATACTTCCAAAGAAATGTTAATGGATTTCTTCTAGCGTCAGGTGACTGGACATATATAACAGCTAGTGGCAAATGGTTGAATCTATTGATGATTCAACTTGGTAAATTATTAACTTAACTACCTACGATCAGTTGATGACTAACCTAACATTAAGTCTGTGGATGTAAGATGAAACAATGACATGATTACCTGATAAGAAGTCACTGTGACAGTGCAGACAGAGCGCTGTGATCTGGACACACGCACACGTCTGCTAATATCAGTGATTGTTGGACTGGGGGTGGCTCTAGTAGCATGTACACTGAAAGTGACTACTCTTAACAGTTTATCAATCATGATACACAAGTGTCAGCCTTGAGTAGGGAGAAGCCTATATTGGACCTTTAAACCAGCCGAGCAAGCAGTATCGTAGACAAACAACTAACAATCACATATGGAAGAAAGTTTTAGTTAGTTAGTAGTTAAAGTCTATTAAATGGTCCTGAGATCTAGTGTATTCACTTCCTGGGATGTATGCTTTTGCCCTGTCAAACACTAACTTCACCATACTAAATCATTCAAAAACACCATGAAAATGAAAACATTGGCAGAAACTTACAATAATTTGACACAATAATAGCTGTGATATATAAATATTGATACAGTGCAGACAGTGGACACAGGAAGTGCACTACAGAGGCTAACCTGTAAAGAGATAGAGAGCCTATAGCCCAGTTTTTCCTCTTTTGCCCTTTAATCCCTCTTTGCCTATTGTAATATGTGTGTGTGTATGAGCGTCGTCTGTGTGTGGTTGCACAATGCGGTCATGAGGCCTGACAGGGCACTCCGGGGGGCACGAACCAGTGCCATGTCCATCCGCTTCTTTCTCCACAATGCCACACCACGTCCTGACAGGGTCCCGCTACCTCCTTCTGCGTAATTTAACACTACTTTCCCAAGCTCCCTGAACAAGTGAAGGCCAGACACACTAGGACATGTTAAACACTGCTCATATGTCTTGTCGAGTCTACTCTGAGATATTCACTGCCTGACCCTTTATGTTCTCTTACTTTAAACGGCTTTCAGCTGATGGTGGTATACTGATTCCAGGAACTGTTTCCACACAATTGTCTCCTGTAAACTGATAATAAATGTATGTTTAACCTTATGTTTAACCAACTTTCTCAATTTAAGCTCAGTGGGAATAATTTGGTGCTAAAGTTTCTATTTCTTCCCTCAATTGATTCTCTAGTCATATACTATCTCAGGCCCTTTTTTCTTCCTACCTTTGACAGTTTCTGTAAAACAACCTGATCCTCAGCCTAAGCCTTCTGTCTCTGCTTCCCTGCCTGGCCTCCATCTCCAAGCTCCCTCTCCCCATGGCTCTCTCATCTCTCTGCCCTGTTTGACAGCTTCATCTGATCCACAGGACTTTCAGCTAGTATATTTGGCATTCTGCCCTACCCACAGGACTCTAAATCCCACAGTTCATCCTCTTAGGGCAACCTTCCTCAGCTTCCTCCTCCCACTGGCTCGCAATGTGTGGCAAAGAGCTATCGTTTCACTCCTGACTAGAGCACAGGTAAGGCTCTCAGGGGTTAGCTCGTCTGTTCTCACAATCCTGTAATACTGAACACACAGAGTAGAGGCAGAGACTGCATCCAGGAAATGTTGCATCTTCATGTAAAGCGACGGAAAGCTTTCCATGGCGTCTTCATGTGACTCATGCAGTGCTGTGTCTATTCATAAAGGAACTGTGGCTTGTCAGGAACAAAATCCATCTGGACTTTGTTGGCACAGACAGGAATATACTTGGTGCACCAAATGAGTTCACTTTGTTTGCAAGTCTAAACTATGAGTTTTCATAAAGCCATGAGCAAGAATTTAACTTGAAAGTTTTTGCTATTTAGACACTGACAAAGTGTTTAATATTTCTGACAGAAATGTCTTCTTTGTAAAAGTTTTCAAAAGCTGAACTTCAATTATCAATAAAATCAGAAGAAAAATCAGAAATGGTGTTATGCCAAACACATTTGTTAAAGAAACATCTACTATCAACAAGAGGAACGAGTAGCATTGGCAGAGTGTATTCTAATGTGTATTAAACATGACGGGAACTGATACAGGCCTCAAATCAAAGACACTTTTTATATATAATGAATACATTGCTAGAACATGGGTTTAAGCATAAGTATTTAACATCATAGCCAGAAAAGGTTGTGTCAGGCATGTGTTGTGACATTAATTACTTTCTGGCAGTCTCAAATCAGGAATTGAGTCAAGTTTGTTTTTATACTCCAAAATCTCAGAATCAGAGGGCTGCAAAAACAGCTTAGCATTACTGGCCCTGGAGAATCTTTCAACACAAAAATCCAATATAAAATAATATACCAGGAATCCAGAAATCTTAAAGACAACACAGACCTATGTCTAAAGAAGCAATGATACAAAGATCTGTCAATACAGAATAACACATAAATAAGGGTATACATTCATATTCATGAACAGAACTTTTCATAAACTTTAAAACTTCCTACATTATCTGCAGGAGGCAGCAAAAGCATGAGCACTGATGCATCAACAGCAGGGATAACATTACCAGGACTCATATAGGGCTGACCAACTCCTCCCCCTTCTGGTCAGCCACACATACCCCTGATTCCATCTAAAATCTCACAGACACACTCTCTCCATCTTCTCACGTTTAAACGCAACCACCCCCCACCTCCCACAACCACCCCTTATTTAGCCAGACAGCATGGGTCCCTGCTGCCCCTAAGCCCCTGTTAAAACCACTCCTCACCTCCCATGTCACTAGGCCATGTCTGTCATTTTGAATCCACCCATCCTTTCCCGCTCTTGCACAGAAGGCCAAGAGGTTAATAGGGACCGAAACAATAGTCCAGCCAGACACAACAAACAATGGCCCGTGGGAGCAGTTTGCCTATGGGCTGCATCGTCTCCCACCATCCCCTGCATGTTTCTCCATCTGCTTTTCCCCCTCTTTATCTGCATCTTTCCCTCTTCCTCTTTCCCTCTATCCCTCGCTTAGTCTGACAGTACCTGTCAATACCCTTATCTCCTGGACAGTCATTTATACCTATTTGCAAGGTTAATTGCCATTTCATTGGCTGCTATTTATATTTTAAAAAGGCTTGTTAGGAGACTAATAAAGTGACTGTGAAGATGCTGCAGAAAGGTAATTACCACATACTGTTAACAGTCGGGTGGTGTAAAGTGAAGAGGATGTCGCATTGTCATTTCAGTGGCAGAGTTGAGCATAATTGTTTCTCTCTGCTAGTGCTGGAAGGGTGATAGGAAAGGAAAAAAGCTGTTAAATATCCAGTTAGACAGGTGCGTGAATCAATGTGGAGGGAAGCACACGGCCCTGGTCGTGCAGTGTTTTTTATGTGATGTGCCTGTACATGCATGTTACACTACTCCACTGTAAATGCCTTTTTACCCTTATTTGATTTTAAAATACAGTAACAAAAGTACAGCAGAGAAATATCAGTGTACCACAACAATTATAACACCAATTATTGAATAGCTTATTGCAATAATTGACAAATTATAGCATTGTAGCATAATCAGTGTGACTGTACTTCATGCCGCAGTGTACTGCCATTATAGTTAAATTGAGATAAATCGTGTTAAATCAGTGTGTTTTATGCATTTGTCACTGTGTTTGTTAATTACAATTTTGTTAATCCCAAAGGAAATCTTTGTGCTAGAGGACTTTTAAAGAGCAAATTACAAATTCCTAAAACCAAATATCTACTATTAACAAATATATAGTGTTTATGGTGTAATGTGCAGAACAGTGCAGATGCTAGATGAATAGATAGCTAGATAGACAGACAGTCCCAACAGCGTGCTTAATCTAAAAGAGCAGCTGAGTACAGTTGTTAAGTAACAATGGTAGAAATGACCTCCAGTGGCGTTCTGTGGTGCTCCTCTGTAGTCTGCTGCTTGTTTATAAAAGTTCCTTATCATGGTTCTACCAGAAAGCACGTCATTAACTTAGCTGTTGTCACACTAAATGAACACAGAAACAAACAGCTGAAAAAACACGCAGATGATTTACAGACACAAGTCAGTTGTTTTCAGAACGAAAAAAAAAATGTCTATACCTTCCTTTTTATATGTAAGACTCAAAAAGGGGCTGCCAGAGACAATGACATATTAAATGTAATGCCTTTTGCGCATTAGCAGCAGCCCTCTTCCTTCATCTTTTCCATTTTTTTTTTTTTTTACGATGACTTCACTGCTTTCACATTATAGGACCAGACAGAGCCCAGACGTAGACAGTATGAGAACAGCAAAACACAGAGAGGGGAGAGGTGAGAGAAGGAAGATGGAGACGAATACAATGAACTGGCTTAACAGTCTGAGGCTTCTCAAATCCATCTATGCGGTCATACTAAGGCAGAGAAAGAGTCAACTCTTTGCCTTCTGTTTGCTCAGCAACCCAACCCGGCAGGGAGGCAACAGCGGGAGAAAAGGGGCAAACGTGGGGCGGATGGGATGGGAGGCTGGGGTAGGGATACAGACGGGGGTGATGGAGGTCACATTGCTGGCTTCATTCTTTATATTTTGTGAGCTCTGCTATTCCAAGTACCCACATCCACTCTTACACAAAACTAAGGCTAGTCTTTGGAGTCATCCTGAGTCTGTGTGGCCTAATTAGTCAGACCAGTTTTCACCAATTGGATGCTGCTTGGTTTTGAAGTTCACAACTATGGCAGCAAACAGAACACAAAACTAGAGCCAAATACAATACAGAAAGAGATGAGGACCCATACTCTTTTCCTGTGTTTTTGTTAAAAGGCACATGTCACATGATGATTGTTCTCCATATTTGATGTTTCTGTGAGCTCTCCTGGGTATGGAATCATGATAGTAAATTTCATTTTTGGAAAGAGCAGCTGTGTGGGGTCACGGTAAATGGTCTAGTGTGTGCATTCAGATAAAAATTGGTTGAAACTGTCCCCATGTCTGCGGGATCCCACATTTTTTAAAAATTGGTTAAGGTCTGAAAATCATCTAACCAGTGTGTAAATAGCCTTACTCTGCACCGGCTAACCCTTCAAAAGGCACATATACCAACAAATCTATGGAAATCCCCAGAGAGAAGGGATCGGGGGGGTGTCCCCTCCAAACAAGTCCCCCCAATCTCCCCACCACCCCCTCAACTTGTTTTGCTCTCCCCATCCTGTTTTGTCAGAGTCAGCAACAAAACGGACGGTCAAGAAAGAAGGTAGGGAGAAAAAAAGGGGAAAAAAGACTATCGATTAGCCTTCAGAGCTCCACGTGGGCCACTTTCATCGATTAGGAATGAGAGAGCAGCAAAGCACCAGCCATGTTCCTTCCCTCTCTCTCTCCCTCCCTCTGTCTCTCCAGGGTCCTTTGTCCATGAAGAGAGCGATATAATGGCCCTTTGAGAGGGAGTGAAGGAGAGAGGCAGGAGATGGAGGAGAGGCAAGGGACGAGATGGAGAAGGAGGGGGGAATGAGGAAGACGAGGAGGAGTTGGTGGGTGATGGCTGTGGCGTCTAGAGAAGGATAGGAGCGTTCAGGCCTTGCGGCATGGGGGGAAGTGTACAGAGGGATCGAAGGGGGAGGGAGGAGGGGGGAGGTAAAGAAAGACACCAAGGCGAGAAGAGAAAGTCTCAATGACAAAAGGTCGGGGCAGCTGGGCTTAGGGCGACAGGGACCAAAGGGAGCAGCGGGATAATCTGCTAAAGCCCAGAAAGGAGAGATTCAGCATGCGCGCCACCCTCGTAGGGCCTAAGAGCAAATTTGCACATAAATAAGGAGCCAACTTTGCTTTGAACGGGAGGTCGAGGGGGAAAGCGTCAGAAAGGGAGAGAGAGTCAGAGATACAGACTGAAGTGCTGGAGCCACAGCTGCCTGCTGGCTGGTCGCAACCGGACCTAGACAAAGTTCAGCATTTCAAGCTCCGCAAGGGAAGGTTTTTTTTTCCCCTTATGTTTGAAAAAAGTAAGCAAAGATATTTATCATTTATTCCCCCCCTCCACCTTGTATTTTCTTCCTTTCCTTAGCTCCTGGCCCTGAGCTTTCTTAGTTCGGCCCTCAAAGACTCCTCTGTCTTCTGAGTCGACATCCGTGGACTCAGGGGACAAGTGTGTGTGTTTTTGAGGGCTGCAGGCTTTGTTGTGACTGCAAAGCACCTCTGAGATGCCAAGCTATTAACGATGACATACAAGCACATTGCAGAAATTCAGTCATTCAAACACATATGAAAAACAGAAAAATATGTTACACACACAAAGTGTACAAACACTAACCTATATGTACAAATTATTCATTTTATTTTATTTATCTGGAGTAGCTTAAAATCAGTATCCCTAATGTTGATTCAACACTAAACATTTGACCACCTAACCTTTAGCTACACTCCGTCTTCGTGATTCAGAACAGATTTAAAAGATCAAAAACCACACCTGTCAATGCAATGATACAAGTTAAACTTACACATCATCAACAGATCAGAACAGAATGGATAGTTGCTCAGATCCTTTAAGATCCATGCACAAATCACCTGTTACTGTTTCATTCACGAAATTCGTTTAATGTGTTAATATGTGTATATATGCAATAGTTAAATTGTGATTTTGTTTTTCCATCAGGTATGCTGTGTCTAAGGTGGTGTTTCTGAGGGAGGAGTTCCATACAGAGAAGAGTGATTCAGGAATGAGTTGAGCCAGCCCATGTACTTATCGATCAGCCTTGGAAGTTATGAACTAGCTGTCATTTCCCTTTCATGAACAGCTCAATAGGTATTGACTTTAGATGAAAAGCGCGTGCAAGTACCGCCAGCCTTAAGGACAGGACAAAAAGAAAAAACAAGGAAACCCTGTGAGGACAGCATATGGGACCCTTGACATGCACGGCCATCAGTGCACACAGATGGACACACAAAGACTGACCTCAGACAATAAATCTGCACCCATGCACTGTACTTCAGTAGCTTATGCACAGCCGAGCCTGACACGGATACAGAGGCAAACACTGAAACCCCCTGTAAACACACAACACATCCATTGGCACATACATCTGACTAAGTGGCCTAGTGCGGTTTGAGATGTGATGAGATCACAGTCAGAACACATTGTCATGTGGAGGGGGAACAGGAGGGGAGATAAAGACTAGGATTTGGAAAGGAAGGCTAAGAAGGGGGAGCTTGGTGGACGGAGGTGTGTAGATGAGCGGCACTGTGGGAGAGCAGGGGATTTATGGCGGTGGCGTGTGTCCATGTCACTGTGCAGACCCTGGGTTGTTGTGTGTGCAGTTGGTGGACATTGACAGGCATGTGTCGCCTACTGAGCACCATCCAGATCACAGACGCCCTACAAGGCGCAGATGAAGGGAGGGCTTTGGGCCTCCCTAATCCCTGCTCATCCGTGTTCCATGTTCCGCAGCTCTCGACCATGCTTAGCAGAATTTCACGGTGGAGTCTTGCCGCAAACCTAAAACCAGTGTGCAACACTAAAGGGATAAGGCCAAGAGGCAATAGGATGAGCAACCTTTTGTCACTCACCAACACTTCTTGGTCTTGTTCAGCAATAGTGAATCTTTTTCTAGTCTTAGATCTCAGCCTGCTGTATAAACTTTTGTGTTTTATTTCATATCCTTTTTCCAATCTCACTTCTGTTCACTAACACTGTGTATAGCAACAAGACAGCTATTTGAGCAAGGATGAGGCACAGACACACGGGTGGGGGGTGGGAGGAGAATTTTTTTTAAAAAAAATCAAAAAACAAAGAAGAAATAAAGGATGGAAGGTAGATAGCAACCTCAAGCAATCTACTTTGCTCAGCAGGAACGCCCACAGAAAAAGAACCAAGGTTTGAACTGCTGCCATCTGATGCCATCCCTTTCCCTGAGACACAGGCACATTGCTGCTGCGGGCGCAAAGGGAGCAAATCCACACCAGAACTAAGTCTCACTGAAGAATGGCAAAGCAGGAAGACAACAACTAAGCACGTTAGTTTCACCTCCACGAATATGTATGTGTGTTGGCAGGGGAATGAAAGATGAGTGGCCTTTTGCAAAACCTAGACAATTACAACAGAGCAACACTGTTGTGTGCCACACAAATAACGCCTCCCTGAGAATCGCTGGTGAAGGGAAGCAAATGTGAAGGCTGCCATTGGTTTTTTTTTGTGACTAAAAGAAGAATACTGGTATTTACTGTATGTTATCTCAAAACCCAAACACATTAGGGGCTATTCAACACATAGAGGGGTTGAATCTTACAGCCCATTCATACTGCGCATTTTCATCATTCTGTTTGTTTTTAGGGCAAATTATCCTCTTTAGATTAGTTTTGATTCTAAGCAGTCTGAGAATCTGTATGATGAAATATTTCACGACAGTTGAAATCTTATAATGAATAAGATTTAAATTGTTGAGTTTCAAATTGTCCATGTATGTACACAGCAGAGGTATACAAGATGAATCCAAATCAGGCTGATCTCACACAGAACACTTCCCCTTTGTTGTTTTGTACGCCTGAAGTTACCTCCCTGTAGCCTACTTACACATCCTAATTACAAGATAGATAGGCCTATCCTAGCAATATAGTGTGATCGCTGGCCTGTCTCCTCCTCTGTGCTTAGGCATACAGCTGACTGCTGAGCAGTTTACTTCAGCTTTGATAGCAACAGCATCAACAGCAGGACCTAATGGGGTGCATGACCGAGAGATCTGAGCTCAGGCCTTCCATATGCATCTCCCCACTGCATCACAAATCTCATGCAGTATTACCATGGGCCTAGGAGAGAGGGGTAAGCCACGCTACGCTAGCAATGTTCAGTCACGTAACATCACAGTAAATGGGATTTTTTTTCAAATTTGTGTGTGTGCCTGTATATGTGGTGTGCTTAGCCTCTTTGGTTTTGTAATTTGCAGGGACTGTGAGGAAGCTCCACTAGTGTGTGTGTGTTTGAATTTCTTGTGAGTGAATGCGGGTCTGTGTGTGGAATATCATTATGCGTATGCGTGTTTGTAACCGCCTCTCTGCAAGTACATGGTGAGATGTTGTTTACTGCCTCTTCAGTGGCTAGACTGCATGACGGCATCCAACACCGTGGGGGTAAAATAGCGAATGGGTGAGGGGAGACAGCGCCAGGGTTATATAGCGGCTAACTGGGGAGCTGTTTAGTTTTATGTTAATTGAAGGGGCTTACACAGAACTCTATTGACAGTTAACATGCCCTTCAAGGTGTTCTTTGTGGTTCAGCACTTCTGTCAAGACAGAGGCAGTCATTTTGCTTCACCTTTATTTATATGCTTGACTACTCAGAACATTATGGAACACTGTGGGGCCCAGTAATAGATGTGGAAGGGGGGCAGGTGTGTGTATGGGAGGTCAGATGCCTCGCAGACGACCCAACCAGGTGTCTGGGCCCTTCATGACTCATCCAATAGGGATGGCTGTCCACAGCAGGGTAACTAGGGCTAAAGGAAGAATAGAAAATAAAGAATGAATCACAATAGTTTTTTTCCCCAGACATTATGCAAACTGGACAAGGCAAGAAGAGTTTTTTTAAGGTTGTACATCTTGAAAGGATGACAATTGAAATGGAACCTTTTTTGACCTCTGCAACAATCATCATACATGTTCTCCTAGATACAAATAACACAAGCCAGATTTCACATCCATGTTTGAAGCAAAGAAGTATGTGTCATTTGAATTCATGAACACACTTGAAGACTGTTTTGATAAGTGGGGTGTGAGTGTCACTGCCATTTCATGTCTAATTGGTTGGGCGTACATCTCTAGACAAGACCAGACAGGGTTTCCTACTCCAAGATCAGAGGGCTCAAACAGCAGCCCAGTCTTCCATCACACCACCAAGGTCACCTGTCACTTAGCAGCCCTCGACCACTGTGCATGTTTGATTTGGTTGACACATTAACAGACAACTGTGACATTTAGTTGTGGATGCGAAGAAGACTATGCCCTTTAAACTCGATCTTCACACTCAACAACCCTGTGATTCTGCCAAAGCAGCAACAGGCCGTGTTTTAAAAGTGTAATCACCAATTAGTAGGTGATTAAAAATGCATTGAAATCAATTAGTATTTAACATAAGGTGAAGTTAAACCATACCGCAGTAGCCACTGTTGCTGTACCACCACTCTACACCCTATTAATCAAATACACGCAAAACTCATTATGCAACCACTAAATTAGCGTCAGCACTTCTGTGCTAAATGGAAACAACGGGGCTTTGATACAACAGACAATGTCATTTTCAGTCAATAAAACAAAAAGACCCCCCAATAAGGACAGTGATAAAGTACAACAGGAAAGAATGAAGTCATTATGTTAATATTAGCTTGGTTGAGAAATGTCAAGCTTGTGAGAGGTGCTACATGTCTACAGCTAATCATTTAGGTTAATTGAGGTTTCCGGATAGCTAGGTCTTGTAGATTCCCCCATCTTGCCTTCATGTGACTGGTCCCCCACAATGTCTCAATGTGCCAAGAGTGAAAGGGAGGTACCCACCCTAATTATGTAAACCACTATTATCACAGTATGACCTACAACTAATTGGAGCAAATACCACTTGATGTTAAACGTTAAGGTAGCCAAGGTTAAATATTTTTCGCTCAGCCCTCCCTTACATATATGAATAAATGGATCGCTATCACTGACTTTAGTTTTGTGAATGAACAGTAAAGTTGTCGATGGGACTACAAAATCCCTCTAATCACTGGGCCTCTACAGAGTCTATTTTGCTACCACCTTGTTCACTTATCTGCTCAGGTTGGCAGATCAATGACAGAGAGGTCAAAACAGCTGTCTGTGCAACCCTAAGGTGGCTGACCAGTGGGCCTTACATACATTCCACTGTGGCACTGGGCTCTGAATACATACACAAAGCTGCTCATCTGCAATAAAGATGATTTAGCACTGTAACTCTACCTGCCCGCCACCAGTCTCAGGTTTGTGTGCCTTTTGATTAATCATGGGCCACAAGGGATTTATTGTATGGGGGATATTTGCCTCAGCGATTTAATAATGGTAGAGGAGGAACACAATTAATCAGAGGGGGTCCTACTCATGCCCCCTTTCTAAAAAACTTGTAGAATTAATGACTATGAATATGTATATTTATTTGTTTGCAGCGTACAGTATGTGCATCTGATTTGCAATAGTGCATATAGTGCTCAATAGTGCTGTGTGAACAATGTAGTCCATTGTGTGCTTTGAATATAGAGCTATCTCATGGGTGGCCAGATATCCCTGTAGTTGCATGGGTGAGTGGAACTGCTCATTATTGTGTTCGGATTCAGGATCTACGGGTCCATCTGATATCTCAACTTTGTCTCTGTATACATATACATATAAACAAACAGCTTCTTCCACTGTTCTACAAATATGCTCACAGGCTCATGCAGGTATGGGAACCTCCCTCCTGCTCTAGTAATCATGTACGAACAGCCTGGCACTATAGAAAAATAATGATGTGCCGTCCTGTTGGCTCATTTATCAGCATGTTTTACAACAGGCGCCGGGTGGAAGTAATTAAACTCTGCCATCATTACAATGAGCCAGGCCCCCCTCTTAATAGACACCCAATGAGACACTAGAGGCTTGCCTGGTAATTGTAGCTCCAACTATTTCTATCTCTCTTTCAGTGTGTGTGTGTGTCTACAATCCCCTTGTTTCATGTGTGGTTTTAATTAGTGAAGAAACAGAGCTGATAAGCAATTGAGAAAAAGAGAATGAGCAAGAGAATTAGAGAAAGAAGGTTATAGGTTTGTGCTCCCAAGTGTAATTTTGACCACCTTTAACAATGGACACGTAAAATGAATCCATTAAGTGGAAAATGTGGATTGCAAGTTGACACAAAGAACTGTATCAGGAAACCAACAGTCAGCATGTGCCATATACATGTCAATGAATACTGTATATAACCCTATCCTGCTCTGACAAACAGATGAAGACATAAAAGAGGAGAAAAAGAGTTTGTAATTTCTGTCATTCGATAAACAGATAAATATCTTCCAAAGATAATCCTGCACTTACAAGATTTCTGCAATAATCTAATATAAGCGCAAATTGATCTTCTCTGGGGACCAAGCAATTGCAGAGCAATATAGAATGCATATACTCAGCACAATGTGAACTCTCCTCTACTTTTACGGCAGCATTCTCTCTCTCCCAGGCTTACAATACCTTTAAAGAATACTTTCTTGTGTAACACAGAAACCCTGCTAATACAATAAAGAACATTTCTTCGGTTCCCAAGACCAAATTGAATAACCCAGGCAAGTTGGATTGAGATATTTTAAGCTCCTGTCGTACTGAAACAACGATTGGTACTTTTCTCAAGGATACAACAGCTATTAAGATGCCTGATTGGAGAATTACATCAGATCACTTGCCAGCTCACTATACACATTGGTTGCTTTACCATACCTGCACCATTTAGTATCACTTACAGCTCTAATGGTACAATTACCCTTCACCACCAGCACTAATAGGGCTCTAAGAAAACCTTTTGACGTAGGGCTGATGTTATGACCCTCGTACATACCCCTTCAAACCCCCATCTAGCTCTCACTCCAATGTCTGCACTCAGCTCCTCCAAAGCCCCTGATCGCTGGGGGATATCGATTAGGCCCATGACCCCAACTTCTACCCCCAACTCTCTAACTCCAACCCTCCTCCTACTTATTAGGCCCCTTCCTTTACTATGCTCTCTCCTCCCACCCTAATCCCATGATAATCAAATAGGGCCAGACTGACTCTTCAGCGCTGTACCAATTAGCTGGTGAGCAGGTCTGGCGCTAGTGATAGTGGTACCAGCAGAGGCGGCAGACACAGTAGTATCCAGGGAGGCTGTAAACATCCATTAGCGGTTAACCGTCCCTACTCATTTTTCCTTCCCATAGCTCTCTCATTAGTGCAGTGAGCCCTGACAGGTAAACAGCACTAATGGGAATGGCCTATCAATAAACTTGTGTGTTAACAGGAAGTACTAGCAAGGGTGTCTAACATACATACCAACAGCAGTAAAAAGGGAAGACGGGGGAATTCTCTGATATAAACAGCGATAAACACAGGGAGGCAGTACATTGTTAGTGATAGATGTTGCGTTGCAGACTCTGATTGTGTAGTTGGGTTTTTTTTCTTAAGTGTGGTGTGGCTGTTGCAAAAAAACCTAAGCAAGAGATGTAGAAGCAATTTTGGCCAAAAAAAGATCAGAGAGATCATATTATAAAAAATGATCAAATATCTATTCAAACTCACTTTGAAGTGACTGTGGCTACCAGGTGCTTCCATGACTATGTTTTTGTGGGTAGTGTGAGCTGCACAAAGTGTAACATTCCTTTGGTTGATGCTTATATTTCTCACATGAAAGAGTGAGAGAAAACTGCAAAGGCGAAACAGAGAGATTTAAAAGAAATAAAGACAGAAAGAGAGAATGAGGGTAGGAAGAAAGGCTAAGGGGGCTAGGGAGAGATGAGAGAGAGATGTTATTTATGTTTGGAGCAGGTTCACTCTGAGTTCACCTTACCATGAGACGTCCCCAAGCGGTGACAACCACACGGCTGCTGATCTGTGTGTCTGTGTGTGTGTGTGAGAGAGCTCATGTAACCGTTTGTGCATTTCTTTTCTTTTTTTAACATAAACATGTGTGCATGGGAGTGTGTGCATATGTGTGCCTGAACTGAGGGTCAACCACTGAGCAGTAACATTTCATACACAGTGGACACAGCGCATGGGGTGGATGCACTACATGGTGTACTGTGTGTGCCCTGTGTGTGTGTCAGGGGCCCATTACTATGGCCGTGGAGCACTAAATCAGCAGTGCTACTGCAGTGGATAAAGCCAATGATACACGGATTACATCCACACTCAGTCTCCGCTGCCCACATTTATCCACAGCCAGACAGATAAAGAGACGGTGCGTGCATGTGTGTGTCTCTGGGTGTGTGCAGAACTTGCCCTGTGCCTATAGGCACTGTCTATGGGTTTGTTCATTTTGTATATATACTTTAGAATACAGCTGTGTTCATCCATGTCTGTCATGCCAGGCACCACACACATTGTTGTGATTTTGATTTAAGTGTGTGTGTTATATTTGAGTGAGAGATATAGAAAAGCAGATTTACAGAGAGGGAGAGACATTTAGAGCAAGAGTTAACTGCCATTATCAAGCAGGACCCTGTTTGAGCAGTGTCTGTAGCCTTGGGTTGTATGGACTCTAATCCAACCCCAACCCGCTCCAATAAACAGCACCTTATCCGTGTCTTTCTGAGCCCACATTTACTACATCAACTCCTACAGAAACCTACTGGCACAGCACTAATTTTGTGTATAAACACTTGTATAAACATTTTTTTCAGCTTACCATGGGGGAAAACTGTCATAGCTCCCGTGCAGGACAGATCCGGTAATTCTGAAATTAAAAATGAAATCAAGAGATTACTAAAAAAATGTAGGTGACAGTGTTGACAAAGTTGGCAAAACATTTTTAATAATTTTGCAGTTTTTGTGTATAATGTCCAGGTCCAAGTGCAACACCATTCTTCTACACCATTCCAAGCTCCAGCGTCCTCCAGCACCACTCCTGCCTTAGACCTCCTCTGGTTTAATTACACAGGCTGACCTCCCACAGGTCGCCTGAGTAAAGGCCCCCTAAAGATCAATATTCATTCTTTTAGATCTGTCATCCACTTTTGACACTATCGACCATGTTCTCTCTCTGCTCTCCCCCTCTCTCTTCCTTATTCATCTATTTACCTCACCCCTTTTCCAGCCCCTACATCAGTGTTGAATTGAACCTGTTCTCACATGTATGAAGAAATTTGGATTTTCCTCTGCATGCCTACTGCTGTAATAAGACATTTCAGCTGCACAAAGCAAAACAATAAAGTAATAAATAATTATTCTTTTTAAATTTGTCATCACACCATGTAACACAAAAACTAGATTTTAGTTCAACATTTTTATTTTTATGCCACGCAACTTGTTACAAATTATGTATTTTTATTCTTTTGACATAAGCAGTTTGGGGTTAGAGGGTAAACGTCTAGCACCCTGAGCTAATTCAAATACTAGCCTCTCCACCTGTAGTGCATCGCTAGTTTTGGCCAGGCCTACTGGCCTCATATTCTCCACAGCAGTATTATTGTAGATAAGCACCACGTGGCTAATGAACAGAGAGGGGGTTTGTTGAAGGTCAGCCTCTTCATTTAAGGGCCCTCCAATGAGCTGGCCCATTCTGCATGGTTAAATGCATCATCATAATAATGCCAAGGACCTACCGTTTTAAAACTCTTGCATCTTTTTTTTCTCCCCCCAACTCCCCCAACCACCTAACATTGCCTGGCATACTTCACTTTACGTCTCCGGTATTCCCCTTCATCTGAATTATGTTGATTTTCCTGTTTCTTTCTGAAAGGCTTTTAAAGGTCTTGGCAATTATCCCTTTGTGGATGTGCTTAGAGAAGGATGCTGTCCATCCAACGTCTGCTGATGATAGGGAAACATGATTTAACACAATCAGAGATGCAAAGTAAGTCTGGATAAGGGTGCTGATGTGACCGGGTGCCAAGGCTGGCCAAGGTCATGTTCATCTGCATGATTAAGGGAGATGAATTCTGCCCTGACCTCTAGATTATGCCTGAACAAAATACTGGAGTGTGTATGAGTTTGTCTATGTGTGTCAATGGCTGGTCAAATGATCATGTGTCTCTTTCATGACCTAAACCTTTTGATAATCCAAACATTTCCAAACATTTAGAGAGTTCTCTTACTTGTATTTTTAAGTTACATGTTGTCTACTTTGCTCTCCTTTACACTAAACCGCTGGATATGGTGAGGTGTGGACAGTCTGTTCACTTTTCTTCTCCACTCTCTTCCTTCTTTTGGTGGATAAAGGGGAGATAATTGTGCTCTCTGCTCTCTACTGTCCCCTCCTGGTGGCACTAGGCAGCTTATGTTCACAAACTGGCACCTGCCCATTAAACTCCAAATGCAGAGAAACGTGTTGAGAAGGCCCCTGCACTTGCATCAAAATGTAAACAATACAACAATACAACTGTGTGTTGCTAAATGCTGCTTCTTCTAAGATAAGAAGAAAAATATTAGAAATGTCTTTGTCACTTTGGTCAAAGGTCTCAGTGCAGGAAATTTCACTGCAAGAACCCAGAGTTTAGTTGCATTAATAGGAAGTGGGAAGAAAATCCGGTGTGCTAAACTTATATTGTCTTTTGATTATCAGAAGTGAACTGTTTATTTTTTTTACCGTGTGCTATTTTAATCTACCCACTTTATTGTCCTTCAAATAATGACATGTGAGTACCATACTGCAGATTTTTGTTGAAAGCATTCATTTAAAGGATATTTTGTGTCTGCAATCAGGAAGGGTGGCAGTGCCCCCTTTTGCAGAGTACTGTATATTAAGGCACAGTTTCTCTTCTGCAAGGTATATATTAAATGAAGGCTACAATTCTCTTGTCATCATTGCTGTTTCTTCCAGGTACCCACTTCTTTTTTCTCTAAGTTTCCAAACCAGCCCCAGTATGCCAGCTGATTGGGGAAGCAGCCAGTACCCTTCTAAACACCCATAAAAATTAATACTAATATAGTATTGTTACCAGGGCCACAGTAGACAAAAGGATAGGCTAATGGGAAAAAAGGTTGATGAATAACAGAAAAAGAGAGGAAAAGTAGATGGCTTTCATTCCTTCCTCCCAGAGATGTATACCGGTCATTCAAAACCCCAGTGGACGGTGGCTGGAGAAAGGAGGAAGCAAGGAGCAAAGGCAGGTGATGGGAAAGGAGGAGAACCCTCCACAGCACAGGGCCAAATGTCAATCATCTCCTCAGGTGGGCTTCACAGACACACACACACATGTGTATACCATGCAGCATTAATATCTTGGGGAATTAAAAATACACTAGCAAAGAGCTGAAAGCGGTGCGAGAGAGAAAAAGAGAGACAGTGATGGCAAAAGAGGGAAAAGGAAAAAAAAAAAGAAGAAGCAGGGGAACAAACGGGACAAAGGGGATGTGCAGGGGATGCAAAGGTCGGAAAAAGAATTCAAAAAGCCCAAAGTAGATTCAGTGAAAGTCATTACCTACCACAAATTACCTGGGCAACAAGCTTAAAATAAATAAATAAATCAGTTTATATCAACAACAGAGGGGAGCGGGGTAGACTGGGGATATGCAGGCAAATTGCTGGTGTATATGTGTGTGCGTGTTTGGGGGGAGAGGATGAAAAGGAGGCAAAGGGGGGGCAGTGGCAGGAGAAGGATAAAAAATCGATGGACAAACAAGTGAGAGGGTGCTCGCAAAAGGAAGCCAAAGGGGGGGAAATTAAGCATTTAAAGAAATTCTGTTTTGGTGGTTGTGGAGGAAGATGAGAAAAAGGAGAGGTGGGGGAGGAGGTGGGAAGCCGAGAAGCACAAAAGCGCCTGAGGTAGAGGGGTGTGAGTGTGGCAGAGACAGGCGGCCCACAATGCCCTGCAGCTCGATAGGGTTGAGTGACCACATCAGGTCTTGAGGCAAGCGGCGAGACATGGGCAAAACCCAATGGCTTTAAGTCAAGAGGATTAGATTCAGGGTCTCTCTCTCTCTCTTTCTATAACCCCCCTTTTTTTTCTTCTCGCACTCTTTTCATGTGTATTAGCTGGACTGCCCCAGTGCAGTCCATCCAATCAGTAAAGAGAAGGACCAAAGTATTACTAATAGTCTGGTTTTAATGTTTCAAGTGGTAAACCGGAGAGTTGGCCCCGTATGCTCGGCACCAAGGTAAACAGGTCAATAGTATTGATCCTAATTCTGACTCTCTCACCTCTCTCTCTTCACACACACACACAGCTTCTCAGCTCAGAAACATGGAATGCATTAGAGGCTTTCTGCATTGCACCGAAGTTGAGGATGGTGAGTTGACACATACACACCGAGAAGAATGCAAACACACACACACACACCTTTTTTCAATATTCACACATATAAAACAGTAAACACGACCTAATACTGAAACCCCACAGGCCTCAACACACTTAAAAAACAAATAGGTACACAAAAACACATACTGACTTCCTGATATTGTTATGTCTAATTTCACTCTGTCAAACAATACAATAAAGTATGTGGTAGGTGGCAGTCTTTGCAGGAGCTGCTGCACCCAAACACGAGGGCACAGTAAATCATTTGAATACAGATTCCTATTGTCCTTCTTATGTCAATAAAACTCAGCAGTGCTAAGGAACTAGCGTGGTCAGCAACATTATGGGACCAATTAGCATTTTCTTCTTTCTTCTGCTGGTTGATCTATTTAAACAAGCCTGGGGGGTCTGCTGTACTTACTGTAATTAAAGCAAAAGGAGCGACTCTTGCTTGAGAGAACGAACACATAAAGGCTTCCTCACTAGGGGGACCTCCAAACTGCACAAAGTATCCCAGAGTGGTTTTATACAGAGAGATACAAGGGGCTGTACAAAAGGTAAATGTTGTGAGAATGCTGTGGTTTGTGAGTTTGGAACCAATGGGACCCACATTTGTTACTCAATATGGCCATCCTCATCGAAAAATACCCTGAATGATACTTACTTAACCCCCTAGCAACTCCAGGAGCAAAGCAAAGTTGCTGAAGCTGCAATCAAGCCTTGGCAAAAGAAAATTCCTCTTCGGCATTGCATAAAGATTTTGAATGGTGATAATGAAAGAATCTGCAATAAATAAAGAATATTGTCTCTTCACAGTTTTTATACTAATCCACAATACTGGGTCAAATAAAAAGTATTAAAAAAGCAAGTTTTGGTATATGTAGGTTTCATTGGTGAATATGAAACCTTCACTGATACTGCTCAAACTCTTCTAGCTTTGGGCCATGTTAGCAGAATCACTGAGGCATTAAAAGCACAGCAACGACAAGCAATGTAATTCAGCCCTTGTGCTCAAGATTATGACACTTAGCATGGATTGAATAACCCTTATTAAGGCATTCATTTAAGCTAACATGAGATAAATTATAGGCTGTCATGACACAGATACCCTGGCTGTTTAGACAAGAGCTGACACTAAGGAAGTGCATGATTTAGCCTGATTGATGCAACAATTTCTCTAATGTGACGTTATCTGATCTGATGGATATTATTATATCACGAGTCTATAATTATTTTCTGAGAAGTGTTATTTTAGAATGAATTGTCCACAAACTTCATTTTTTTTCCATAATCATTAAATCATGCCATGTCATTTACGGAAAAACACATGCAAGGAACGTCTTGAGACCAAAAAAAGAATCTTTTCCTAATGGCTCGATGCTCTTAGTCTTCCACGTTACAGCTCTGTTCCTGCCCAGGAAGCCTGGCAATAAGTGGCAGCACCCTTCAAGCAAAAGAACACGCCAATGCTATTTCTACACAACAGATATGCACAGAAATATAGATCATTTGTTTGGCTATTATACTTCTGTACTAGTTTATACTGTCATAGTTGACAAATCATAATGTTTTGACAATAGAAGTCAAACTTGTCATTCAATCAGCTTGTGACATTTCTGTAAATACCTGTGTACAATGTTGACTATCTTTATGTGTCAACATGAGGAATTATGAGTATGCGTATATACAAGCTGTGTGTTTTTGTGATTGTACAAGCCCTAAGGACAAACGCTGCCTGAAGTTGTGTAGGTGACAGCGAGCCATCCTGCCAGATCAAAACCTGTCAGCCATGCAAGCCCAGCCCCATCCACATCCCCAATGTTTCTCCTCCTCTTTATCTTCCTTGTTTCCAGCCTCAAACAAGCACCAGCACTTATCAGCCAGACAAATAATTGGGAAGTCTGCCGCCTGCAATACACTGGTCCTCACCTCAGTCCACCCGGGTTGCGTCAGCAATGTCAGCTCCCATAAGGACCAATGCTGCATGCCAGAGCACAAGTCTAACTATCTCTATCATGCATATACTCCATGCATCTTTCCACGTTTTTTTTTTTCACTCAGTCTAAATCAATAACATATCTAGCTGTCCATCTATCTCATAAGAATAAAACTTTATATTACACAGTAACTGCTTTACATAAGCATTTCTTTCTCCCCTCTTTCTTGGCAAGATAAAGTAGGAGAGAGGGCAACATGGATCTTCTCCCTTTAGAGAGGGATGTGTAGTGGACAGCATTGGTGATACTCTGTGCAGCTTCAGTACATTGTCACTGTCATGTCACAAGGCCACTTGAGCATCTCGTGTGGACAAGGTAGCTGGCAAGCAAGGAGACAGAGAGATAGGTCCAAGGGGCCAGCGGGAGTTGATGCTGATGTTGCACCGCTGTTGTAGTGGATATGTAGTGGCATGTGTGCAATGTGTGTTTGTGTGCATGTGTGTTCCTACACTGAGGAGCCATGACAGGGACAGCGGTTCAGCTGTCATTTTGGGTGCTACGATGCGATTGGCCGGGGCTGACAGGTCAGAGGGGTCTATGTCCAACAGAGCAGCGTGTAGGTGCTTCTGTGTGTGCTCTGAAGTGAACGCAAGGGAATCACCTCCCAAACGTCACAATCACTGAGCTGTGTCGCTCTACCTCTCCACATAAACCTGACATGCTGTGACCGTACCCAGCCCTCTGGTATTTGCGTGTAATAACCTTTTATTGATACACAGGGGAGAGTGGCATAATGTAAAAACAGTTGTTACACACTGAAATCCAGTCTATTTACCTATGAAACCCAGGGGTAACAGGCTGCATATCACCAACTATAGCTACACAAAAGCCTCTAGGCAGTGTGAACTATATGGCCCTTGATTTATACTTTATTTATACTCAGTGATGTCCTATAGGACCCTTAGATGGTCACAATGAACCTTACATAGTTGACTCTTGCATAAGCGAGGGCAGTTACTAAACCTCTGACCCATTTCTGAATACATTACAAACCTAACTACTACTCCCACGCACGTGTCCCCTAATGTCAGGATACCATTTTGCCCTTGAGCCACTCTCAGCCTAAGCTTTCCCAGTGCAAGTCCAGGCAGCCACAACTGCCTCCTGCAATGCACGAGGTGACATTGAGAGGCCCTCGAGTCTCTGCGGATTTGGGGTATCCATCCAGCTGCTCGCACACAAATAAATAATGCAATGGCCGGCTAATGCAGTGGGCCCTGACGCAGTGGCTGACGTTGCCTGCAGCTACCTTTGGGCTGGAAAATAATTACCATGCAAAAGAGGGGGGAAAAGGCCCCCATACATAGTGTAATGGGCTAAAATGGGGTGATACAATGCAGCTGCCCTCCACACTTCGGCGGCTCTCTCCTGTTCTTTCTTTTTCTCCATCTCAGACACCCTCGAACTCTCTCTCTCCCTCTCTCCCTCTCTCTTTTACAATAAACAGCAACCAGTGCCTGGCCAAGCAGTGCTGTCCATTCCTCTACAGAGCTCAAATACATGAGCACCTGTTAGTAACACCAGACTGTTGATGAATCTGGGTTTTTCACTGAAACAATGTCACCTGTATTGTAGTCAAGTCTATTTAAAGTAAGGAGGAGGGTATTTACAGAAATATGATACTTCTCAGGCATTAGATAAAAGCTTTACAGTATTAAGTCAAAGAATTCTCAAGAAATTTCAAGAAAATTGTGAAAATGCTCCTTCTTTAGAGATCCCGGCAAAAACAAAAATGTACCAGCTGTACAACAAGGACAAGAGTCTTGTTTTCATACAACCATACAAACTTGAGCAGTGTGTAGTATTCCAATTAGGCTTTGGCATTGACATTGGCCTCAGTTTACAGTGGGGCAAACAGACGGGTCGGTATGTTGACTAATCCAGTGCAGGCACAGACATGCTGATCATAAATAGAGGGCTGATCAATGATCTGCTGTTTACATAGGCCTGACAGTGTTTACTGAGACACCTTTAAACACAACCCTCCTCCACATTCGCCTATCAGCATAGATACAGGTCCTGACTCAAAGGTTTATTTATACTGCCCCGCAAAACAGACTTTACTGCACAGTTACTGATGCATGAATGAAATGGTAAACGCAAATCATCTTCTATTGTAAATACAAAGTCACAGTGAATAGGTTTTTCCAAAGTTGCATTGCTTCTCTTTTGTTCTGGGTGTGGATTTAGAACAAAAAAACAAATGGAGGGTTGAAAATCACTGATTTTTTTGTTTGCTTTTGTTTTTGGTTTTCTTGTTTGTTTGTTTTTACAGTAGACAGAATTGGCCCTGATTTGGCCCTTGAAACTGAGATAAATTTGTTCCAGGTATGACACTATGACACACACAAGAGGAATTGCAATATAGAAAACTGTAACTGTTATTTGGCCTGCTTAACGACAGAAACGCTATTGCTTTTACACAAAAATATGAAGCATTCAATGTCCAACTGCTCATATTGTCCTTCACACTTCACACACGTCTTTAACCCTCCCATTCAGTTAAAAATGGTGGGATGGGGGTGAGTGCCATGGAGACGGCTGGGCATCCTGGGATTGGGGCATGCCGCCTGCCACCAGGTCCTCTTCACTCTAGGGGTCTGTCAGTCAAAGCAGAAAACTTCCCTTTGAAGCCCTATTAACTCTCTGGAGTGTCTCCCTGCCTAAACCACAGCCTCCCACCACCTACCCCCTATACCTCCATCTCCCTCACCCTCCAATGTGCTCCCCTTCCCTCCCTCTGTTGCTTCTTCCCTTCCCCTTGTGACCTCTACTTGAAATCCGCTACTGCCAAATGTCCTCAAAAGTTATCCCCTTATCCCCCCTTATCTCTGTCTCAAGCTATGCAATCCAAAAATTAAACTGGGGGAAAAAGAGTGGCACAGAAAGAGCTTAGTTTCACTTTTGCAAACCAAATAAGGTTTAAAATGGTAAGGCGTCATGAGAGAGTAACTCTTAAGCCCTGAGACAGACACGCAGGGTGGTTCCCTACGGCTCACTTGGTTCAGTTGTGAGTGACACTGACTGCTATGGCGTATTTTCCCATCCAAAAAAAAAAAAAAAAAAAAAAAAAAAAAAGCCGTGGAGAAAAATGAAACTGCATAAAAAATTCTGGTGCACAGCACTTGATAATTGCTGATCAAGTCATAATTTTCATGCAGATTAGGTACCAGCAACAGTATTTGGTGTTATCAATTAGGACATTGTTGGTTTTATAAATAAAAAAAAAAAGATAAATTTGACTTATCAGCAGCACTGCTTACAGTAGACGCCAAGGTGTGAGAGTGATGTGCTAAGTGCTGATGTTTAAGAAAATGCTTTGAAGGCACATGTATCATAGAGTGCAGCTCTCATACCAGAGCATTAGACTTGCTGATGTCTTGTTTAAAAAGTGATGAAATGTGTATTAGATTTGTTGTTACTCAAACAGCTGTGTTCACACCTCACACTGACTTGTTAGTGTTACCAGTGGATTTCAGATAAGTGCTCACTGACTTCCTTGTTAGCCACACTAAACAACATAATGTATGTGTGAAGGCATGTGTGTCCATGTGTGCACATGTGATCTGAGTCCATCCACGGAAGTGCATTAGAGTATAGTGTGTCACACTTCTGAAGGAATTAATTGAGAAAGAGAGAGACTGATAGCTCAAGCCTGGAGCTGCTGAATATGAAGTCTGCGGCTTAAAGAAAAGTCAGGAGGGACAAAGATAAAGGTGGAAAACTCAACAGTTTTCTCTCAGATGCCTTAAACCTTGTTCATTGAGATGGAACAAACTGAGGCATTATTTTCTCTTACCTCAACAAACCAAGACTGACCAATTAACCAAAACTAGCTGCTAATTATTCGGACTTTAATTAATACCCCCGGCATACCCACTGACATTACCACATTCCTAGAAATCCTCAGTACATCAGATCGGCTTAGGAGTGTTTGACTTTTACTGACATCAACCTCTGGTGCAACTTTAAAATCTTATGTCTATCAGTGATGTCATCCACATCCATAATCGATTTGGGGGTCTAAGATGGACACCTAGGCCATTAGAAAAATGACAAGCATCCATCAACCAGCAGTCTCTATGGGGTAGTGAGTCACATGAAACACATAGTGAGGCATCGTACATTTAACCCTGGGAGTCCATTTGACTGCACAGCTTCTCTTTCTCTGCTCCACTGTGACTGTGCCGAGGTGTCGCCCCCTCATTGCCGACACGTGGCTGGCAGGCCGGCTCATGGCCACGGGGTCTGCTCCTTTGAATAACGGCAGGTTAAGACATAATCATCCTCAGCGAAGAGAAGATTCACTTTGACCTCATCACCTCTCTCCCCTCATTCACAAGCCCTGAGAGAGATGAAGGCAGAGACAGAGACAACGAGAAAGAGAAAGAAAGACGAAGAGAGATAGAGCAAATTACAGTGTGAACCCAGAGGCCAAAAAGAGACAGAGGGAGCAGATGAGGGTGAGGATAGTTAGTCCTTGCCTTTGATGCTTAACTCTCGTCGACAGCGCAAAGACTGAGAATCATAGAGATGTGCACAGAAAAACCTCTCTGTGGGTTGCCTCGCTACAACCCCAAGGCTGCACAATCATTCTCACATGTTAATGGGCTGCCATTTGGCTCCTAAATCAACCGAGGGCAGGAGCAAAGCACAAGACAAATATCCAATTCATTATATGAAGCCAGTGAAGTTAAATTATGAAAACATTAAGAATGACATCTGTAAAACTTTCCTATAATAAATAGACATTTCATGAGGCGAGATGTGCATGCATCTAGCCGCATGAAGTAGTGCATTCATAAAAACACACACTCATACTCATGCATGTGGCATAAAGGAGTACACAGTAGGGAGTGCCACAGCAATTGATGAAGAAAATTCTTCTCATGTACCCCGTCCCAGTTTTAGACTTCAAATTCACTCTCTCAGTTGCTCTCTCTCATGCCCCATCTCTCCCTCTCATTCTTTCTCTCCCTCTCTGGTCCACTAACCCAGTTTAAAAGCAAGCAGCCAGACACCTCCTCCTGCAGTGTGTCTGGGACAGTAGACAGCTCCTAGTAGAACTAGGCTTCTAATGAATACATACAGACCAATGTGAGTGTATGTGTGTGCATTTATGAGTGTGCACTCATGTTCACTGTTTGAGACCTCAGTTTACACACACATTTAATTAACTGCTAACTGAAACATACATACAACATGTGATACAAACATAGTTGTAGTAAAGATAACTCCTTATAACACCAATCATTTGTGTTACTGACTGCTCTGTGGATTCAAACTGTGGACTACTAAGTACTGCTAAACTAATCTAAAGGATCTCTGCATTCACAGGAGGGACCAGGGTTGTAGATGATGCCAACACAATTGCTAATTGTTAAGGAGTATTAACATTCCTCTGATCCAAGTCCTCACCATTCACTCATGAATACACACCAGCTAAGCAACACTTAGAATTCAAAAGACTTGACATGACATTTTATGTTTTAATTGTCCGCAAGCAGGAGGTCAATCACCCTCAAAACCTTGCAGCTTGTTGGTGTTTGGTTATTATAGGTAAACGCAGCCACGGACCTGATGGAGTGAACAGGCACACGTGTGGTAATTAATTTTTAAATTAATTGGTTTTTATGCTTTTATTAATTTCCTCAGCTCTCTCCCTCTCTCTGTCTTTGGTTTCATCAGCAGTCTGTCAACAGTCTTCATAGCCACACTCAATCTTTTATCACCTCAGTAACACCTCAATCAAATCCCTATCAGTCACTCATCAGCACCCAACTCCGGCCAAGTTGTACACACAAACAGATTCAGATGATGAATGAAAAATGCAGACACATTTTACATTCACATACACCTTTGTTGTAACTAAAGACCCATCAGCCCATCAATAAATCTTGTGATTATATAATCATCAGCCTAATTAGAGTAATACGATTAGTTCCTGTTTTGACAAGGTGGAGACAGAAAGCAGCTGATGATTCATGGTGCAGACATTTAAACACACTCAATGTTTGTTCCTTTTACAATTCTATCTGATCAGTTTTACTAGTTATGAGTAATGAATGCTTTATTCTTGCACAGGAGTGCTTAGGACTGACATATAAAACTGTACAGGAATATCCTAATAAGACTAAAGATCGCCATATTCTTACTCATAAGTATCACAGAATTTAATGACAGCTAAACTGATGGTAACTTGTTCATAACTTTCCTATTTTTTGCCAGTTCAACCGATTGATGCACTCCCTCTTTATTTCAGTATGTAAATACATCTTACAGATTTAAGGGCGTTCACTCGTCTCTCTCCAGTTCCCACCTTCCCTCCTCCCTTCCTTTCACTGCTCCCTCTGTCTCAACATGTACTAGACACAGTGCCTCCCCTTGTATGCAGCCCCACCCTTGTCCAGCTCACAGCTCCAGCCAGCATCCACCAGCCCTGTTTTGTCATCATTAAACCTTCCCTGCTTGCCCTGCTTTCCTTGATATATGTCACCTGCATGGGGTTGCCACTGCCAGCAGTGGAGGGGTTAACTCTATTTTGTCCAGAACCCCATGCCTGTGTGTGTGTGTGAATATGCGAGTGTGTGATTGTGCGGGTGTACCAGTCCGCTTTGTGTACATGTCCACATAGGCATGTATTGCTGTCCGTGTCGGCCTGTTTGTTCACTTGTGTATGTGTGTATGTGTCCATGCAGGACCCTGGTCTGCTCAGTGTGTGTGTGTGTATGTAAAGGAGAAATTTGCCTGTCCTTGCCTAAGTGAATGGCTAGGATTAAGCTGACAGCCCACCTTAGTGATGGCGAAATAATTGGTTGTTCAGCTCTGTCCTTGTCAGAGCGCTGACAGTTCTGCAGATGTCCTGTGCGGTTCTCCAAAGGTTAGGCTCAGCTGGGGCCGCCATTCATTAATCATTCCGCTCTGACAGTGCACCGAGCAGCCTGCAGCTGCCACCCCGTCCCCCTCAATTTCTGTCACCGCCTTGCACCAACACCACCAATACCCCCCCCCCCCCCATCCCCCTCCTAGGTCTCCCTCCACCCCCATGTGTGTGTATGTGTTTGTGTTCCTCATCGTACACACAAACAAGTATGCTTAAACATAAATTTGCATGAAAAGTCAAGGGATGTATACAAGCAACAGCATGCCCCGTACATGAGATTGTGAACTGGACAAGCAGTAAGGTAAGGAGGTAAACAAAGCGCACAACCTAAGGAATAAGTCTTCTCAGCTAATGATCTAACTTGCTCTTTTTTTCAAATGCATTGCTCACCACAGCAGCCAGAAAATGACCGTCTCTTGTGTGTGCATGTAAGCATGAAAATCCTTCTGTAAATCCAGGCACGTATGTCGTTCTCATAGCTTTTCCTGACGTCACAAACACAATATACAGTCAAGAACTACATTAACCAGTATTTACCCTTATCGGCCATTAACTAAGTAATTCATCATGGATAATGACATGCTGCTGAAGCAAATCTGCCTTTGAAATGTCCAGAATAAGATGCAATGGCAACTGATGTTTTATGAAATATAAATAAGGGCCATGTTTTTAACATGCATGTCAACTTATTCAATTTCAAAGGCCCAGCTGAAAATTACTATTACAATCTTGGCGAGGTCAGACACACACTCGAAAATTACCTCTCATATGCACTAACAGTTCTGACCGTGTCAGCAACATTGTTCTGACCCCTTTCCCTTGCTCACTATCTAACGACCCTCTCAACCTATTTTGTACCTCGTTCCAACCCATTCTCCTCCGCCTCCACAACTCTCTCAGGAGTGGTGTTTCCATCATGGCCTTCAGTATAGCGGGGTCTGAGTGGAAAGGGGGGAGGTGACTGAAAAGAAAATGGAAGAAGGCACAGAGAGCATAGTGTATAGAGGTGTCCACTGGGCACTAAGTGGTGAGAAGAACTGAGGTAAATCTCCCATTATGGTCTACCTTCTCCTCAGCATTGAATAACACCTAGCAGGAGTGGCCAGCTACCATGAAGAAAACTCAGTGTGGTCAAAACCGCCATGTTTATCAAAAATGGGCATAGTGTTAAGAGTTATGTGTAGCACCATAAAATATGTTCACTACAGACTGCACACAAATATGCTAGTTAAGCCTATGTTTAGCATGCTAAGGAGACAATGTATATCAATGCACATAAAACAATCCGGCTCTTCAGAAGCTTTATATAAAACATGTACATAGCAGGTAATGTCCAAGAGCCTGTTAAATGTGGGATTTGTGACAGTTTTCTATGGTTAGGCAGCAGAAGGTCAGCTCAATAAATGAAAGAAAAAACAGGTCCAGTTGCAGCCTTGCCTATTTAATGCCCATTTATTTCTTAGAGAAACACCAAAGAGGAAATGGCTTAAGAACAAGGTCTCCTTTAGAACCATGGCCTTTAAATAAACACAGGGTGTTTACACTTACACTTTAACCTGGAGATATTCAAATCAATTATTACCATAGGCCACTTGCATAAATCTGAATGTAAATATTTCTGTTTAGTTTAAATAACAAGATCATTCAGGAGCCCATATTGACCCTCAGCCTACACATCTGTCTATTCTTTGAATAGCAATTGTAGCCCAGGATAGGGAGCTACGTGCTGACATCAGCAGAGAGAGGAGTGGTGTTAGAAAGAAGAGGCAGGGTGCCCTGTTGTGCAACTCTGAGGAAATTCCCTCTCTCTCTATCAAAACAGTTTTTCCCCCCCTGGAGACAAAGGCTACTGTGACTGTACGCACATGCACAACAGCACAGATGTAAATATAAATGTCTGTCAGTGAATAGGAAGAAAACAGTACAGTGACAGCAGACTGCCTCTCCCCAAAAAGTTCATTTATAAGAGATGATGTTGGTTATACTGTTGGCCTGCTGGATATGAGAGGAATGGAGATTTATAGCATTAATATTCTATACATTATGATCATGCCAATGGGTGATATTCTGGCAATTACACTAATGAACTCTCAGCACAGTGCCCCATGTTAACATCACAGCTTGAGGGTGGACAATCTTTCAAGCTCTAATCTACTATATCTACCCATGCCTACAATCCTGTATCAATTCACATCAGTCATTGGTTAGCGGGATACACTAA